>NW_027309797.1:2700000-3000000 GCF_047496795.1 Chiloscyllium punctatum | reverse complement strand
AGGCCCTCTGTTTCAGCCCCTCTGTTTCAGCCCCTCTGTTTCAGCCCCTCTGTTTCTCGCCCTCTGTTTCAGCCCCTCTGTTTCTCGCCCTCTGTTTCAGCCCCTCTGTTTCATGCCCTCTGTATCAGCCTCTTTGTTTCAACCCCTCTGTTTCAGCCCCTCTGTTTCAGCCCCTCTGTTTCTCGCCCTCTGTTTCTCGCCCTCTGTTTCAGCCCCTCTGTTTCTCGCCCTCTGTTTCAGCCCCTCTGTTTCAGGCCCTCTGATTCAGCCCTTCTGATTCAGCCCCTCTGTTTCTCGCCCTCTGTTTTAGCCCCTCTGTTTCAGCCCTTCTGTTTCAGCCCCTCTGTTTCAGCCCCTCTGTTTCTCGCCCTCTGTTTCAGCCCCTCTGTTTCTCGCCCTCTGTTTCAGCCCCTCTGTTTCAGCCCCTCTGTTTCAGCCCCTCTGTTTCCCGCCTTCTGTTTCAGCCCCTCTGTTTCTCGCCCTCTGTTTCTGCCCCTCTGATTTAGCCCCTCTGTTTCAGCCCCTCTGTTTCAGCCACTCTGTTTCTCGCCCTCTGTTTCAGCCCCTCTGTTTCAGCCCCTCTGTTTCAGCCCTTCTGTTTCTCGCCCTCTATTTCAGCCCCTCTGTTTCTCGTCCTCTGTTTTAGCCCCTCTGATTCAGCCCCTCTGATTGAGCCCCGCTGTTTCAGCCCCTCTGTTTCTCGCCCTCGGTTTCAGCCCCTCTGTTTCTCGCCCTCTGTTCCAACCCCTCTGTTTCAGCCCCTCAGTTTCAGCCACTCTGTTTCAGCGCCTCTGATTCAGCCCCTCTGTTTCAGCCCCTCTGTTTCTCGCCCTCTGTTTCAGCCCCTCTGTTATTCGCCCTCTGTTTCGCACCCTCTGTTTCAGCCCCTCTGTTTCAGCCCCTCTGTTTCTCGCCCTCTGTTTCAGCCCCTCTGTTTCTCGCCCTCAGTTTCAGCCCCTCTGTTTCAGCCGCTCTGTTTCAGTCCCTCTGTTTCTCGCCCTCTGTTTCTCGCCCTCTGTTTCAGCCCCTGTGATTCAGCCCCTCTGTTTCAGCCCCTCTGATTCAGCCCCTCTGATTTAGCCCCTCTGATTCAGCCCCTCGTTTTCTCGCCCTCTGTTTCAGCGCTCTGTTTCAGCCCCTCTGTTTCAGACCCTCTGTTTCTCACCCTCTGTTTCAGCCCCTCTGATTCAGCCCCACTGATTCAGCCCCACTCATTCAGCCAATCTGTTTCAGCCCCTGTGTTTCTCGCCCTCTGTTTCAGTCCCTCTGTTTCTCGCCCTCTGTTTCAGCCCCTCTGTTTCACGCCCTCTGTTTCAGCCCCTCTGTTTCTCGCCCTCTGTTTCAGCCCCTCTGTTTCTCGCCCTCTGTTTCAGCCCCTCTGTTTCAGCACCTCTGTATCTCACCCTCTGTTTCAGCCCCTCTGTTTCTCGCTCTCTGTTTCAGCCCCTCTGATTCTGCCCCTCTGTTTCCCGCCCTCTGTTTCAGCCCCTCTGTTTCTCGCCCTCTGTTTCAGCCCCTCTGTTTCATCCCCTCTGATTCTCGCCCTCTGTTTCAGACCCTCTGTTTCTCGCCCTCTGTTTCTCGCCCTCTGTTTCAGCCCCTCTGTTTCAGCCCCTCTGTTTCAGCCCCTCTGTTTCTCGCCCTCTGTTTCAGCCCCTCTGTTTCTCGCCCTCTGTTTCAGCCCCTCTGTTTCTCGCCCTCTGTTTCAGCCCCACTGTTTCTCGCCGTCTGTTTCAGCCCCTCTGTTTCTCGCCCTCTGTTTCAGCCGCTCTTTTTCTCGCCCTCTGTTTCTGCCTCTCTGTTTCTCGCCCTCTGTTTCAGGCCCTCTGTTTCAGCCCCTCTGTTTCAGCCCCTCTGTTTCAGCCCCTCTGTTTCTCGCCCTCTGTTTCAGCCCCTCTGTTTCTCACCCTCTGTTTCAGCCCCTCTGTTTCATGCCCTCTGTATCAGCCTCTCTGTTTCAACCCCTCTGTTTCAGCCCCTCTGTTTCAGCCCCTCTGTTTCTCGCCCTCTGTTTCTCGCCCTCTGTTTCTCGCCCTCTGTTTCTCGCCCTCTGTTTCAGCCCCTCTGTTTCTCGCCCTCTGTTTCAGCCCCTCTGTTTCCCGCCCTCTGTTTCAGCCCCTCAGTTTCAGCACCTCTGTATCTCGCCCTCTGTTTCAGCCCCTCTGTTTCTCGCCCTCTGTTTCAGCCCCTCTGTTTCTCGCCCTCTGTTTCAGCCCCTCTGTTTCAGCCCCTCTGTTTCATCCCCTCTGATTCTCGCCCTCTGTTTCAGCCCCTCTGTTTCTCGCCCTCTGTTTGAGCCCCTCTGTTTCAGCCCCTCTGTTTCAGCCCCTCTGTTTCAGCCCCTCTGTTTCTCGCCCTCTGTTTCAGCCCCTCTGTTTCTCGCCCTCAGTTTCAGCCCCTCTGTTTCAGCCGCTCTGTTTCAGTCCCTCTGTTTCTCGCCCTCTGTTTCTCGCCCTCTGTTTCAGACCCTGTGATTCAGCCCCTCTGTTTCAGCCCCTCTGATTCAGCCCCTCTGATTTAGCCCCTCTGATTCAGCCCCTCTTTTTCTCGCCCTCTGTTTCAGCGCTCTGTTTCAGCCCCTCTGTTTCAGACCCTCTGTTTCTCACCCTCTGTTTCAGCCCCTCTGATTCAGCCCCACTGATTCAGCCCCACTCATTCAGCCAGTCTGTTTCAGCCCCTCTGTTTCTCGCCCTCTGTTTCAGTCCCTCTGTTTCTCGCCCTCTGTTTCAGCCCCTCTGTTTCATGCCCTCTGTTTCAGCCCCTCTGTTTCTCGCCCTCTGTTTCAGCCCCTCTGTTTCTCGCCCTCTGTTTCAGCCCCTCTGTTTCAGCACCTCTGTATCTCGCCCTCTGTTTCAGCCCCTCTGTTTCTCGCTCTCTGTTTCAGCCCCTCTGATTCTGCCCCTCTGTTTCCCGCCCTCTGTTTCAGCCCCTCTGTTTCTCGCCCTCTGTTTCAGCCCCTCTGTTTCATCCCCTCTGATTCTCGCCCTCTGTTTCAGCCCCTCTGTTTCTCGCCCTCTGTTTCAGCCCCTCTGTTTCAGCCCCTCTGTTTCAGCCCCTCTGATTCAGCCCCTCTGTTTCAGCCCCTCTGTTTCTCCCCCTCTGTTCCAGCCCCTCTGTTTCAGCCCCTCTGTTTCAGCCACTCTGTGTCAGCCCCTCTGTTTCAACCCCTCTGTTTCAGCCCCACTGTTTCTCGGCCTCTGTTTCAGCCCCTCTGTTTTTCGCCCTCTTTTTCAGCCCCTCTGTTTCAGCCCGTCTGTTTCAGCTACTCTGTTTCTCGCCCACTGTTTCAGCCCCTCTGTTTCAGCCCCTCTGTTTCATCCCCTCTGTTTCTCGCCCGCTGTTTCTCACCCTCTGTTTCCCCCCCTCTGTTTCAGCCCCTCTGTTTTTCGCCCTCTGTTTCAGCCCCTCCGTTTCAGCCCCTCTGTTTCTCGCCCTTTGTTTCTGCCCCTCTGTTTCTCGCCCTCTGTTTCAGCCCCTCTGTTTCTCGCACTCTGTTTCAGCCCCTGTGATTCAGCCCCTCTGTTTCAGCCCCTCTGATTCAGCCCCTCTGATTTAGCCCCTCTGATTCAGCCCCTCTCTTTCTCGCCCTCAGTTTCAGCGCATCTGTTTCAGCCCCTCTGTTTCAGCCCCTCTGATTCAGCCCCACTGATTCACCCCACTCATTCAGCCACTCTGTTTCAGCCCCTCTGTTTCTCGCCCTCTGTTTCAGTCCCTCTGTTTCTCGCCCTCTGTTTCTCGCCCTCTGTTTCAGCCCCTCTGTTTCTCGCCCTCTGTTTCAGCCCCTCTGTTTCTCGCCCTCTGTTTCAGCCCCTCAGTTTCAGCACCTCTGTATCTCGCCCTCTGTTTCAGCCCCTCTGTTTCTCGCCCTCTGTTTCAGCCCCTCTGATTCTGCCCCCCTGTTTCCCGCCCTCTGTTTCAGCCCCTCTGTTTCTCGCCCTCTGTTTCAGCCCCTCTGATTCTGCCCCCCTGTTTCCCGCCCTCTGTTTCAGCCCCTCTGTTTCTCGCCCTCTGTTTCAGCCCCTCTGTTTCTCGCCCTCTGTTTCAGCCCCTCTGTTTCAGCCCCTCTGTTTCAGCCCCTCTGTTTCTCGCCCTCTGTTTCAGCCCCTCTGTTTCTCGCCCTCAGTTTCAGCCCCTCTGTTTCAGCCGCTCTGTTTCAGTCCCTCTGTTTCTCGCCCTCTGTTTCTCGCCCTCTGTTTCAGACCCTGTGATTCAGCCCCTCTGTTTCAGCCCCTCTGATTCAGCCCCTCTGATTTAGCCCCTCTGATTCAGCCCCTCGTTTTCTCGCCCTCTGTTTCAGCGCTCTGTTTCAGCCCCTCTGTTTCAGACCCTCTGTTTCTCACCCTCTGTTTCAGCCCCTCTGATTCAGCCCCACTGATTCAGCCCCACTCATTCAGCCAGTCTGTTTCAGCCCCTGTGTTTCTCGCCCTCTGTTTCAGTCCCTCTGTTTCTCGCCCTCTGTTTCAGCCCCTCTGTTTCACGCCCTCTGTTTCAGCCCCTCTGTTTCTCGCCCTCTGTTTCAGCCCCTCTGTTTCTCGCCCTCTGTTTCAGCCCCTCTGTTTCAGCACCTCTGTATCTCGCCCTCTGTTTCAGCCCCTCTGTTTCTCGCTCTCTGTTTCAGCCCCTCTGATTCTGCCCCTCTGTTTCCCGCCCTCTGTTTCAGCCCCTCTGTTTCTCGCCCTCTGTTTCAGCCCCTCTGTTTCATCCCCTCTGATTCTCGCCCTCTGTTTCAGACCCTCTGTTTCTCGCCCTCTGTTTCTCGCCCTCTGTTTCAGCCCCTCTGTTTCAGCCCCTCTGTTTCAGCCCCTCTGTTTCTCGCCCTCTGTTTCAGCCCCTCTGTTTCTCGCCCTCTGTTTCAGCCCCTCTGTTTCTCGCCCTCTGTTTCAGCCCCACTGTTTCTCGCCGTCTGTTTCAGCCCCTCTGTTTCTCGCCCTCTGTTTCAGCCGCTCTTTTTCTCGCCCTCTGTTTCTGCCTCTCTGTTTCTCGCCCTCTGTTTCAGGCCCTCTGTTTCAGCCCCTCTGTTTCAGCCCCTCTGTTTCAGCCCCTCTGTTTCTCGCCCTCTGTTTCAGCCCCTCTGTTTCTCACCCTCTGTTTCAGCCCCTCTGTTTCATGCCCTCTGTATCAGCCTCTCTGTTTCAACCCCTCTGTTTCAGCCCCTCTGTTTCAGCCCCTCTGTTTCTCGCCCTCTGTTTCTCGCCCTCTGTTTCAGCCCCTCTGTTTCTCGCCCTCTGTTTCAGCCCCTCTGTCTCAGGCCCTCTGATTCAGCCCTTCTGATTCAGCCCCTCTGTTTCCCGCCCTCTGTTTTAGCCCCTCTGTTTCAGCCCCTCTGTTTCAGCCCCTCTGTTTCAGCCCCTCTGTTTCTCGCCCTCTGTTTCAGCCCCTCTGTTTCTCACCCTCTGTTTCAGCCTCTCTGTTTCTCGCCGTCTGTTTCAGCCCCTGTGTTTCAGCCCCTCTGTTTCTCGCCCTCTGTTTCAGCCCCTCTGTTTCTCGCCCTCTGTTTCAGCCCCTCTGATTCAGCCCCTCTGTTTCAGCCCCTCTGTTTCAGCCCCTCTGTTTCATCCCCTCTGTTTCTCGCCCTCTGTTTCTCACCCTCTGTTTCTCACCCTCTGTTTCAGCCCCTCTGTTTCTCGCCCTCTGTTTCAGCCCCTCTGTTTCTCGCCCTCTGTTTCAGCCCCTCTGTTTCAGCCCCTCTGTTTCTCGCCCTCTGTTTCTCGCCCGCTGTTTCAGCCCATTTGTTTCTCGCCCTCTGTTTCAGCCCCTCTGTTTCAGCCCATCTGATTCAGCCCCTCTGAATCAGCCCCTCTGTTTCTCGACCTCTGTTTCAGCCCCTCTGTTTGAGCCCCTCTGTTTCACCCCCTCTGTTTCTCGCCCTCTGTTTCAGCCCCTCTGTTTCTCGCCGTCTGTTTCAGCCCCTCTCTTTCAGCCCCTCTCTTTCAGCCCCTCTGTTTCAGCCCCTCTGTTTCTCGCCCTCTGTTTAAGCCCCTCTGTTTCTCGCCCTCTGTTTCAGCCCCTCGGTTTCTCGCCCTCTGTTTCAGCCCCTCTGTTTCAGCCCCTCTGTTTCTCGTCCTCTGTTTCAGCCCCTCTGTTTCTCGCCCTCTGTTTCAGCCCATCTGTTTCTGCCCCTCTGTTTCTCGACTTCTGTTTCAGCCCCTCTGATTCAGCCCCTCTTTTTCAGCCCCTCTGATTCAGCCCCTCTGTTTCCCGCCCCTCTGTTTCAGCCCCTCTGTTTCAGCCCCTCTGTTTCATCCCCTCTGTTTCTCGCCCTCTGTTTCTCACCCTCTGTTTCCCGCCCTCAGTTTCAGCCCCTCTGTTTCTCGCCCTCTGTTTCAGCCCCTCTGTTTCAGCCCCTCTGTTTCTCGCCCTTTGTTTCTGCCCCTCTGTTTCTCGCCCTCTGTTTCAGCCCCTCTGTTTCTCGCCCTGTTTCAGCCCCTCTGATTCAGCCCCTCTGTTTCAGCCCCTCTGTTTCTCCCCCTCTGTTCCAGCCCCTCTGTTTCAGCCCCTCTGTTTCAGCCACTCTGTGTCAGCCCCTCTGTTTCAACCCCTCTGTTTCAGCCCCACTGTTTCTCGGCCTCTGTTTCAGCCCCTCTGTTTTTCGCCCTCTTTTTCAGCCCCTCTGTTTCAGCCCGTCTGTTTCAGCTACTCTGTTTCTCGCCCACTGTTTCAGCCCCTCTGTTTCAGCCCCTCTGTTTCATCCCCTCTGTTTCTCGCCCGCTGTTTCTCACCCTCTGTTTCCCCCCCTCTGTTTCAGCCCCTCTGTTTTTCGCCCTCTGTTTCAGCCCCTCCGTTTCAGCCCCTCTGTTTCTCGCCCTTTGTTTCTGCCCCTCTGTTTCTCGCCCTCTGTTTCAGCCCCTCTGTTTCTCGCACTCTGTTTCAGCCCCTGTGATTCAGCCCCTCTGTTTCAGCCCCTCTGATTCAGCCCCTCTGATTTAGCCCCTCTGATTCAGCCCCTCTCTTTCTCGCCCTCAGTTTCAGCGCATCTGTTTCAGCCCCTCTGTTTCAGCCCCTCTGATTCAGCCCCACTGATTCACCCCACTCATTCAGCCACTCTGTTTCAGCCCCTCTGTTTCTCGCCCTCTGTTTCAGTCCCTCTGTTTCTCGCCCTCTGTTTCTCGCCCTCTGTTTCAGCCCCTCTGTTTCTCGCCCTCTGTTTCAGCCCCTCTGTTTCTCGCCCTCTGTTTCAGTCCCTCAGTTTCAGCACCTCTGTATCTCGCCCTCTGTTTCAGCCCCTCTGTTTCTCGCCCTCTGTTTCAGCCCCTCTGATTCTGCCCCTCTGTTTCCCGCCCTCTGTTTCAGCCCCTCTGTTTCTCGCCCTCTGTTTCAGCCCCTCTGTTTCAGCCCCTCTGTTTCATCCCCTCTGATTCTCGCCCTCTGTTTCAGCCCCTCGTTTTCTCGCCCTCTGTTTCAGCCCCTCTGTTTCAGCCCCTCTGTTTCAGCCCCTCTGTTTCAGCCCCTCTGTTTCTCGCCCTCTGTTTCAGCCCCTCTGTTTCTCGCCCTCAGTTTCAGCCCCTCTGTTTCAGCCGCTCTGTTTCAGTCCCTCTGTTTCTCGCCCTCTGTTTCTCGCCCTCTGTTTCAGCCCCTGTGATTCAGCCCCTCTGTTTCAGCCCCTCTGATTCAGCCCCTCTGATTTAGCCCCTATGATTCAGCCCCTCTTTTTCTCGCCCTCTGTTTCAGTGCTCTGTTTCAGCCCCTATGTTTCAGACCCTCTGTTTCTCACCCTCTGTTTCAGCCCCTCTGATTCAGCCCCACTGATTCAGCCCCACTCATTCAGCCAGTCTGTTTCAGCCCCTCTGTTTCTCGCCCTCTGTTTCAGTCCCTCTGTTTCTCGCCCTCTGTTTCAGCCCCTCTGTTTCACGCCCTCTGTTTCAGCCCCTCTGTTTCTCGCCCTCTGTTTCAGCCCCTCTGTTTCTCGCCCTCTGTTTCAGCACCTCTGTATCTCGCCCTCTGTTTCAGCCCCTCTGTTTCTCGCTCTCTGTTTCAGCCCCTCTGATTCTGCCCCTCTGTTTCCCGCCCTCTGTTTCAGCCCCTCTGTTTCTCGCCCTCTGTTTCAGCCCCTCTGTTTCATCCCCTCTGATTCTCGCCCTCTGTTTCAGCCCCTCTGTTTCTCGCCCTCTGTTTCAGCCCCTCTGTTTCAGCCCCTCTGTTTCAGCCCCTCTGTTTCAGCCCCTCTGTTTCTCGCCCTCTGTTTCAGCCCCTCTGTTTCTCGCCCTCAGTTTCAGCCCCTGTGTTTCAGCCGCTCTGTTTCAGTCCCTCTGTTTCTCGCCCTCTGTTTCTCGCCCTCTGTTTCAGCCCCTCTGTTTCTCGCCCTATGTTTCAGCCCCTCTGTTTCTCGCCCTCTGTTTCAGCCCCTCTGTTTCAGCCCCTCTGTTTCAGCCCCTCTGTTTTTCGCCCTCTGTTTCAGCCCCTCTGTTTCTCGCCCTCTGTTTCAGCCGCTCTGTTTCTCACCCTCTGTTTCAGCGTCTCTGTTTCTCGCCGTCTGTTTCAGCCCCTCTGTTTCAGCCCCACTGTTTCAGCCCCTCTGTTTCAGCCCTTCTGTTTCTCGCTCTCTGTTTCAGCCCCTCTGTTTCTCGCCCTCTGTTTCAGCCCCTCTGTTTCTCGCCCTCTGTTTCAGCCCCTCTGATTCAGCCCCTCTGTTTCAGCCCCTCTGTTTCAGCCCCTCTGTTTCATCCCCTCTGTTTCTCGCCCTCTGTTTCTCACCCTCTGTTTCTCGCCCTCTGTTTCTCACCCTCTGTTTCTCGCCCTCTGTTTCAGCCCCTCTGTATTTCGCACTCTGTTTCATCCCCTCTGTTTCTCGCCCTCTGTTTCAGGCACTCTGTTTCAGCCCGTCTGTTTCAGCCCCTCTGTTTCAGCCCCTCTGTTTCTCGCCCTCTGTTTCTCGCCCGCTGTTTCAGCCCGTTTGTTTCTCGCCCTCTGTTTCAGCCCCTCTGTTTCAGCCCCTCTGATTCAGCCCCTCTGTTTCAGCCCCTCTGTTTCAGCCCCTCTGTTTCAGCCCCTCTGTTTCTCGCCCTCTGTTTCAGCCCCTCTGTTTCTCGCCCTCTGTTTCAGCCCCTCTCTTTCAGCCCCTCTGTTTCAGCCCCTCTGTTTCAGGCCCTCTGTTTCTCGCCCTCTGTTTCAGCCCCTCTGTTTCTCGCCCTCTGTTTCAGCCCCTCTGTTTCTCGCCCTCTGTTTCAGCCCCTCGGTTTCTCGCCCTCTGTTTCAGCCCCTCTGTTTCAGCCCCTCTGTTTCTCGCCCTCTGTTTCAGCCCCTCTGTTTCAGCCCCTCTGTTTCAGCCCCTCTGTTTCTCGCCCTCTGTTTCAGCCCCTCTGTTTCTCGCCCTCTGTTTCAGCCGCTCTGTTTCTCACCCTCTTTTTCAGCCTCTCTGTTTCTCGCCGTCTGTTTCAGCCCCTCTGTTTCAGTCCCACTGTTTCAGCCCCTCTGTTTCAGCCCTTCTGTTTCTCGCTCTCTGTTTCAGCCCCTCTGTTTCTCGCCCTCTGTTTCAGCCCCTCTGTTTCTCGCCCTCTGTTTCAGCCCCTCTGATTCAGCACCTCTGTTTCAGCCCCTCTGTTTCAGCCCCTCTGTTTCATCCCCTCTGTTTCTCGCCCTCTGTTTCTCACCCTCTGTTTCTCGCCCTCTGTTTCTCACCCGCTGTTTCTCGCCCTCTGTTTCAGCCCCTCTGTATTTCGCACTCTGTTTCAGCCCCTCTGTTTCTCGCCCTGTGTTTCAGGCACTCTGTTTCTCGCCCTCTGTTTCTCGCCCTCTGTTTCAGCCCCTCTGTTTCTCGCCCTCTGTTTCAGCCCCTCTGTTTCCCGCCCTCTGTTTCAGCCCCTCAGTTTCAGCACCTTTGTATCTCGCCCTCTGTTTCAGCCCCTCTGTTTCTCGCCCTCTGTTTCAGCCCCTCTGTTTCTCGCCCTCTGTTTCAGCCCCTCTGTTTCAGCCCCTCTGTTTCATCCCCTCTGATTCTCGCCCTCTGTTTCAGCCCCTCTGTTTCTCGCCCTCTGTTTCAGCCCCTCTGTTTCAGCCCCTCTGTTTCAGCCCCTCTGTTTCAGCCCCTCTGTTTCTCGCCCTCTGTTTCAGCCCCTCTGTTTCTCGCCCTCAGTTTCAGCCCCTCTGTTTCAGCCGCTCTGTTTCAGTCCCTCTGTTTCTCGCCCTCTGTTTCTCGCCCTCTGTTTCAGCCCCTGTGATTCAGCCCCTCTGTTTCAGCCCCTCTGATTCAGCCCCTCTGATTTAGCCCCTCTGATTCAGCCCCTCTTTTTCTCGCCCTCTGTTTCAGCGCTCTGTTTCAGCCCCTCTGTTTCAGACCCTCTGTTTCTCACCCTCTGTTTCAGCCCCTCTGATTCAGCCCCACTGATTCAGCCCCACTCATTCAGCCAGTCTGTTTCAGCCCCTCTGTTTCTCGCCCTCTGTTTCAGTCCCTCTGTTTCTCGCCCTCTGTTTCAGCCCCTCTGTTTCACGCCCTCTGTTTCAGCCCCTCTGTTTCTCGCCCTCTGTTTCAGCCCCTCTGTTTCTCGCCCTCTGTTTCAGCCCCTCTGTTTCAGCACCTCTGTATCTCGCCCTCTGTTTCAGCCCCTCTGTTTCTCGCTCTCTGTTTCAGCCCCTCTGATTCTGCCCCTCTGTTTCCCGCCCTCTGTTTCAGCCCCTCTGTTTCTCGCCCTCTGTTTCAGCCCCTCTGTTTCATCCCCTCTGATTCTCGCCCTCTGTTTCAGCCCCTCTGTTTCTCGCCCTCTGTTTCAGCCCCTCTGTTTCAGCCCCTCTGTTTCAGCCCCTCTGATTCAGCCCCTCTGTTTCAGCCCCTCTGTTTCTCCCCCTCTGTTCCAGCCCCTCTGTTTCAGCCCCTCTGTTTCAGCCACTCTGTGTCAGCCCCTCTGTTTCAACCCCTCTGTTTCAGCCCCACTGTTTCTCGGCCTCTGTTTCAGCCCCTCTGTTTTTCGCCCTCTTTTTCAGCCCCTCTGTTTCAGCCCGTCTGTTTCAGCTACTCTGTTTCTCGCCCACTGTTTCAGCCCCTCTGTTTCAGCCCCTCTGTTTCATCCCCTCTGTTTCTCGCCCGCTGTTTCTCACCCTCTGTTTCCCCCCCTCTGTTTCAGCCCCTCTGTTTTTCGCCCTCTGTTTCAGCCCCTCCGTTTCAGCCCCTCTGTTTCTCGCCCTTTGTTTCTGCCCCTCTGTTTCTCGCCCTCTGTTTCAGCCCCTCTGTTTCTCGCACTCTGTTTCAGCCCCTGTGATTCAGCCCCTCTGTTTTAGCCCCTCTGATTCAGCCCCTCTGATTTAGCCCCTCTGATTCAGCCCCTCTCTTTCTCGCCCTCAGTTTCAGCGCATCTGTTTCAGCCCCTCTGTTTCAGCCCCTCTGATTCAGCCCCACTGATTCACCCCACTCATTCAGCCACTCTGTTTCAGCCCCTCTGTTTCTCGCCCTCTGTTTCAGTCCCTCTGTTTCTCGCCCTCTGTTTCTCGCCCTCTGTTTCAGCCCCTCTGTTTCTCGCCCTCTGTTTCAGCCCCTCTGTTTCTCGCCCTCTGTTTCAGCCCCTCAGTTTCAGCACCTCTGTATCTCGCCCTCTGTTTCAGCCCCTCTGTTTCTCGCCCTCTGTTTCAGCCCCTCTGATTCTGCCCCCCTGTTTCCCGCCCTCTGTTTCAGCCCCTCTGTTTCTCGCCCTCTGTTTCAGCCCCTCTGTTTCAGCCCCTCTGTTTCATCCCCTCTGATTCTCGCCCTCTGTTTCATCCCCTCTGTTTCTCGCCCTCTGTTTCAGCCCCTCTGTTTCAGCCCCTCTGTTTCAGCCCCTCTGTTTCTCGCCCTCTGTTTCAGCCCCTCTGTTTCTCGCCCTCAGTTTCAGCCCCTCTGTTTCAGCCGCTCTGTTTCAGTCCCTCTGTTTCTCGCCCTCTGTTTCTCGCCCTCTGTTTCAGCCCCTGTGATTCAGCCCCTCTGTTTCAGCCCGTCTGATTCAGCCCCTCTGATTTAGCCCCTCTGATTCAGCCCCTCGTTTTCTCGCCCTCTGTTTCAGCGCTCTGTTTCAGCCCCTCTGTTTCAGACCCTCTGTTTCTCACCCTCTGTTTCAGCCCCTCTGATTCAGCCCCACTGATTCAGCCCCACTCATTCAGCCAGTCTGTTTCAGCCCCTGTGTTTCTCGCCCTCTGTTTCAGTCCCTCTGTTTCTCGCCCTCTGTTTCAGCCCCTCTGTTTCACGCCCTCTGTTTCAGCCCCTCTGTTTCTCGCCCTCTGTTTCAGCCCCTCTGTTTCTCGCCCTCTGTTTCAGCCCCTCTGTTTCAGCACCTCTGTATCTCGCCCTCTGTTTCAGCCCCTCTGTTTCTCGCTCTCTGTTTCAGCCCCTCTGATTCTGCCCCTCTGTTCTCGCCCTCTGTTTCAGCCCCTCTGTTTCTCGCCCTCTGTTTCAGCCCCTCTGTTTCATCCCCTCTGATTCTCGCCCTCTGTTTCAGACCCTCTGTTTCTCGCCCTCTGTTTCAGCCCCTCTGTTTCAGCCCCTCTGTTTCAGCCCCTCTGTTTCAGCCCCTCTGTTTCTCGCCCTCTGTTTCAGCCCCTCTGTTTCTCGCCCTCTGTTTCAGCCCCTCTGTTTCTCGCCCTCTGTTTCAGCCCCACTGTTTCTCGCCGTCTGTTTCAGCCCCTCTGTTTCTCGCCCTCTGTTTCAGCCGCTCTTTTTCTCGCCCTCTGTTTCTGCCTCTCTGTTTCTCGCCCTCTGTTTCAGGCCCTCTGTTTCAGCCCCTCTGTTTCAGCCCCTCTGTTTCAGCCCCTCTGTTTCTCGCCCTCTGTTTCAGCCCCTCTGTTTCTCACCCTCTGTTTCAGCCCCTCTGTTTCATGCCCTCTGTATCAGCCTCTCTGTTTCAACCCCTCTGTTTCAGCCCCTCTGTTTCAGCCCCTCTGTTTCTCGCCCTCTGTTTCTCGCCCTCTGTTTCAGCCCCTCTGTTTCTCGCCCTCTGTTTCAGCCCCTCTGTTTCAGGCCCTCTGATTCAGCCCTTCTGATTCTGCCCCTCTGTTTCCCGCCCTCTGTTTTAGCCCCTCTGTTTCAGCCCCTCTGTTTTAGCCCCTCTGTTTCTCGCCCTCTGTTTCAGCCCCTCTGTTTCTCACCCTCTGTTTCAGCCTCTCTGTTTCTCGCCGTCTGTTTCAGCCCCTGTGTTTCAGCCCCTCTGTTTCTCGCCCTCTGTTTCAGCCCCTCTGTTTCTCGCCCTCTGTTTCAGCCCCTCTGATTCAGCCCCTCTGTTTCAGCCCCTCTGTTTCATCCCCTCTGTTTCTCGCCCTCTGTTTCTCACCCTCTGTTTCTCGCCCTCTGTTTCAGCCCCTCTGTTTCTCGCCCTCTGTTTCAGCCCCTCTGTTTCTCGCCCTCTGTTTCAGCCCCTCTGTTTCAGCCCCTCTGTTTCTCGCCCTCTGTTTCTCGCCCGCTGTTTCAGCCCGTTTGTTTCTCGCCCTCTGTTTCAGCCCCTCTGTTTCAGCCCATCTGATTCAGCCCCTCTGAATCAGCCCCTCTGTTTCTCGACCTCTGTTTCAGCCCCTCTGTTTGAGCCCCTCTGTTTCACCCCCTCTGTTTCTCGCCCTCTGTTTCAGCCCCTCTGTTTCTCGCCGTCTGTTTCAGCCCCTCTCTTTCAGCCCCTCTTTTTCAGCCCCTCTGTTTCAGCCCCTCTGTTTCTCGCCCTCTGTTTAAGCCCCTCTGTTTCTCGCCCTCTGTTTCAGCCCCTCGGTTTCTCGCCCTCTGTTTCAGCCCCTCTGTTTCAGCCCCTCTGTTTCTCGTCCTCTGTTTCAGCCCCTCTGTTTCTCGCCCTCTGTTTCAGCCCATCTGTTTCTGCCCCTCTGTTTCTCGACTTCTGTTTCAGCCCCTCTGATTCAGCCCCTCTTTTTCAGCCCCTCTGATTCAGCCCCTCTGTTTCCCGCCCCTCTGTTTCAGCCCCTCTGTTTCAGCCCCTCTGTTTCATCCCCTCTGTTTCTCGCCCTCTGTTTCTCACCCTCTGTTTCCCGCCCTCAGTTTCAGCCCCTCTGTTTCTCGCCCTCTGTTTCAGCCCCTCTGTTTCAGCCCCTCTGTTTCTCGCCCTTTGTTTCTGCCCCTCTGTTTCTCGCCCTCTGTTTCAGCCCCTCTGTTTCTCGCCCTGTTTCAGCCCCTCTGATTCAGCCCCTCTGTTTCAGCCCCTCTGTTTCTCCCCCTCTGTTCCAGCCCCTCTGTTTCAGCCCCTCTGTTTCAGCCACTCTGTGTCAGCCCCTCTGTTTCAACCCCTCTGTTTCAGCCCCACTGTTTCTCGGCCTCTGTTTCAGCCCCTCTGTTTTTCGCCCTCTTTTTCAGCCCCTCTGTTTCAGCCCGTCTGTTTCAGCTACTGTGTTTCTCGCCCACTGTTTCAGCCCCTCTGTTTCAGCCCCTCTGTTTCATCCCCTCTGTTTCTCGCCCGCTGTTTCTCACCCTCTGTTTCCCCCCCTCTGTTTCAGCCCCTCTGTTTTTCGCCCTCTGTTTCAGCCCCTCCGTTTCAGCCCCTCTGTTTCTCGCCCTTTGTTTCTGCCCCTCTGTTTCTCGCCCTCTGTTTCAGCCCCTCTGTTTCTCGCACTCTGTTTCAGCCCCTGTGATTCAGCCCCTCTGTTTCAGCCCCTCTGATTCAGCCCCTCTGATTTAGCCCCTCTGATTCAGCCCCTCTCTTTCTCGCCCTCAGTTTCAGCGCATCTGTTTCAGCCCCTCTGTTTCAGCCCCTCTGATTCAGCCCCACTGATTCACCCCACTCATTCAGCCAGTCTGTTTCAGCCCGTCTGTTTCAGCCCCTCTGTTTCTCGCCCTCTGTTTCAGCCCCTCTGTTTCAGCCCCTCTGTTTCTCGCCCTCTGTTTCTCGCCCGCTGTTTCAGCCCGTTTGTTTCTCGCCCTCTGTTTCAGCCCCTCAGTTTCAGCCCATCTGATTCAGCCCCTCTGAATCAGCCCCTCTGTTTCTCGACCTCTGTTTCAGCCCCTCTGTTTGAGCCCCTCTGTTTCACCCCCTCTGTTTCTCGCCCTCTGTTTCAGCCCCTCTGTTTCTCGCCGTCTGTTTCAGCCCCTCTCTTTCAGCCCCTCTCTTTCAGCCCCTCTGTTTCAGCCCCTCTGTTTCTCGCCCTCTGTTTAAGCCCCTCTGTTTCTCGCCCTCTGTTTCAGCCCCTCTGTTTCTCGCCCTCTGTTTCAGCCCCTCTGTTTCAGCCCCTCTGTTTCTCGTCCTCTGTTTCAGCCCCTCTGTTTCTCGCCCTCTGTTTCAGCCCATCTGTTTCTGCCCCTCTGTTTCTCGACTTCTGTTTCAGCCCCTCTGATTCAGCCCCTCTTTTTCAGCCCCTCTGATTCAGCCCCTCTGTTTCCCGCCCCTCTGTTTCAGCCCCTCTGTTTCAGCCCCTCTGTTTCATCCCCTCTGTTTCTCGCCCTCTGTTTCTCACCCTCTGTTTCCCGCCCTCAGTTTCAGCCCCTCTGTTTCTCGCCCTCTGTTTCAGCCCCTCTGTTTCAGCCCCTCTGTTTCTCGCCCTTTGTTTCTGCCCCTCTGTTTCTCGCCCTCTGTTTCAGCCCCTCTGTTTCTCGCCCTGTTTCAGCCCCTCTGATTCAGCCCCTCTGTTTCAGCCCCTCTGTTTCTCCCCCTCTGTTCCAGCCCCTCTGTTTCAGCCCCTCTGTTTCAGCCACTCTGTGTCAGCCCCTCTGTTTCAACCCCTCTGTTTCAGCCCCACTGTTTCTCGGCCTCTGTTTCAGCCCCTCTGTTTTTCGCCCTCTTTTTCAGCCCCTCTGTTTCAGCCCGTCTGTTTCAGCTACTCTGTTTCTCGCCCACTGTTTCAGCCCCTCTGTTTCAGCCCCTCTGTTTCATCCCCTCTGTTTCTCGCCCGCTGTTTCTCACCCTCTGTTTCCCCCCCTCTGTTTCAGCCCCTCTGTTTTTCGCCCTCTGTTTCAGCCCCTCCGTTTCAGCCCCTCTGTTTCTCGCCCTTTGTTTCTGCCCCTCTGTTTCTCGCCCTCTGTTTCAGCCCCTCTGTTTCTCGCACTCTGTTTCAGCCCCTGTGATTCAGCCCCTCTGTTTCAGCCCCTCTGATTCAGCCCCTCTGATTTAGCCCCTCTGATTCAGCCCCTCTCTTTCTCGCCCTCAGTTTCAGCGCATCTGTTTCAGCCCCTCTGTTTCAGCCCCTCTGATTCAGCCCCACTGATTCACCCCACTCATTCAGCCAGTCTGTTTCAGCCCCTCTGTTTCTCGCCCTCTGTTTCAGTCCCTCTGTTTCTCGCCCTCTGTTTCTCGCCCTCTGTTTCAGCCCCTCTGTTTCTCGCCCTCTGTTTCAGCCCCTCTGTTTCTCGCCCTCTGTTTCAGCCCCTCAGTTTCAGCACCTCTGTATCTCGCCCTCTGTTTCAGCCCCTCTGTTTCTCGCCCTCTGTTTCAGCCCCTCTGATTCTGCCCCTCTGTTTCCCGCCCTCTGTTTCAGCCCCTCTGTTTCTCGCCCTCTGTTTCAGCCCCTCTGTTTCAGCCCCTCTGTTTCATCCCCTCTGATTCTCGCCCTCTGTTTCAGCCCCTCGTTTTCTCGCCCTCTGTTTCAGCCCCTCTGTTTCAGCCCCTCTGTTTCAGCCCCTCTGTTTCAGCCCCTCTGTTTCTCGCCCTCTGTTTCAGCCCCTCTGTTTCTCGCCCTCAGTTTCAGCCCCTCTGTTTCAGCCGCTCTGTTTCAGTCCCTCTGTTTCTCGCCCTCTGTTTCTCGCCCTCTGTTTCAGCCCCTGTGATTCAGCCCCTCTGTTTCAGCCCCTCTGATTCAGCCCCTCTGATTTAGCCCCTCTGATTCAGCCCCTCTTTTTCTCGCCCTCTGTTTCAGCGCTCTGTTTCAGCCCCTATGTTTCAGACCCTCTGTTTCTCACCCTCTGTTTCAGCCCCTCTGATTCAGCCCCACTGATTCAGCCCCACTCATTCAGCCAGTCTGTTTCAGCCCCTCGGTTTCTCGCCCTCTGTTTCAGTCCCTCTGTTTCTCGCCCTCTGTTTCAGCCCCTCTGTTTCACGCCCTCTGTTTCAGCCCCTCTGTTTCTCGCCCTCTGTTTCAGCCCCTCTGTTTCTCGCCCTCTGTTTCAGCACCTCTGTATCTCGCCCTCTGTTTCAGCCCCTCTGTTTCTCGCTCTCTGTTTCAGCCCCTCTGATTCTGCCCCTCTGTTTCCCGCCCTCTGTTTCAGCCCCTCTGTTTCTCGCCCTCTGTTTCAGCCCCTCTGTTTCATCCCCTCGGATTCTCGCCCTCTGTTTCAGCCCCTCTGTTTCTCGCTCTCTGTTTCAGCCCCTCTGTTTCAGCCCCTCTGTTTCAGCCCCTCTGTTTCAGCCCCTCTGTTTCTCGCCCTCTGTTTCAGCCCCTCTGTTTCTCGCCCTCAGTTTCAGCCCCTGTGTTTCAGCCGCTCTGTTTCAGTCCCTCTGTTTCTCGCCCTCTGTTTCTCGCCCTCTGTTTCAGCCCCTCTGTTTCTCGCCCTCTGTTTCAGCCCCTCTGTTTCAGCCCCTCTGTTTCAGCCCCTCTGTTTTTCGCCCTCTGTTTCAGCCCCTCTGTTTCTCGCCCTCTGTTTCAGCCGCTCTGTTTCTCACCCTCTGTTTCAGCCTCTCTGTTTCTCGCCGTCTGTTTCAGCCCCTCTGTTTCAGCCCCACTGTTTCAGCCCCTCTGTTTCAGCCCTTCTGTTTCTCGCTCTCTGTTTCAGCCCCTCTGTTTCTCGCCCTCTGTTTCAGCCCCTCTGTTTCTCGCCCTCTGTTTCAGCCCCTCTGATTCAGCCCCTCTGTTTCAGCCCCTCTGTTTCAGCCCCTCTGTTTCATCCCCTCTGTTTCTCGCCCTCTGTTTCTCACCCTCTGTTTCTCGCCCTCTGTTTCAGCCCCTCTGTATTTCGCACTCTGTTTCAGCCCCTCTGTTTCTCGCCCTCTGTTTCAGGCACTCTGTTTCAGCCCGTCTGTTTCAGCCCCTCTGTTTCAGCCCCTCTGTTTCTCGCCCTCTGTTTCTCGCCCGCTGTTTCAGCCCGTTTGTTTCTCGCCCTCTGTTTCAGCCCCTCTGTTTCAGCCCCTCTGATTCAGCCCCTCTGTTTCAGCCCCTCTGTTTCAGCCCCTCTGTTTCAGCCCCTCTGTTTCTCGCCCTCTGTTTCAGCCCCTCTGTTTCTCGCCCTCTGTTTCAGCCCCTCTCTTTCAGCCCCTCTGTTTCAGCCCCTCTGTTTCAGGCCCTCTGTTTCTCGCCCTCTGTTTCAGCCCCTCTGTTTCTCGCCCTCTGTTTCAGCCCCTCTGTTTCTCGCCCTCTGTTTCAGCCCCTCGGTTTCTCGCCCTCTGTTTCAGCCCCTCTGTTTCTCGTCCTCTGTTTCAGCCCCTCTGTTTCTCGCCCTCTGTTTCAGCCCCTCTGTTTCAGCCCCTCTGTTTCAGCCCCTCTGTTTCTCGCCCTCTGTTTCAGCCCCTCTGTTTCTCGCCCTCTGTTTCAGCCGCTCTGTTTCTCACCCTCTTTTTCAGCCTCTCTGTTTCTCGCCGTCTGTTTCAGCCCCTCTGTTTCAGCCCCACTGTTTCAGCCCCTCTGTTTCAGCCCTTCTGTTTCTCGCTCTCTGTTTCAGCCCCTCTGTTTCTCGCCCTCTGTTTCAGCCCCTCTGTTTCTCGCCCTCTGTTTCAGCCCCTCTGATTCAGCACCTCTGTTTCAGCCCCTCTGTTTCAGCCCCTCTGTTTCATCCCCTCTGTTTCTCGCCCTCTGTTTCTCACCCTCTGTTTCTCGCCCTCTGTTTCTCACCCTCTGTTTCTCGCCCTCTGTTTCAGCCCCTCTGTATTTCGCACTCTGTTTCAGCCCCTCTGTTTCTCGCCCTCTGTTTCAGGCACTCTGTTTCAGCCCGTCTGTTTCAGCCCCTCTGTTTCAGCCCCTCTGTTTCTCGCCCTCTGTTTCTCGCCCGCTGTTTCAGCCCGTTTGTTTCTCGCCCTCTGTTTCAGCCCCTCTGTTTCAGCCCCTCTGATTCAGCCCCTCTGTTTCAGCCCCTCTGTTTCATCCCCTCTGTTTCTCGCCCTCTGTTTCTCACCCTCTGTTTCTCGCCCTCTGTTTCAGCCCCTCTGTTTCTCGCCCTCTGTTTCAGCCCCTCTGTTTCAGCCCCTCTGTTTCTCGCCCTTTGTTTCTGCCCCTCTGTTTCTCGCCCTCTGTTTCAGCCCCTCTGTTTCTAGCCCTGTTTCAGCTCCTCTGATTCAGCCCCTCTGTTTCAGCCCCTCTGTTTCTCGCCCTCTGTTTCAGCCCCTCTGTTTCTCGCCCTCTGTTTCAGCCCCTCTGTTTCTCGCCCTCTGTTTCAGCCCCTCTGTTTCTCGCCCTCTGTTTCAGCCCCTCTGTTTCAGCCCCTCTGTTTCTCGCCCTCTGTTTCAGCCCATCTGTTTCTGCCCCTCTGTTTCTCGCCTTCTGTTTCAGCCCCTCTGATTCAGCCCCTCTGTTTCAGCCCCTCTGATTCAGCCCCTCTGTTTCCCGCCCCTCTGTTTCAGCCCCTCTGTTTCAGCCCCTCTGTTTCATCCCCTCTGTTTCTCGCCCTCTGTTTCTCACCCTCTGTTTCTCGCCCTCTGTTTCAGCCCCTCTGTTTCTCGCCCTCTGTTTCAGCCCCTCTGTTTCAGCCCCTCTGTTTCTCGCCCTTTGTTTCTGCCCCTCTGTTTCTCGCCCTCTGTTTCAGCCCCTCTGTTTCTAGCCCTGTTTCAGCTCCTCTGATTCAGCCCCGCTGTTTCAGCCCCTCTGTTTCTCCCCCTCTGTTCCAGCCCCTCTGTTTCAGCCACTCTGTGTCAGCCCCTCTGTTTCAACCCCTCTGTTTCAGCCCCTCTGTTTCTCGGCCTCTGTTTCAGCCCCTCAGTTTTTCGCCCTCTTTTTCAGCCCCTCTGTTTCAGCCCCTCTGTTTCAGTCCCTCTGTTTCAGTCCCTCTGTTTCTCGCCCTCTGTTTCTCGCCCTCTGTTTCAGCCCCTCTGTTTCTCGCCCTCTGTTTCAGCCCCACTGTTTCTCGCCGTCTGTTTCAGCCCCTCTGTTTCTCGCCCTCTGTTTCAGCCGCTCTTTTTCTCGCCCTCTGTTTCTGCCTCTCTGTTTCTCGCCCTCTGTTTCAGGCCCTCTGTTTCAGCCCCTCTGTTTCAGCCCCTCTGTTTCAGCCCCTCTGTTTCTCGCCCTCTGTTTCAGCCCCTCTGTTTCTCGCCCTCTGTTTCAGCCCCTCTGTTTCATGCCCTCTGTATCAGCCTCTTTGTTTCAACCCCTCTGTTTCAGCCCCTCTGTTTCAGCCCCTCTGTTTCTCACCCTCTGTTTCTCGCCCTCTGTTTCAGCCCCTCTGTTTCTCGCCCTCTGTTTCAGCCCCTCTGTTTCAGCCCCTCTGTTTCTCGCCCTTTGTTTCTGCCCCTCTGTTTCTCGCCCTCTGTTTCAGCCCCTCTGTTTCTAGCCCTGTTTCAGCTCCTCTGATTCAGCCCCGCTGTTTCAGCCCCTCTGTTTCTCCCCCTCTGTTCCAGCCCCTCTGTTTCAGCCACTCTGTGTCAGCCCCTCTGTTTCAACCCCTCTGTTTCAGCCCCTCTGTTTCTCGGCCTCTGTTTCAGCCCCTCAGTTTTTCGCCCTCTTTTTCAGCCCCTCTGTTTCAGCCCCTCTGTTTCAGTCCCTCTGTTTCAGTCCCTCTGTTTCTCGCCCTCTGTTTCTCGCCCTCTGTTTCAGCCCCTCTGTTTCTCGCCCTCTGTTTCAGCCCCACTGTTTCTCGCCGTCTGTTTCAGCCCCTCTGTTTCTCGCCCTCTGTTTCAGCCGCTCTTTTTCTCGCCCTCTGTTTCTGCCTCTCTGTTTCTCGCCCTCTGTTTCAGGCCCTCTGTTTCAGCCCCTCTGTTTCAGCCCCTCTGTTTCAGCCCCTCTGTTTCTCGCCCTCTGTTTCAGCCCCTCTGTTTCTCGCCCTCTGTTTCAGCCCCTCTGTTTCATGCCCTCTGTATCAGCCTCTTTGTTTCAACCCCTCTGTTTCAGCCCCTCTGTTTCAGCCCCTCTGTTTCTCGCCCTCTGTTTCTCGCCCTCTGTTTCAGCCCCTCTGTTTCTCGCCCTCTGTTTCAGCCCCTCTGTTTCAGGCCCTCTGATTCAGCCCTTCTGATTCAGCCCCTCTGTTTCTCGCCCTCTGTTTTAGCCCCTCTGTTTCAGCCCTTCTGTTTCAGCCCCTCTGTTTCAGCCCCTCTGTTTCTCGCCCTCTGTTTCAGCCCCTCTGTTTCTCGCCCTCTGTTTCAGCCCCTCTGTTTCAGCCCCTCTGTTTCAGCCCCTCTGTTTCCCGCCTTCTGTTTCAGCCCCTCTGTTTCTCGCCCTCTGTTTCTGCCCCTCTGATTTAGCCCCTCTGTTTCAGCCCCTCTGTTTCAGCCACTCTGTTTCTCGCCCTCTGTTTCAGCCCCTCTGTTTCAGCCCCTCTGTTTCAGCCCTTCTGTTTCTCGCCCTCTATTTCAGCCCCTCTGTTTCTCGTCCTCTGTTTTAGCCCCTCTGATTCAGCCCCTCTGATTGAGCCCCGCTGTTTCAGCCCCTCTGTTTCTCGCCCTCGGTTTCAGCCCCTCTGTTTCTCGCCCTCTGTTCCAACCCCTCTGTTTCAGCCCCTCAGTTTCAGCCACTCTGTTTCAGCGCCTCTGATTCAGCCCCTCTGTTTCAGCCCCTCTGTTTCTCGCCCTCTGTTTCAGCCCCTCTGTTATTCGCCCTCTGTTTCGCACCCTCTGTTTCAGCCCCTCTGATTCAGCCCCTCTGTTCTCGCCCTCTGTTTCAGCCCCTCTGTTTCTCGCCCTCTGTTTCAGCCCCTGTTATTCAGCCCCTCTGTTTCAGCCCCTCTGATTCAGCCCCTCTGATTTAGCCCCTCTGATTCAGCCCCACCGTTTCTCGCCCACTGTTTCAACCCATCTGTTTCAGCCCCTCTGTTTCAGACCCTCTGTTTCTCACCCTCTGTTTCAGCCCCTCTCTTTCAGCCCCTCTGTTTCAGTCCCTCTGTTTCAGCCCCTCTGTTTCTCGCCCTCTTTTTCAGCCCCTCTGTTTCTCGCCCTCTGTTTCAGCCCCTCGCTTTCTCGCCCTCTGTTTCAGCCCCTCTGTTTCAGCCCCTCTGTTTCAGCCCCTCTGTTTCTCGTCCTCTGTTTCAGCCCCTCTGTTTCTCGCCCTCTGTTTCAGCCCATCTGTTTCTGCCCCTCTGTTTCTCGCCTTCTGTTTCAGCCCCTCTGATTCAGCCCCTCTGTTTCAGCCCCTCTGATTCAGACCCTCTGTTTCCCGCCCCTCTGTTTCAGCCCATCTGTTTCAGCCCCTCTGTTTCATCCCCTCTGTTCTCACCCTCTGTTTCTCACCCTCTGTTTCTCGCCCTCTGTTTCAGCCACTCTGTTTCTCGCCCTCTGTTTCAGCCCCTCTGTTTCAGCCCCTCTGTTTCTCGCCCTTTGTTTCTGCCCCTCTGTTTCTCGCCCTCTGTTTCAGCCCCTCTGTTTCTCGCCCTGTTTCAGCTCCTCTGATTCAGCCCCTCTGTTTCACCCCCTCTGTTTCTCCCCCTCTGTTCCAGCTCCTCTGTTTCAGCCCCTCTGTTTCAGCCACTCTGTGTCAACCCCTCTGTTTCAAACCCTCTGTTTCAGCCCCTCTGTTTCTCGGCCTCTGTTTCAGCCCCTCAGTTTTTCGCCCTCTTTTTCAGCCCCTCTGTTTCAGCCCCTCTGTTTCAGTCCCTCTGTTTCAGTCCCTCTGTTTCTCGCCCTCTGTTTCTCGCCCTCTGTTTCAGCCCCTCTGTTTCTCGCCCTCTGTTTCAGCCCCACTGTTTCTCGCCGTCTGTTTCAGCCCCTCTGTTTCTCGCCCTCTGTTTCAGCCGCTCTTTTTCTCGCCCTCTGTTTCTGCCTCTCTGTTTCTCGCCGTCTGTTTCACTCCCTCTGTTTCAGCCCCTCTGTTTCAGCCCCTCTGTTTCAGCCCCTCTGTTTCTCGCCCTCTGTTTCAGCCCCTCTGTTTCTCGCCCTCTGTTTCAGCCCCTCTGTTTCATGCCCTCTGTATCAGCCTCTCTGTTTCAACCCCTCTGTTTCAGCCCCTCTGTTTCAGCCCCTCTGTTTCTCGCCCTCTGTTTCTCGCCCTCTGTTTCAGCCCCTCTGTTTCTCGCCCTCTGTTTCAGCCCCTCTGTTTCAGGCCCTCTGATTCAGCCCTTCTGATTCAGCCCCTCTGTTTCTCGCCCTCTGTTTTAGCCCTTCTGTTTCAGCCCCTCTGTTTCAGCCCCTCTGTTTCAGCCCCTCTGTTTCTCGCCCTCTGTTTCAGCCCCTCTGTTTCTCGCCCTCTGTTTCAGCCCCTCTGTTTCTCACCCTCTGTTTCAGCCTCTCTGTTTCTCGCCGTCTGTTTCAGCCCCTGTGTTTCAGCCCCTCTGTTTCTCGCCCTCTGTTTCAGCCCCTCTGTTTCTCGCCCTCTGTTACAGCCCCTCTGATTCAGCCCCTCTGTTTCAGCCCCTCTGTTTCAGCCCCTCTGTTTCATCCCCTCTGTTTCTCGCCCTCTGTTTCTCACCCTCTGTTTCTCGCCCTCTGTTTCAGCCCCTCTGTTTCTCGCCCTCTGTTTCAGCCCCTCTGTTTCTCGCCCTCTGTTTCAGCCCCTCTGTTTCAGCCCCTCTGTTTCTCGCCCTCTGTTTCTCGCCCGCTGTTTCAGCCCGTTTGTTTCTCGCCCTTTGTTTCAGCCCCTCTGTTTCAGCCCATCTGATTCAGCCCCTCTGAATCAGCCCCTCTGTTTCTCGACCTCTGTTTCAGCCCCTCTGTTTGAGCCCCTCTGTTTCAGCCCCTCTGTTTCTCGCCCTCTGTTTCAGCCCCTCTGTTTCTCGCCGTCTGTTTCAGCCCCTCTCTTTCAGCCCCTCTCTTTCAGCCCCTCTGTTTCAGCCCCTCTGTTTCTCGCCCTCTGTTTCAGCCCCTCTGTTTCTCGCCCTCTGTTTCAGCCCCTCGGTTTCTCGCCCTCTGTTTCAGCCCCTCTGTTTCAGCCCCTCTGTTTCTCGTCCTCTGTTTCAGCCCCTCTGTTTCTCGCCCTCTGTTTCAGCCCATCTGTTTCTGCCCCTCTGTTTCGCGACTTCTGTTTCAGCCCCTCTGATTCAGCCCCTCCGTTTCAGCCCCTCTGATTCAGCCCCTCTGTTTCCCGCCCCTCTGTTTCAGCCCCTCTGTTTCAGCCCCTCTGTTTCATCCCCTCTGTTTCTCGCCCTCTGTTTCTCACCCTCTGTTTCTCGCCCTCTGTTTCTCACCCTCTGTTTCTCGCCCTCTGTTTCAGCCCCTCTGTATTTCGCACTCTGTTTCAGCCCCTCTGGTTCTCGCCCTCTGTTTCAGCCCGTCTGTTTCAGCCCCTCTGTTTCAGCCCCTCTGTTTCTCGCCCTCTGTTTCTCGCCCGCTGTTTCAGCCCGTTTGTTTCTCGCCCTCTGTTTCAGCCCCTCTGTTTCAGCCCCTCTGATTCAGCCCCTCTGTTTCAGCCCCTCTGTTTCAGCCCCTCTGTTTCAGCCCCTCTGTTTCTCGCCCTCTGTTTCAGCCCCTCTGTTTCTCGCCGTCTGTTTCAGCCCCTCTCTTTCAGCCCCTCTGTTTCAGCCCCTCTGTTTCAGGCCCTCTGTTTCTCGCCCTCTGTTTCAGCCCCTCTGTTTCTCGCCCTCTGTTTCAGCCCCTCTGTTTCTCGCCCTCTGTTTCAGCCCCTCGGTTTCTCGCCCTCTGTTTCAGCCCCTCTGTTTCTCGCCCTCTGTTTCAGCCCATCTGTTTCTGCCCCTCTGTTTCTCGCCTTCTGTTTCAGCCCCTCTGATTCAGCCCCTCTGTTTCAGCCCCTCTGATTCAGCCCCTCTGTTTCCCGCCCCTCTGTTTCAGCCCCTCTGTTTCAGCCCCTCTGTTTCATCCCCTCTGTTTCTCGCCCTCTGTTTCTCACCCTCTGTTTCTCGCCCTCTGTTTCAGCCCCTCTGTTTCTCGCCCTCTGTTTCAGCCCCTCTGTTTCAGCCCCTCTGTTTCTCGCCCTTTGTTTCTGCCCCTCTGTTTCTCGCCCTCTGTTTCAGCCCCTCTGTTTCTAGCCCTGTTTCAGCTCCTCTGATTCAGCCCCGCTGTTTCAGCCCCTCTGTTTCTCCCCCTCTGTTCCAGCCCCTCTGTTTCAGCCCCTCTGTTTCAGCCCCTTTGTTTCTCGCCCTCTGTTTCAGCCCCTCTGTTTCTCGCCCTCTGTTTCAGCCCCTCTGTTTCATGCCCTCTGTATCAGCCTCTCTGTTTCAACCCCTCTGTTTCAGCCCCTCTGTTTCAGCCCCTCTGTTTCTCGCCCTCTGTTTCTCGCCCTCTGTTTCAGCCCCTCTGTTTCTCGCCCTCTGTTTCAGCCCCTCTGTTTCAGGCCCTCTGATTCAGCCCTTCTGATTCAGCCCCTCTGTTTCTCGCCCTCTGTTTTAGCCCTTCTGTTTCAGCCCCTCTGTTTCAGCCCCTCTGTTTCAGCCCCTCTGTTTCTCGCCCTCTGTTTCAGCCCCTCTGTTTCTCGCCCTCTGTTTCAGCCCCTCTGTTTCTCACCCTCTGTTTCAGCCTCTCTGTTTCTCGCCGTCTGTTTCAGCCCCTGTGTTTCAGCCCCTCTGTTTCTCGCCCTCTGTTTCAGCCCCTCTGTTTCTCGCCCTCTGTTTCAGCCCCTCTGATTCAGCCCCACTGTTTCAGCCCCTCTGTTTCAGCCCCTCTGTTTCATCCCCTCTGTTTCTCGCCCTCTGTTTCTCACCCTCTGTTTCTCGCCCTCTGTTTCAGCCCCTCTGTTTCTCGCCCTCTGTGTCAGCCCCTCTGTTTCTCGCCCTCTGTTTCAGCCCCTCTGTTTCAGCCCCTCTGTTTCTCGCCCTCTGTTTCTCGCCCGCTGTTTCAGCCCGTTTGTTTCTCGCCCTTTGTTTCAGCCCCTCTGTTTCAGCCCATCTGATTCAGCCCCTCTGAATCAGCCCCTCTGTTTCTCGACCTCTGTTTCAGCCCCTCTGTTTGAGCCCCTCTGTTTCAGCCCCTCTGTTTCTCGCCCTCTGTTTCAGCCCCTCTGTTTCTCGCCGTCTGTTTCAGCCCCTCTCTTTCAGCCCCTCTCTTTCAGCGCCTCTGTTTCAGCCCCTCTGTTTCTCGCCCTCTGTTTCAGCCCCTCTGTTTCTCGCCCTCTGTTTCAGCCCCTCGGTTTCTCGCCCTCTGTTTCAGCCCCTCTGTTTCAGCCCCTCTGTTTCTCGTCCTCTGTTTCAGCCCCTCTGTTTCTCGCCCTCTGTTTCAGCCCATCTGTTTCTGCCCCTCTGTTTCGCGACTTCTGTTTCAGCCCCTCTGATTCAGCCCCTCCGTTTCAGCCCCTCTGATTCAGCCCCTCTGTTTCCCGCCCCTCTGTTTCAGCCCCTCTGTTTCAGCCCCTCTGTTTCATCCCCTCGGTTTCTCGCCCTCTGTTTCTCACCCTCTGTTTCTCGCCCTCTGTTTCTCACCCTCTGTTTCTCGCCCTCTGTTTCAGCCCCTCTGTATTTCGCACTCTGTTTCAGCCCCTCTGTTTCTCGCCCTCTGTTTCAGGCACTCTGTTTCAGCACGTCTGTTTCAGCCCCTCTGTTTCAGCCCCTCTGTTTCTCGCCCTCTGTTTCTCGCCCGCTGTTTCAGCCCGTTTGTTTCTCGCCCTCTGTTTCAGCCCCTCTGTTTCAGCCCCTCTGATTCAGCCCCTCTGTTTCAGCCCCTCTGTTTGAGCCCCTCTGTTTCAGCCCCTCTGTTTCTCGCCCTCTGTTTCAGCCCCTCTGTTTCTCGCCGTCTGTTTCAGCCCCTCTCTTTCAGCCCCTCTGTTTCAGCCCCTCTGTTTCAGGCCCTCTGTTTCTCGCCCTCTGTTTCAGCCCCTCTGTTTCTCGCCCTCTGTTTCAGCCCCTCTGTTTCTCGCCCTCTGTTTCAGCCCCTCGGTTTCTCGCCCTCTGTTTCAGCCCCTCTGATCCAGCCCCTCTGTTTCTCGTCCTCTGTTTCAGCCCCTCTGTTTCTCGCCCTCTGTTTCAGCCCATCTGTTTCTGCCCCTCTGTTTCTCGCCTTCTGTTTCAGCCCCTCTGATTCAGCCCCTCTGTTTCAGCCCCTCTGATTCAGCCCCTCTGTTTCCCGCCCCTCTGTTTCAGCCCCTCTGTTTCAGCCCCTCTGTTTCATCCCCTCTGTTTCTCGCCCTCTGTTTCTCACCCTCTGTTTCTCGCCCTCTGTTTCAGCCCCTCTGTTTCTCGCCCTCTGTTTCAGCCCCTCTGTTTCTCGCCCTTTGTTTCTGCCCCTCTGTTTCTCGCCCTCTGTTTCAGCCCCTCTGTTTCTAGCCCTGTTTCAGCTCCTCTGATTCAGCCCCGCTGTTTCAGCCCCTCTGTTTCTCCCCCTCTGTTCCAGCCCCTCTGTTTCAGCCACTCTGTGTCAGCCCCTCTGTTTCAACCCCTCTGTTTCAGCCCCTCTGTTTCTCGGCCTCTGTTTCTCGCCCTCTGTTTCTCGCCCTCTGTTTCAGCCCCTCTGTTTCTCGCCCTCTGTTTCAGCCCCACTGTTTCTCGCCGTCTGTTTCAGCCCCTCTGTTTCTCGCCCTCTGTTTCAGCCGCTCTTTTTCTCGCCCTCTGTTTCTGCCTCTCTGTTTCTCGCCCTCTGTTTCAGGCCCTCTGTTTCAGCCCCTCTGTTTCAGCCCCTCTGTTTCTCGCCCTCTGTTTCAGCCCCTCTGTTTCAGGCCCTCTGATTCAGCCCTTCTGATTCAGCCCCTCTGTTTCTCGCCCTCTGTTTTAGCCCCTCTGTTTCAGCCCTTCTGTTTCAGCCCCTCTGTTTCAGCCCCTCTGTTTCTCGCCCTCTGTTTCAGCCCCTCTGTTTCTCGCCCTCTGTTTCAGCCCCTCTGTTTCAGCCCCTCTGTTTCAGCCCCTCTGTTTCCCGCCCTCTGTTTCAGCCCCTCTGTTTCTCGCCCTCTGTTTCTGCCCCTCTGATTTAGCCCCTCTGTTTCAGCCCCTCTGTTTCAGCCACTCTGTTTCTCGCCCTCTGTTTCAGCCCCTCTGTTTCAGCCCCTCTGTTTCAGCCCTTCTGTTTCTCGCCCTCTATTTCAGCCCCTCTGTTTCTCGTCCTCTGTTTTAGCCCCTCTGATTCAGCCCCTCTGATTGAGCCCCGCTGTTTCAGCCCCTCTGTTTCTCGCCCTCGGTTTCAGCCCCTCTGTTTCTCGCCCTCTGTTCCAACCCCTCTGTTTCAGCCCCTCAGTTTCAGCCACTCTGTTTCAGCGCCTCTGATTCAGCCCCTCTGTTTCAGCCCCTCTGTTTCTCGCCCTCTGTTTCAGCCCCTCTGTTATTCGCCCTCTGTTTCAGCCCCTCTGTTTCGCACCCTCTGTTTCAGCCCCTCTGATTCAGCCCCTCTGTTCTCGGCCTCTGTTTCAGCCCCTCTGTTTCTCGCCCTCTGTTTCAGCCCCTGTTATTCAGCCCCTCTGTTTCAGCCCCTCTGATTCAGCCCCTCTGATTTAGCCCCTCTGATTCAGCCCCACTGTTTCTCGCCCACTGTTTCAACCCATCTGTTTCAGCCCCTCTGTTTCAGACCCTCTGTTTCTCACCCTCTGTTTCAGCCCCGCTCTTTCAGCCCCTCTGTTTCAGTCCCTCTGTTTCAGCCCCTCTGTTTCTCGCCCTCTTTTTCAGCCCCTCTGTTTCTCGCCCTCTGTTTCAGCCCCTCGCTTTCTCGCCCTCTGTTTCAGCCCCTCTGTTTCAGCCCCTCTGTTTCAGCCCCTCTGTTTCTCGTCCTCTGTTTCAGCCCCTCTGTTTCTCGCCCTCTGTTTCAGCCCATCTGTTTCTGCCCCTCTGTTTCTCGCCTTCTGTTTCAGCCCCTCTGATTCAGCCCCTCTGTTTCAGCCCCTCTGATTCAGACCCTCTGTTTCCCGCCCCTCTGTTTCAGCCCATCTGTTTCAGCCCCTCTGTTTCATCCCCTCTGTTCTCACCCTCTGTTTCTCACCCTCTGTTTCTCGCCCTCTGTTTCAGCCACTCTGTTTCTCGCCCTCTGTTTCAGCCCCTCTGTTTCAGCCCCTCTGTTTCTCGCCCTTTGTTTCTGCCCCTCTGTTTCTCGCCCTCTGTTTCAGCCCCTCTGTTTCTCGCCCTGTTTCAGCTCCTCTGATTCAGCCCCTCTGTTTCACCCCCTCTGTTTCTCCCCCTCTGTTCCAGCTCCTCTGTTTCAGCCCCTCTGTTTCAGCCACTCTGTGTCAACCCCTCTGTTTCAAACCCTCTGTTTCAGCCCCTCTGTTTCTCGGCCTCTGTTTCAGCCCCTCAGTTTTTCGCCCTCTTTTTCAGCCCCTCTGTTTCAGCCCCTCTGTTTCAGTCCCTCTGTTTCAGTCCCTCTGTTTCTCGCCCTCTGTTTCTCGCCCTCTGTTTCAGCCCCTCTGTTTCTCGCCCTCTGTTTCAGCCCCACTGTTTCTCGCCGTCTGTTTCAGCCCCTCTGTTTCTCGCCCTCTGTTTCAGCCGCTCTTTTTCTCGCCCTCTGTTTCTGCCTCTCTGTTTCTCGCCGTCTGTTTCAGGCCCTCTGTTTCAGCCCCTCTGTTTCAGCCCCTCTGTTTCAGCCCCTCTGTTTCTCGCCCTCTGTTTCAGCCCCTCTGTTTCTCGCCCTCTGTTTCAGCCCCTCTGTTTCATGCCCTCTGTATCAGCCTCTCTGTTTCAACCCCTCTGTTTCAGCCCCTCTGTTTCAGCCCCTCTGTTTCTCGCCCTCTGTTTCTCGCCCTCTGTTTCAGCCCCTCTGTTTCTCGCCCTCTGTTTCAGCCCCTCTGTTTCAGGCCCTCTGATTCAGCCCTTCTGATTCAGCCCCTCTGTTTCTCGCCCTATGTTTTAGCCCTTCTGTTTCAGCCCCTCTGTTTCAGCCCCTCTGTTTCAGCCCCTCTGTTTCTCGCCCTCTGTTTCAGCCCCTCTGTTTCTCGCCCTCTGTTTCAGCCCCTCTGTTTCTCACCCTCTGTTTCAGCCTCTCTGTTTCTCGCCGTCTGTTTCAGCCCCTGTGTTTCAGCCCCTCTGTTTCTCGCCCTCTGTTTCAGCCCCTCTGTTTCTCGCCCTCTGTTTCAGCCCCTCTGATTCAGCCCCTCTGTTTCAGCCCCTCTGTTTCAGCCCCTCTGTTTCATCCCCTCTGTTTCTCGCCCTCTGTTTCTCACCCTCTGTTTCTCGCCCTCTGTTTCAGCCCCTCTGTTTCTCGCCCTCTGTTTCAGCCCCTCTGTTTCTCGCCCTCTGTTTCAGCCCCTCTGTTTCAGCCCCTCTGTTTCTCGCCCTCTGTTTCTCGCCCGCTGTTTCAGCCCGTTTGTTTCTCGCCCTTTGTTTCAGCCCCTCTGTTTCAGCCCATCTGATTCAGCCCCTCTGAATCAGCCCCTCTGTTTCTCGACCTCTGTTTCAGCCCCTCTGTTTGAGCCCCTCTGTTTCAGCCCCTCTGTTTCTCGCCCTCTGTTTCAGCCCCTCTGTTTCTCGCCATCTGTTTCAGCCCCTCTCTTTCAGCCCCTCTCTTTCAGCCCCTCTGTTTCAGCCCCTCTGTTTCTCGCCCTCTGTTTCAGCCCCTCTGTTTCTCGCCCTCTGTTTCAGCCCCTCGGTTTCTCGCCCTCTGTTTCAGCCCCTCTGTTTCAGCCCCTCTGTTTCTCGTCCTCTGTTTCAGCCCCTCTGTTTCTCGCCCTCTGTTTCAGCCCATCTGTTTCTGCCCCTCTGTTTCGCGACTTCTGTTTCAGCCCCTCTGATTCAGCCCCTCCGTTTCAGCCCCTCTGATTCAGCCCCTCTGTTTCCCGCCCCTCTGTTTCAGCCCCTCTGTTTCAGCCCCTCTGTTTCATCCCCTCTGTTTCTCGCCCTCTGTTTCTCACCCTCTGTTTCTCGCCCTCTGTTTCTCACCCTCTGTTTCTCGCCCTCTGTTTCAGCCCCTCTGTATTTCGCACTCTGTTTCAGCCCCTCTGGTTCTCGCCCTCTGTTTCAGCCCGTCTGTTTCAGCCCCTCTGTTTCAGCCCCTCTGTTTCTCGCCCTCTGTTTCTCGCCCGCTGTTTCAGCCCGTTTGTTTCTCGCCCTCTGTTTCAGCCCCTCTGTTTCAGCCCCTCTGATTCAGCCCCTCTGTTTCAGCCCCTCTGTTTCAGCCCCTCTGTTTCAGCCCCTCTGTTTCTCGCCCTCTGTTTCAGCCCCTCTGTTTCTCGCCGTCTGTTTCAGCCCCTCTCTTTCAGCCCCTCTGTTTCAGCCCCTCTGTTTCAGGCCCTCTGTTTCTCGCCCTCTGTTTCAGCCCCTCTGTTTCTCGCCCTCTGTTTCAGCCCCTCTGTTTCTCGCCCTCTGTTTCAGCCCCTCGGTTTCTCGCCCTCTGTTTCAGCCCCTCTGTTTCTCGCCCTCTGTTTCAGCCCATCTGTTTCTGCCCCTCTGTTTCTCGCCTTCTGTTTCAGCCCCTCTGATTCAGCCCCTCTGTTTCAGCCCCTCTGATTCAGCCCCTCTGTTTCCCCCCCCTCTGTTTCAGCCCCTCTGTTTCAGCCCCTCTGTTTCATCCCCTCTGTTTCTCGCCCTCTGTTTCTCACCCTCTGTTTCTCGCCCTCTGTTTCAGCCCCTCTGTTTCTCGCCCTCTGTTTCAGCCCCTCTGTTTCAGCCCCTCTGTTTCTCGCCCTTTGTTTCTGCCCCTCTGTTTCTTGCCCTCTGTTTCAGCCCCTCTGTTTCTAGCCCTGTTTCAGCTCCTCTGATTCAGCCCCGCTGTTTCAGCCCCTCTGTTTCTCCCCCCTCTGTTCCAGCCCCTCTGTTTCAGCCACTCTGTGTCAGCCCCTCTGTTTCAACCCCTCTGTTTCAGCCCCTCTGTTTCTCGGCCTCTGTTACAGCCCCTCAGTTTTTCGCCCTCTTTTTCAGCCCCTCTGTTTCAGCCCCTCTGATTCAGACCCTCTGTTTCCCGCCCCTCTGTTTCAGCCCATCTGATTCAGCCCCTCTGTTTCATCCCCTCTGTTCTCACCCTCTGTTTCTCACCCTCTGTTTCTCGCCCTCTGTTTCAGCCACTCTGTTTCTCGCCCTCTGTTTCAGCCCCTCTGTTTCAGCCCCTCTGTTTCTCGCCCTTTGTTTCTGCCCCTCTGTTTCTCCCCCTCTGTTCCAGCTCCTCTGTTTCAGCCCCTCTGTTTCAGCCACTCTGTGTCAACCCATCTGTTTCAAACCCTCTGTTTCAGCCCCTCTGTTTCTCGGCCTCTGTTTCAGCCCCTCAGTTTTTCGCCCTCTTTTTCAGCCCCTCTGTTTCAGCCCCTCTGTTTCAGTCCCTCTGTTTCAGTCCCTCTGTTTCTCGCCCTCTGTTTCTTGCCCTCTGTTTCAGCCCCTCTGTTTCTCGCCCTCTGTTTCAGCCCCACTGTTTCTCGCCGTCTGTTTCAGCCCCTCTGTTTCTCGCCCTCTGTTTCAGCCGCTCTTTTTCTCGCCCTCTGTTTCTGCCTCTCTGTTTCTCGCCCTCTGTTTCAGGCCCTCTGTTTCAGCCCCTCTGTTTCAGCCCCTCTGTTTCAGCCCCTCTGTTTCTCGCCCTCTGTTTCAGCCCCTCTGTTTCTCGCCCTCTGTTTCAGCCCCTCTGTTTCATGCCCTCTGTATCAGCCTCTCTGTTTCAACCCCTCTGTTTCAGCCCCTCTGTTTCAGCCCCTCGGTTTCTCGCCCTCTGTTTCTCGCCCTCTGTTTCAGCCCCTCTGTTTCTCGCCCTCTGTTTCAGCCCCTCTGTTTCTCGGCCTCTGTTTCAGCCCCTCAGTTTTTCGCCCTCTTTTTCAGCCCCTCTGTTTCAGCCCCTCTGTTTCAGTCCCTCTGTTTCAGTCCCTCTGTTTCTCGCCCTCTGTTTCTTGCCCTCTGTTTCAGCCCCTCTGTTTCTCGCCCTCTGTTTCAGCCCCACTGTTTCTCGCCGTCTGTTTCAGCCCCTCTGTTTCTCGCCCTCTGTTTCAGCCGCTCTTTTTCTCGCCCTCTGTTTCTGCCTCTCTGTTTCTCGCCCTCTGTTTCAGGCCCTCTGTTTCAGCCCCTCTGTTTCAGCCCCTCTGTTTCAGCCCCTCTGTTTCTCGCCCTCTGTTTCAGCCCCTCTGTTTCTCGCCCTCTGTTTCAGCCCCTCTGTTTCATGCCCTCTGTATCAGCCTCTCTGTTTCAACCCCTCTGTTTCAGCCCCTCTGTTTCAGCCCCTCGGTTTCTCGCCCTCTGTTTCTCGCCCTCTGTTTCAGCCCCTCTGTTTCTCGCCCTCTGTTTCAGCCCCTCTGTTTCAGGCCCTCTGATTCAGCCCTTCTGATTCAGCCCCTCTGTTTTAGCCCTTCTGTTTCAGCCCCTCTGTTTCAGCCCCTCTGTTTCAGCCCCTCTGTTTCTCGCCCTCTGTTTCAGCCCCTCTGTTTCTCGCCCTCTGTTTCAGCCCCTCTGTTTCTCACCCTCTGTTTCAGCCTCTCTGTTTCTCGCCGTCTGTTTCAGCCCCTGTGTTTCAGCCCCTCTGTTTCTCGCCCTCTGTTTCAGCCCCTCTGTTTCTCGCCCTCTGTTTCAGCCCCTCTGATTCAGCCCCTCTGTTTCAGCCCCTCTGTTTCAGCCCCTCTGTTTCATCCCCTCTGTTTCTCGCCCTCTGTTTCTCACCCTCTGTTTCTCGCCCTCTGTTTCAGCCCCTCTGTTTCTCGCCCTCTGTTTCAGCCCCTCTGTTTCTCGCCCTCTGTTTCAGCCCCTCTGTTTCAGCCCCTCTGTTTCTCGCCCTCTGTTTCTCGCCCGCTGTTTCAGCCCGTTTGTTTCTCGCCCTTTGTTTCAGCCCCTCTGTTTCAGCCCATCTGATTCAGCCCCTCTGAATCAGCCCCTCTGTTTCTCGACCTCTGTTTCAGCCCCTCTGTTTGAGCCCCTCTGTTTCAGCCCCTCTGTTTCTCGCCCTCTGTTTCAGCCCCTCTGTTTCTCGCCGTCTGTTTCAGCCCCTCTCTTTCAGCCCCTCTCTTTCAGCCCCTCTGTTTCAGCCCCTCTGTTTCTCGCCCTCTGTTTCAGCCCCTCTGTTTCTCGCCCTCTGTTTCAGCCCCTCGGTTTCTCGCCCTCTGTTTCAGCCCCTCTGTTTCAGCCCCTCTGTTTCTCGTCCTCTGTTTCAGCCCCTCTGTTTCTCGCCCTCTGTTTTAGCCCATCTGTTTCTGCCCCTCTGTTTCGCGACTTCTGTTTCAGCCCCTCTGATTCAGCCCCTCCGTTTCAGCCCCTCTGATTCAGCCCCTCTGTTTCCCGCCCCTCTGTTTCAGCCCCTCTGTTTCAGCCCCTCTGTTTCATCCCCGCTGTTTCTCGCCCTCTGTTTCTCACCCTCTGTTTCTCGCCCTCTGTTTCTCACCCTCTGTTTCTCGCCCTCTGTTTCAGCCCCTCTGAATTTCGCACTCTGTTTCAGCCCCTCTGTTTCTCGCCCTCTGTTTCAGGCACTCTGTTTCAGCCCGTCTGTTTCAGCCCCTCTGTTTCAGCCCCTCTGTTTCTCGCCCTCTGTTTCTCGCCCGCTGTTTCAGCCCGTTTGTTTCTCGCCCTCTGTTTCAGCCACTCTGTTTCAGCCCCTCTGATTCAGCCCCTCTGTTTCAGCCCCTCTGTTTGAGCCCCTCTGTTTCAGCCCCTCTGTTTCTCGCCCTCTGTTTCAGCCCCTCTGTTTCTCGCCGTCTGTTTCAGCCCCTCTCTTTCAGCCCCTCTGTTTCAGCCCCTCTGTTTCAGGCCCTCTGTTTCTCGTCCTCTGTTTCAGCCCCTCTGTTTCTCGCCCTCTGTTTCAGCCCATCTGTTTCTGCCCCTCTGTTTCTCGCCTTCTGTTTCAGCCCCTCTGATTCAGCCCCTCTGTTTCAGCCCCTCTGATTCAGCCCCTCTGTTTCCCGCCCCTCTGTTTCAGCCCCTCTGTTTCAGCCCCTCTGTTTCATCCCCTCTGTTTCTCGCCCTCTGTTTCTCACCCTCTGTTTCTCGCCCTCTGTTTCAGCCCCTCTGTTTCTCGCCCTCTGTTTCAGCCCCTCTGTTTCTCGCCCTTTGTTTCTGCCCCTCTGTTTCTCGCCCTCTGTTTCAGCCCCTCTGTTTCTAGCCCTGTTTCAGCTCCTCTGATTCAGCCCCGCTGTTTCAGCCCCTCTGTTTCTCCCCCTCTGTTCCAGCCCCTCTGTTTCAGCCACTCTGTGTCAGCCCCTCTGTTTCAACCCCTCTGTTTCAGCCCCTCTGTTTCTCGGCCTCTGTTTCTCGCCCTCTGTTTCTCGCCCTCTGTTTCAGCCCCTCTGTTTCTCGCCCTCTGTTTCAGCCCCACTGTTTCTCGCCGTCTGTTTCAGCCCCTCTGTTTCTCGCCCTCTGTTTCAGCCGCTCTTTTTCTCGTCCTCTGTTTCTGCCTCTCTGTTTCTCGCCCTCTGTTTCAGGCCCTCTGTTTCAGCCCCTCTGTTTCAGCCCCTCTGTTTCAGCCCCTCTGTTTCTCGCCCTCTGTTTCAGCCCCTCTGTTTCTCGCCCTCTGTTTCAGCCCCTCTGTTTCATGCTCTCTGTATCAGCCTCTCTGTTTCAACCCCTCTGTTTCAGCCCGTCTGTTTCAGCACCTCTGTTTCTCGCCCTCTGTTTCTCGCCCTCTGTTTCAGCCCCTCTGTTTCTCGCCCTCTGTTTCAGCCCCTCTGTTTCAGGCCCTCTGATTCAGCCCTTCTGATTCAGCCCCTCTGTTTCTCGCCCTCTGTTTTAGCCCCTCTGTTTCAGGCACTCTGTTTCAGCCCCTCTGTTTCAGACCCTCTGTTTCTCGCCCTCTGTTTCAGCCCCTCTGTTTCTCGCCCTCTGTTTCAGCCCCTCTGTTTCAGCCCCTCTGTTTCAGCCTCTCTGTTTCAGCCCCTCTGTTTCCCGCCCTCTGTTTCAGCCCCTCTGTTTCTCGCCCTCTGTTTCTGCCCCTCTGATTTAGCCCCTCTGTTTCAGCCCCTCTGTTTCAGCCACTCTGTTTCTCGCCCTCTGTTTCAGCCCCTCTGTTTCAGCCCCTCTGTTTCAGCCCCTCTGATTCAGACCCTCTGTTTCCCGCCCCTCTGTTTCAGCCCATCTGTTTCAGCCCCTCTGTTTCATCCCCTCTGTTCTCACCCTCTGTTTCTCACCCTCTGTTTCTCGCCCTCTTTTTCAGCCCCTCTGTATTTCGCACTCTGTTTCAGCCCCTCTGTTTCTCGCCCTCTGTTTCAGGCACTCTGTTTCAGCCCGTCTGTTTCAGCCCCTCTGTTTCAGCCCCTCTGTTTCTCGCCCTCTGTTTCTCGCCCGCTGTTTCAGCCCGTTTGTTTCTCGCCCTCTGTTTCTGCCCCTCTGTTTCAGCCCCTCTGATTCAGCCCCTCTGTTTCAGCCCCTCTGTTTCAGCCCCTCTGTTTCAGCCCCTCTGTTTCTCGCCCTCTGTTTCAGCCCCTCTGTTTCTCGCCGTCTGTTTCAGCCCCTCTCTTTCAGCCCCTCTGTTTCAGCCCCTCTGTTTCAGGCCCTCTGTTTCTCGCCCTCTGTTTCAGCCCCTCTGTTTCTCGCCCTCTGTTTCAGCCCCTCTGTTTCTCGCCCTCTGTTTCAGCCCCTCGGTTTCTCGCCCTCTGTTTCTGCCCCTCTGTTTCAGCCCCTCTGTTTCTCGTCCTCTGTTTCAGCCCCTCTGTTTCTCGCCCTCTGTTTCAGCCCATCTGTTTCTGCCCCTCTGTTTCTCGCCTTCTGTTTCAGCCCCTCTGATTCAGCCCCTCTGTTTCAGCCCCTCTGATTCAGCCCCTCTGTTTCCCGCCCCTCTGTTTCAGCCCCTCTGTTTCAGCCCCTCTGTTTCATCCCCTCTGTTTCTCGCCCTCTGTTTCTCACCCTCTGTTTCTCGCCCTCTGTTTCAGCCCCTCTGTTTCTCGCCCTCTGTTTCAGCCCCTCTGTTTCAGCCCCTCTGTTTCTCGCCCTTTGTTTCTGCCCCTCTGTTTCTCGCCCTCTGTTTCAGCCCCTCTGTTTCTAGCCCTGTTTCAGCTCCTCTGATTCAGCCCCGCTGTTTCAGCCCCTCTGTTTCTCCCCCTCTGTTCCAGCCCCTCTGTTTCAGCCACTCTGTGTCAGCCCCTCTGTTTCAACCCCTCTGTTTCAGCCCCTCTGTTTCTTGGCCTCTGTTTCAGCCCCTCAGTTTTTCGCCCTCTTTTTCAGCCCCTCTGTTTCAGCCCCTCTGTTTCAGTCCCTCTGTTTCAGTCCCTCTGTTTCTCGCCCTCTGTTTCTCGCCCTCTGTTTCAGCCCCTCTGTTTCTCGCCCTCTGTTTCAGCCCCACTGTTTCTCGCCGTCTGTTTCAGCCCCTCTGTTTCTCGCCCTCTGTTTCAGCCGCTCTTTTCCTCGCCCTCTGTTTCTGCCTCTCTGTTTCTCGCCCTCTGTTTCAGGCCCTGTTTCAGCCCCTCTGTTTCAGCCCCTCTGTTTCAGCCCCTCTGTTTCTCGCCCTCTGTTTCAGCCCCTCTGTTTCTCGCCCTCTGTTTCAGCCCCTCTGTTTCATGCCCTCTGTATCAGCCTCTCTGTTTCAACCCCTCTGTTTCAGCCCCTCTGTTTCAGCCCCTCTGTTTCTCGCCCTCTGTTTCTCGCCCTCTGTTTCAGCCCCTCTGTTTCTCGCCCTCTGTTTCAGCCCCTCTGTTTCAGGCCCTCTGATTCAGCCCTTCTGATTCAGCCCCTCTGTTTCTCGCCCTCTGTTTTAGCCCCTCTGTTTCAGCCCTTCTGTTTCAGCCCCTCTGTTTCAGCCCCTCTGTTTCTCGCCCTCTGTTTCAGCCCCTCTGTTTCTCGCCCTCTGTTTCAGCCCCTCTGTTTCAGCCCCTCTGTTTCCCGCCCTCTGTTTCAGCCCCTCTGTTTCTCGCCCTCTGTTTCTGCCCCTCTGATTTAGCCCATCTGTTTCAGCCCCTCTGTTTCAGCCACTCTGTTTCTCGCCCTGTGTTTCAGCCCCTCTGTTTCAGCCCCTCTGTTTCAGCCCTTCTGTTTCTCGCCCTCTATTTCAGCCCCTCTGTTTCTCGTCCTCTGTTTTAGCCCCTCTGATTCAGCCCCTCTGATTGAGCCCCGCTGTTTCAGCCCCTCTGTTTCTCGCCCTCGGTTTCAGCCCCTCTGTTTCTCGCCCTCTGTTCCAACCCCTCTGTTTCAGCCCCTCAGTTTCAGCCACTCTGTTTCAGCGCCTCTGATTCAGCCCCTCTGTTTCAGCCCCTCTGTTTCTCGCCCTCTGTTTCAGCCCCTCTGTTATTCGCCCTCTGTTTCAGCCCCTCTGTTTCGCACCCTCTGTTTCAGCCCCTCTGATTCAGCCCCTCTGTTCTCGCCCTCTGTTTCAGCCCCTCTGTTTCTCGCCCTCTGTTTCAGCCCCTGTTATTCAGCCCCTCTGTTTCAGCCCCTCTGATTCAGCCCCTCTGATTTAGCCCCTCTGATTCAGCCCCACTGTTTCTCGCCCACTGTTTCAACCCATCTGTTTCAGCCCCTCTGTTTCAGACCCTCTGTTTCTCACCCTCTGTTTCAGCCCCTCTGTTTCAGCCCCTCTGTTTCTCGCCCTCTGTTTCAGCCCCTCTGTTATTCGCCCTCTGTTTCAGCCCCTCTGTTTCGCACCCTCTGTTTCAGCCCCTCTGATTCAGCCCCTCTGTTCTCGCCCTCTGTTTCAGCCCCTCTGTTTCTCGCCCTCTGTTTCAGCCCCTGTTATTCAGCCCCTCTGTTTCAGCCCCTCTGATTCAGCCCCTCTGATTTAGCCCCTCTGATTCAGCCCCACTGTTTCTCGCCCACAGTTTCAACCCATCTGTTTCAGCCCCTCTGTTTCAGACCCTCTGTTTCTCACCCTCTGTTTCAGCCCCTCTCTTTCAGCCCCTCTGTTTCAGCCCCTCTGTTTCAGCCCCTCTGTTTCTCGCCCTCTGTTTCAGCCCCTCTGTTTCTCGCCCTCTGTTTCAGCCCCTCGGTTTCTCGCCCTCTGTTTCAGCCCCTCTGTTTCAGCCCCTCTGTTTCAGCCCCTCTGTTTCTCGTCCTCTGTTTCAGCCCTTCTGTTTCTCGCCCTCTGTTTCAGCCCATCTGTTTCTGCCCCTCTGGTTCTCGCCTTCTGTTTCAGCCCCTCTGATTCAGCCCCTCTGTTTCAGCCCCTCTGATTCAGACCCTCTGTTTCCCGCCCCTCTGTTTCAGCCCATCTGTTTCAGCCCCTCTGTTTCATCCCCTCTGTTCTCACCCTCTGTTTCTCACCCTCTGTTTCTCGCCCTCTGTTTCAGCCCCTCTGTATTTCGCACTCTGTTTCAGCCCCTCTGTTTCTCGCCCTCTGTTTCAGGCACTCTGTTTCAGCCCGTCTGTTTCAGCCCCTCTGTTTCAGCCCCTCTGTTTCTCGCCCTCTGTTTCTCGCCCGCTGTTTCAGCCCGTTTGTTTCTCGCCCTCTGTTTCAGCCCCTCTGTTTCAGCCCCTCTGATTCAGCCCCTCTGTTTCAGCCCCTCTGTTTCAGCCCCTCTGTTTCAGCCCCTCTGTTTCTCGCCCTCTGTTTCAGCCCCTCTGTTTCTCGCCGTCTGTTTCAGCCCCTCTCTTTCAGCCCCTCTGTTTCAGCCCCTCTGTTTCAGGCCCTCTGTTTCTCGCCCTCTGTTTCAGCCCCTCTGTTTCTCGCCCTCTGTTTCAGCCCCTCTGTTTCTCGCCCTCTGTTTCAGCCCCTCGGTTTCTCGCCCTCTGTTTCAGCCCCTCTGTTTCAGCCCCTCTGTTTCTCGTCCTCTGTTTCAGCCCCTCTGTTTCTCGCCCTCTGTTTCAGCCCATCTGTTTCTGCCCCTCTGTTTCTCGCCTTCTGTTTCAGCCCCTCTGATTCAGCCCCTCTGTTTCAGCCCCTCTGATTCAGCCCCTCTGTTTCCCGCCCCTCTGTTTCAGCCCCTCTGTTTCAGCCCCTCTGTTTCATCCCCTCTGTTTCTCGCCCTCTGTTTCTCACCCTCTGTTTCTCGCCCTCTGTTTCAGCCCCTCTGTTTCTCGCCCTCTGTTTCAGCCCCTCTGTTTCAGCCCCTCTGTTTCTCGCCCTTTGTTTCTGCCCCTCTGTTTCTCGCCCTCTGTTTCAGCCCCTCTGTTTCTAGCCCTGTTTCAGCTCCTCTGATTCAGCCCCGCTGTTTCAGCCCCTCTGTTTCTCCCCCTCTGTTCCAGCCCCTCTGTTTCAGCCACTCTGTGTCAGCCCCTCTGTTTCAACCCCTCTGTTTCAGCCCCTCTGTTTCTCGGCCTCTGTTTCAGCCCCTCAGTTTTTCGCCCTCTTTTTCAGCCCCTCTGTTTCAGCCCCTCTGTTTCAGTCCCTCTGTTTCAGTCCCTCTGTTTCTCGCCCTCTGTTTCTCGCCCTCTGTTTCAGCCCCTCTGTTTCTCGCCCTCTGTTTCAGCCCCACTGTTTCTCGCCGTCTGTTTCAGCCCCTCTGTTTCTCGCCCTCTGTTTCAGCCGCTCTTTTTCTCGCCCTCTGTTTCTGCCTCTCTGTTTCTCGCCCTCTGTTTCAGGCCCTGTTTCAGCCCCTCTGTTTCAGCCCCTCTGTTTCAGCCCCTCTGTTTCTCGCCCTCTGTTTCAGCCCCTCTGTTTCTCGCCCTCTGTTTCAGCCCCTCTGTTTCATGCCCTCTGTATCAGCCTCTCTGTTTCAACCCCTCTGTTTCAGCCCCTCTGTTTCAGCCCCTCTGTTTCTCGCCCTCTGTTTCTCGCCCTCTGTTTCAGCCCCTCTGTTTCTCGCCCTCTGTTTCAGCCCCTCTGTTTCAGGCCCTCTGATTCAGCCCTTCTGATTCAGCCCCTCTGTTTCTCGCCCTCTGTTTTAGCCCCTCTGTTTCAGCCCTTCTGTTTCAGCCCCTCTGTTTCAGCCCCTCTGTTTCTCGCCCTCTGTTTCAGCCCCTCTGTTTCAGCCCCTCTGTTTCCCGCCCTCTGTTTCAGCCCCTCTGTTTCTCGCCCTCTGTTTCTGCCCCTCTGATTTAGCCCATCTGTTTCAGCCCCTCTGTTTCAGCCACTCTGTTTCTCGCCCTGTGTTTCAGCCCCTCTGTTTCAGCCCCTCTGTTTCAGCCCTTCTGTTTCTCGCCCTCTATTTCAGCCCCTCTGTTTCTCGTCCTCTGTTTTAGCCCCTCTGATTCAGCCCCTCTGATTGAGCCCCGCTGTTTCAGCCCCTCTGTTTCTCGCCCTCGGTTTCAGCCCCTCTGTTTCTCGCCCTCTGTTCCAACCCCTCTGTTTCAGCCCCTCAGTTTCAGCCACTCTGTTTCAGCGCCTCTGATTCAGCCCCTCTGTTTCAGCCCCTCTGTTTCTCGCCCTCTGTTTCAGCCCCTCTGTTATTCGCCCTCTGTTTCAGCCCCTCTGTTTCGCACCCTCTGTTTCAGCCCCTCTGATTCAGCCCCTCTGTTCTCGCCCTCTGTTTCAGCCCCTCTGTTTCTCGCCCTCTGTTTCAGCCCCTGTTATTCAGACCCTCTGTTTCAGCCCCTCTGATTCAGCCCCTCTGATTTAGCCCCTCTGATTCAGCCCCACTGTTTCTCGCCCACTGTTTCAACCCATCTGTTTCAGCCCCTCTGTTTCAGACCCTCTGTTTCTCACCCTCTGTTTCAGCCCCTCTGTTTCAGCCCCTCTGTTTCTCGCCCTCTGTTTCAGCCCCTCTGTTATTCGCCCTCTGTTTCAGCCCCTCTGTTTCGCACCCTCTGTTTCAGCCCCTCTGATTCAGCCCCTCTGTTCTCGCCCTCTGTTTCAGCCCCTCTGTTTCTCGCCCTCTGTTTCAGCCCCTGTTATTCAGCCCCTCTGTTTCAGCCCCTCTGATTCAGCCCCTCTGATTTAGCCCCTCTGATTCAGCCCCACTGTTTCTCGCCCACAGTTTCAACCCATCTGTTTCAGCCCCTCTGTTTCAGACCCTCTGTTTCTCACCCTCTGTTTCAGCCCCTCTCTTTCAGCCCCTCTGTTTCAGCCCCTCTGTTGCTGCCACTCTGTTTCTCGCCCTCTGTTTCAGCCCCTCTGTTTCTCGCCCTCTGTTTCAGCCCCTCGGTTTCTCGCCCTCTGTTTCAGCCCCTCTGTTTCAGCCCCTCTGTTTCAGCCCCTCTGTTTCTCGTCCTCTGTTTCAGCCCTTCTGTTTCTCGCCCTCTGTTTCAGCCCATCTGTTTCTGCCCCTCTGGTTCTCGCCTTCTGTTTCAGCCCCTCTGATTCAGCCCCTCTGTTTCAGCCCCTCTGATTCAGACCCTCTGTTTCCCGCCCCTCTGTTTCAGCCCATCTGTTTCAGCCCCTCTGTTTCATCCCCTCTGTTCTCACCCTCTGTTTCTCACCCTCTGTTTCTCGCCCTCTGTTTCAGCCCCTCTGTATTTCGCACTCTGTTTCAGCCCCTCTGTTTCTCGCCCTCTGTTTCAGGCACTCTGTTTCAGCCCGTCTGTTTCAGCCCCTCTGTTTCAGCCCCTCTGTTTCTCGCCCTCTGTTTCTCGCCCGCTGTTTCAGCCCGTATGTTTCTCGCCCTCTGTTTCAGCCCCTCTGTTTCAGCCCCTCTGATTCAGCCCCTCTGTTTCAGCCCCTCTGTTTCAGCCCCTCTGTTTCAGCCCCTCTGTTTCTCGCCCTCTGTTTCAGCCCCTCTGTTTCTCGCCGTCTGTTTCAGCCCCTCTCTTTCAGCCCCTCTGTTTCAGCCCCTCTGTTTCAGGCCCTCTGTTTCTCGCCCTCTGTTTCAGCCCCTCTGTTTCTCGCCCTCTGTTTCAGCCCCTCTGTTTCTCGCCATCTGTTTCAGCCCCTCGGTTTCTCGCCCTCTGTTTCAGCCCCTCTGTTTCAGCCCCTCTGTTTCTCGTCCTCTGTTTCAGCCCCTCTGTTTCTCGCCCTCTGTTTCAGCCCATCTGTTTCTGCCCCTCTGTTTCTCGCCTTCTGTTTCAGCCCCTCTGATTCAGCCCCTCTGTTTCAGCTCCTCTGATTCAGCCCCGCTGTTTCAGCCCCTCTGTTTCTCCCCCTCTGTTCCAGCCCCTCTGTTTCAGCCACTCTGTGTCAGCCCCTCTGTTTCAACCCCTCTGTTTCAGCCCCTCTGTTTCTTGGCCTCTGTTTCAGCCCCTCAGTTTTTCGCCCTCTTTTTCAGCCCCTCTGTTTCAGCCCCTCTGTTTCAGTCCCTCTGTTTCAGTCCCTCTGTTTCTCGCCCTCTGTTTCTCGCCCTCTGTTTCAGCCCCTCTGTTTCTCGCCCTCTGTTTCAGCCCCACTGTTTCTCGCCGTCTGTTTCAGCCCCTCTGTTTCTCGCCCTCTGTTTCAGCCGCTCTTTTCCTCGCCCTCTGTTTCTGCCTCTCTGTTTCTCGCCCTCTGTTTCAGGCCCTGTTTCAGCCCCTCTGTTTCAGCCCCTCTGTTTCAGCCCCTCTGTTTCTCGCCCTCTGTTTCAGCCCCTCTGTTTCTCGCCCTCTGTTTCAGCCCCTCTGTTTCATGCCCTCTGTATCAGCCTCTCTGTTTCAACCCCTCTGTTTCAGCCCCTCTGTTTCAGCCCCTCTGTTTCTCGCCCTCTGTTTCTCGCCCTCTGTTTCAGCCCCTCTGTTTCTCGCCCTCTGTTTCAGCCCCTCTGTTTCAGGCCCTCTGATTCAGCCCTTCTGATTCAGCCCCTCTGTTTCTCGCCCTCTGTTTTAGCCCCTCTGTTTCAGCCCTTCTGTTTCAGCCCCTCTGTTTCAGCCCCTCTGTTTCTCGCCCTCTGTTTCAGCCCCTCTGTTTCTCGCCCTCTGTTTCAGCCCCTCTGTTTCAGCCCCTCTGTTTCCCGCCCTCTGTTTCAGCCCCTCTGTTTCTCGCCCTCTGTTTCTGCCCCTCTGATTTAGCCCATCTGTTTCAGCCCCTCTGTTTCAGCCACTCTGTTTCTCGCCCTGTGTTTCAGCCCCTCTGTTTCAGCCCCTCTGTTTCAGCCCTTCTGTTTCTCGCCCTCTATTTCAGCCCCTCTGTTTCTCGTCCTCTGTTTTAGCCCCTCTGATTCAGCCCCTCTGATTGAGCCCCGCTGTTTCAGCCCCTCTGTTTCTCGCCCTCGGTTTCAGCCCCTCTGTTTCTCGCCCTCTGTTCCAACCCCTCTGTTTCAGCCCCTCAGTTTCAGCCACTCTGTTTCAGCGCCTCTGATTCAGCCCCTCTGTTTCAGCCCCTCTGTTTCTCGCCCTCTGTTTCAGCCCCTCTGTTATTCGCCCTCTGTTTCAGCCCCTCTGTTTCGCACCCTCTGTTTCAGCCCCTCTGATTCAGCCCCTCTGTTCTCGCCCTCTGTTTCAGCCCCTCTGTTTCTCGCCCTCTGTTTCAGCCCCTGTTATTCAGCCCCTCTGTTTCAGCCCCTCTGATTCAGCCCCTCTGATTTAGCCCCTCTGATTCAGCCCCACTGTTTCTCGCCCACTGTTTCAACCCATCTGTTTCAGCCCCTCTGTTTCAGACCCTCTGTTTCTCACCCTCTGTTTCAGCCCCTCTGTTTCAGCCCCTCTGTTTCTCGCCCTCTGTTTCAGCCCCTCTGTTATTCGCCCTCTGTTTCAGCCCCTCTGTTTCGCACCCTCTGTTTCAGCCCCTCTGATTCAGCCCCTCTGTTCTCGCCCTCTGTTTCAGCCCCTCTGTTTCTCGCCCTCTGTTTCAGCCCCTGTTATTCAGCCCCTCTGTTTCAGCCCCTCTGATTCAGCCCCTCTGATTTAGCCCCTCTGATTCAGCCCCACTGTTTCTCGCCCACAGTTTCAACCCATCTGTTTCAGCCCCTCTGTTTCAGACCCTCTGTTTCTCACCCTCTGTTTCAGCCCCTCTCTTTCAGCCCCTCTGTTTCTCGCCCTCTGTTTCAGCCCCTCTGTTTCTCGCCCTCTGTTTCAGCCCCTCGGTTTCTCGCCCTCTGTTTCAGCCCCTCTGTTTCAGCCCCTCTGTTTCAGCCCCTCTGTTTCAGCCCATCTGTTTCTGCCCCTCTGGTTCTCGCCTTCTGTTTCAGCCCCTCTGATTCAGCCCCTCTGTTTCAGCCCCTCTGATTCAGACCCTCTGTTTCCCGCCCCTCTGTTTCAGCCCATCTGTTTCAGCCCCTCTGTTTCATCCCCTCTGTTCTCACCCTCTGTTTCTCACCCTCTGTTTCTCGCCCTCTGTTTCAGCCCCTCTGTATTTCGCACTCTGTTTCAGCCCCTCTGTTTCTCGCCCTCTGTTTCAGGCACTCTGTTTCAGCCCGTCTGTTTCAGCCCCTCTGTTTCAGCCCCTCTGTTTCTCGCCCTCTGTTTCTCGCCCGCTGTTTCAGCCCGTTTGTTTCTCGCCCTCTGTTTCAGCCCCTCTGTTTCAGCCCCTCTGATTCAGCCCCTCTGTTTCAGCCCCTCTGTTTCAGCCCCTCTGTTTCAGCCCCTCTGTTTCTCGCCCTCTGTTTCAGCCCCTCTGTTTCTCGCCGTCTGTTTCAGCCCCTCTCTTTCAGCCCCTCTGTTTCAGCCCCTCTGTTTCAGGCCCTCTGTTTCTCGCCCTCTGTTTCAGCCCCTCTGTTTCTCGCCCTCTGTTTCAGCCCCTCTGTTTCTCGCCCTCTGTTTCAGCCCCTCGGTTTCTCGCCCTCTGTTTCAGCCCCTCTGTTTCAGCCCCTCTGTTTCTCGTCCTCTGTTTCAGCCCCTCTGTTTCTCGCCCTCTGTTTCAGCCCATCTGTTTCTGCCCCTCTGTTTCTCGCCTTCTGTTTCAGCCCCTCTGATTCAGCCCCTCTGTTTCAGCCCCTCTGATTCAGCCCCTCTGTTTCCCGCCCCTCTGTTTCAGCCCCTCTGTTTCAGCCCCTCTGTTTCATCCCCTCTGTTTCTCGCCCTCTGTTTCTCACCCTCTGTTTCTCGCCCTCTGTTTCAGCCCCTCTGTTTCTCGCCCTCTGTTTCAGCCCCTCTGTTTCAGCCCCTCTGTTTCTCGCCCTTTGTTTCTGCCCCTCTGTTTCTCGCCCTCTGTTTCAGCCCCTCTGTTTCTAGCCCTGTTTCAGCTCCTCTGATTCAGCCCCGCTGTTTCAGCCCCTCTGTTTCTCCCCCTCTGTTCCAGCCCCTCTGTTTCAGCCACTCTGTGTCAGCCCCTCTGTTTCAACCCCTCTGTTTCAGCCCCTCTGTTTCTCGGCCTCTGTTTCAGCCTCTCAGTTTTTCGCCCTCTTTTTCAGCCCCTCTGTTTCAGCCCCTCTGTTTCAGTCCCTCTGTTTCAGTCCCTCTGTTTCTCGCCCTCTGTTTCTCGCCCTCTGTTTCAGCCCCTCTGTTTCTCGCCCTCTGTTTCAGCCCCACTGTTTCTCGCCGTCTGTTTCAGCCCCTCTGTTTCTCGCCCTCTGTTTCAGCCGCTCTTTTTCTCGCCCTCTGTTTCTGCCTCTCTGTTTCTCGCCCTCTGTTTCAGGCCCTGTTTCAGCCCCTCTGTTTCAGCCCCTCTGTTTCAGCCCCTCTGTTTCTCGCCCTCTGTTTCAGCCCCTCTGTTTCTCGCCCTCTGTTTCAGCCCCTCTGTTTCATGCCCTCTGTATCAGCCTCTCTGTTTCAACCCCTCTGTTTCAGCCCCTCTGTTTCAGCCCCTCTGTTTCTCGCCCTCTGTTTCTCGCCCTCTGTTTCAGCCCCTCTGTTTCTCGCCCTCTGTTTCAGCCCCTCTGTTTCAGGCCCTCTGATTCAGCCCTTCTGATTCAGCCCCTCTGTTTCTCGCCCTCTGTTTTAGCCCCTCTGTTTCAGCCCTTCTGTTTCAGCCCCTCTGTTTCAGCCCCTCTGTTTCTCGCCCTCTGTTTCAGCCCCTCTGTTTCAGCCCCTCTGTTTCCCGCCCTCTGTTTCAGCCCCTCTGTTTCTCGCCCTCTGTTTCTGCCCCTCTGATTTAGCCCATCTGTTTCAGCCCCTCTGTTTCAGCCACTCTGTTTCTCGCCCTCTGTTTCAGCCCCTCTGTTTCAGCCCCTCTGTTTCAGCCCTTCTGTTTCTCGCCCTCTATTTCAGCCCCTCTGTTTCTCGTCCTCTGTTTTAGCCCCTCTGATTCAGCCCCTCTGATTGAGCCCCGCTGTTTCAGCCCCTCTGTTTCTCGCCCTCGGTTTCAGCCCCTCTGTTTCTCGCCCTCTGTTCCAACCCCTCTGTTTCAGCCCCTCAGTTTCAGCCACTCTGTTTCAGCGCCTCTGATTCAGCCCCTCTGTTTCAGCCCCTCTGTTTCTCGCCCTCTGTTTCAGCCCCTCTGTTATTCGCCCTCTGTTTCAGCCCCTCTGTTTCGCACCCTCTGTTTCAGCCCCTCTGATTCAGCCCCTCTGTTCTCGCCCTCTGTTTCAGCCCCTCTGTTTCTCGCCCTCTGTTTCAGCCCCTGTTATTCAGCCCCTCTGTTTCAGCCCCTCTGATTCAGCCCCTCTGATTTAGCCCCTCTGATTCAGCCCCACTGTTTCTCGCCCACTGTTTCAACCCATCTGTTTCAGCCCCTCTGTTTCAGACCCTCTGTTTCTCACCCTCTGTTTCAGCCCCTCTGTTTCAGCCCCTCTGTTTCTCGCCCTCTGTTTCAGCCCCTCTGTTATTCGCCCTCTGTTTCAGCCCCTCTGTTTCGCACCCTCTGTTTCAGCCCCTCTGATTCAGCCCCTCTGTTCTCGCCCTCTGTTTCAGCCCCTCTGTTTCTCGCCCTCTGTTTCAGCCCCTGTTATTCAGCCCCTCTGTTTCAGCCCCTCTGATTCAGCCCCTCTGATTTAGCCCCTCTGATTCAGCCCCACTGTTTCTCGCCCACAGTTTCAACCCATCTGTTTCAGCCCCTCTGTTTCAGACCCTCTGTTTCTCACCCTCTGTTTCAGCCCCTCTCTTTCAGCCCCTCTGTTTCAGCCCCTCTGTTGCTGCCACTCTGTTTCTCGCCCTCTGTTTCAGCCCCTCTGTTTCTCGCCCTCTGTTTCAGCCCCTCGGTTTCTCGCCCTCTGTTTCAGCCCCTCTGTTTCAGCCCCTCTGTTTCAGCCCCTCTGTTTCTCGTCCTCTGTTTCAGCCCTTCTGTTTCTCGCCCTCTGTTTCAGCCCATCTGTTTCTGCCCCTCTGGTTCTCGCCTTCTGTTTCAGCCCCTCTGATTCAGCCCCTCTGTTTCAGCCCCTCTGATTCAGACCCTCTGTTTCCCGCCCCTCTGTTTCAGCCCATCTGTTTCAGCCCCTCTGTTTCATCCCCTCTGTTCTCACCCTCTGTTTCTCACCCTCTGTTTCTCGCCCTCTGTTTCAGCCCCTCTGTATTTCGCACTCTGTTTCAGCCCCTCTGTTTCTCGCCCTCTGTTTCAGGCACTCTGTTTCAGCCCGTCTGTTTCAGCCCCTCTGTTTCAGCCCCTCTGTTTCTCGCCCTCTGTTTCTCGCCCGCTGTTTCAGCCCGTATGTTTCTCGCCCTCTGTTTCAGCCCCTCTGTTTCAGCCCCTCTGATTCAGCCCCTCTGTTTCAGCCCCTCTGTTTCAGCCCCTCTGTTTCAGCCCCTCTGTTTCTCGCCCTCTGTTTCAGCCCCTCTGTTTCTCGCCGTCTGTTTCAGCCCCTCTCTTTCAGCCCCTCTGTTTCAGCCCCTCTGTTTCAGGCCCTCTGTTTCTCGCCCTCTGTTTCAGCCCCTCTGTTTCTCGCCCTCTGTTTCAGCCCCTCTGTTTCTCGCCATCTGTTTCAGCCCCTCGGTTTCTCGCCCTCTGTTTCAGCCCCTCTGTTTCAGCCCCTCTGTTTCTCGTCCTCTGTTTCAGCCCCTCTGTTTCTCGCCCTCTGTTTCAGCCCATCTGTTTCTGCCCCTCTGTTTCTCGCCTTCTGTTTCAGCCCCTCTGATTCAGCCCCTCTGTTTCAGCCCCTCTGATTCAGCCCCTCTGTTTCCCGCCCCTCTGTTTCAGCCCCTCTGTTTCAGCCCCTCTGTTTCATCCCCTCTGTTTCTCGCCCTCTGTTTCTCACCCTCTGTTTCTCGCCCTCTGTTTCAGCCCCTCTGTTTCTCGCCCTCTGTTTCAGCCCCTCTGTTTCAGCCCCTCTGTTTCTCGCCCTTTGTTTCTGCCCCTCTGTTTCTCGCCCTCTGTTTCAGCCCCTCTGTTTCTAGCCCAGTTTCAGCTCCTCTGATTCAGCCACTCTGTGTCAGCCCCTCTGTTTCAACCCCTCTGTTTCAGCCCCTCTGTTTCTCGGCCTCTGTTTCAGCCCCTCAGTTTTTCGCCCTCTTTTTCAGCCCCTCTGTTTCAGCCCCTCTGTTTCAGTCCCTCTGTTTCAGTCCCTCTGTTTCTCGCCCTCTGTTTCTCGCCCTCTGTTTCAGCCCCTCTGTTTCTCGCCCTCTGTTTCAGCCCCACTGTTTCTCGCCGTCTGTTTCAGCCCCTCTGTTTCTCGCCCTCTGTTTCAGCCGCTCTTTTTCTCGCCCTCTGTTTCTGCCTCTCTGTTTCTCGCCCTCTGTTTCAGGCTTTGTTTCAGCCCCTCTGTTTCAGCCCCTCTGTTTCAGCCCCTCTGTTTCTCGCCCTCTGTTTCAGCCCCTCTGTTTCTCGCCCTCTGTTTCAGCCCCTCTGTTTCATGCCCTCTGTATCAGCCTCTCTGTTTCAACCCCTCTGTTTCAGCCCCTCTGTTTCAGCCCCTCTGTTTCTCGCCCTCTGTTTCTCGCCCTCTGTTTCAGCCCCTCTGTTTCTCGCCCTCTGTTTCAGCCCCTCTGTTTCAGGCCCTCTGATTCAGCCCTTCTGATTCAGCCCCTCTGTTTCTCGCCCTCTGTTTTAGCCCCTCTGTTTCAGCCCTTCTGTTTCAGCCCCTCTGTTTCAGCCCCTCTGTTTCTCGCCCTCTGTTTCAGCCCCTCTGTTTCTCGCCCTCTGTTTCAGCCCCTCTGTTTCAGCCCCTCTGTTTCCCGCCCTCTGTTTCAGCCCCTCTGTTTCTCGCCCTCTGTTTCTGCCCCTCTGATTTAGCCCCTCTGTTTCAGCCCCTCTGTTTCAGCCACTCTGTTTCTCGCCCTCTGTTTCAGCCCCTCTGTTTCAGCCCCTCTGTTTCAGCCCTTCTGTTTCTCGCCCTCTATTTCAGCCCCTCTGTTTCTCGCCCTCGGTTTCAGCCCCTCTGTTTCTCGCCCTCTGTTCCAACCCCTCTGTTTCAGCCCCTCAGTTTCAGCCACTCTGTTTCAGCGCCTCTGATTCAGCCCCTCTGTTTCAGCCCCTCTGTTTCTCGCCCTCTGTTTCAGCCCCTCTGTTATTCGCCCTCTGTTTCAGCCCCTCTGTTTCGCACCCTCTATTTCAGCCCCTCTGATTCAGCCCCTCTGTTCTCGCCCTCTGTTTCAGCCCCTCTGTTTCTCGCCCTCTGTTTCAGCCCCTGTTATTCAGCCCCTCTGTTTCAGCCCCTCTGATTCAGCCCCTCTGATTTAGCCCCTCTGATTCAGCCCCACTGTTTCTCGCCCACTGTTTCAACCCATCTGTTTCAGCCCCTCTGTTTCAGACCCTCTGTTTCTCACCCTCTGTTTCAGCCCCTCTCTTTCAGCCCCTCTGTTTCAGCCCCTCTGTTTCAGCCCCTCTGTTTCTCGCCCTCTTTTTCAGCCCCTCTGTTTCTCGCCCTCTGTTTCAGCCCCTCGGTTTCTCGCCCTCTGTTTCAGCCCCTCTGTTTCAGCCCCTCTGTTTCAGCCCCTCTGTTTCTCGTCCTCTGTTTCAGCCCCTCTGTTTCTCGCCCTCTCTTTCAGCCCCTCTGTTTCTCGCCTTCTGTTTCAGCCCCTCTGATTCAGCCCCTCTGTTTCAGCCCCTCTGATTCAGACCCTCTGTTTCCCGCCCCTCTGTTTCAGCCCATCTGTTTCAGCCCCTCTGTTTCATCCCCTCTGTTCTCACCCTCTGTTTCTCACCCTCTGTTTCTCGCCCTCTGTTTCAGCCACTCTGTTTCTCGCCCTCTGTTTCAGCCCCTCTGTTTCAGCCCCTCTGTTTCTCGCCCTTTGTTTCTGCCCCTCTGTTTCTCGCCCTCTGTTTCAGCCCCTCTGTTTCTCGCCCTGTTTCAGCTCCTCTGATTCAGCCCCTCTGTTTCAGCCCCTCTGTTTCTCCCCCTCTGTTCCAGCCCCTCTGTTTCAGCCCCTCTGTTTCAGACACTCTGTGTCAACCCCTCTGTTTCAAACCCTCTGTTTCAGCCCCTCTGTTTCTCGACCTCTGTTTCAGCCCCTCAGTTTTTCGCCCTCTTTTTCAGCCCCTCTGTTTCAGCCCCTCTGTTTCAGTCCCTCTGTTTCAGTCCCTCTGTTTCTCGCCCTCTGTTTCTCGCCCTCTGTTTCAGCCCCTCTGTTTTTCGCCCTCTGTTTCAGCCCCACTGTTTCTCGCCGTCTGTTTCAGCCCCTCTGTTTCTCGCCCTCTGTTTCAGCCGCTCTTTTTCTCGCCCTCTGTTTCTGCCTCTCTGTTTCTCGCCGTCTGTTTCAGGCCCTCTGTTTCAGCCCCTCTGTTTCAGCCCCTCTGTTTCAGCCCCTCTGTTTCTCGCCCTCTGTTTCAGCCCCTCTGTTTCTCGCCCTCTGTTTCAGCCCCTCTGTTTCATGCCCTCTGTATCAGCCTCTCTGTTTCAACCCCTCTGTTTCAGCCCGTCTGTTTCAGCCCCTCTGTTTCTCGCCCTCTGTTTCACGCCCTCTGTTTCAGCCCCTCTGTTTCTCGCCCTCTGTTTCAGCCCCTCTGTTTCAGGCCCTCTGATTCAGCCCTTCTGATTCAGCCCCTCTGTTTCTCGCCCTCTGTTTTAGACCTTCTGTTTCAGCCCCTCTGTTTCAGCCCCTCTGTTTCAGCCCCTCTGTTTCTCGCCCTCTGTTTCAGCCCCTCTGTTTCTCGCCCTCTGTTTCAGCCCCTCTGTTTCTCACCCTCTGTTTCAGCCTCTCTGTTTCTCGCCGTCTGTTTCAGCCCCTGTGTTTCAGCCCCTCTGTTTCTCGCCCTCTGTTTCAGCCCCTCTGTTTCTCGCCCTCTGTTTCAGCCCCTCTGATTCAGCCCCTCTGTTTCAGCCCCTCTGTTTCAGCCCCTCTGTTTCATCCCCTCTGTTTCTCGCCCTCTGTTTCTCACCCTCTGTTTCTCGCCCTCTGTTTCAGCCCCTCTGTTTCTCGCTCTCTGTTTCAGCCCCTCTGTTTCTCGCCCTCTGTTTCAGCCCCTCTGTTTCAGCCCCTCTGTTTCTCGCCCTCTGTTTCTCGCCCGCTGTTTCAGCCCGTTTGTTTCTCGCCCTTTGTTTCAGCCCCTCTGTTTCAGCCCATCTGATTCAGCCCCTCTGAATCAGCCCCTCTGTTTCTCGACCTCTGTTTCAGCCCCTCTGTTTGAGCCCCTCTGTTTCAGCCCCTCTGTTTCTCGCCCTCTGTTTCAGCCCCTCTGTTTCTCGCCGTCTGTTTCAGCCCCTCTCTTTCAGCCCCTTTCTTTCAGCCCCTCTGTTTCAGCCCCTCTGTTTCTCGCCCTCTGTTTCAGCCCCTCTGTTTCTCGCCCTCTGTTTCAGCCCCTCGGTTTCTCGCCCTCTGTTTCAGCCCCTCTGTTTCAGCCCCTCTGTTTCTCGTCCTCTGTTTCAGCCCCTCTGTTTCTCGCCCTCTGTTTCAGCCCATCTGTTTCTGCCCCTCTGTTTCGCGACTTCTGTTTCAGCCCCTCTGATTCAGCCCCTCCGTTTCAGCCCCTCTGATTCAGCCCCTCTGTTTCCCGCCCCTCTGTTTCAGCCCCTCTGTTTCAGCCCCTCTGTTTCATCCCCTCTGTTTCTCTCCCTCTGTTTCTCACCCTCTGTTTCTCGCCCTCTGTTTCTCACCCTGTGTTTCTCGCCCTCTGTTTCAGCCCCTCTGTATTTCGCACTCTGTTTCAGCCCCTCTGTTTCTCGCCCTCTGTTTCAGGCACTCTGTTTCAGCCCGTCTGTTTCAGCCCCTCTGTTTCAGCCCCTCTGTTTCTCGCCCTCTGTTTCTCGCCCGCTGTTTCAGCCCCTGTGTTTCAGCCCCTCTGTTTCTCGCCCTCTGTTTCAGCCCCTCTGTTTCTCGCCCTCTGTTTCAGCCCCTCTGTTTCAGCCCCTCTGATTCAGCCCCTCTGATTTAGCCCCTCTGATTCAGCCCCACTGTTTCTCGCCCACTGTTTCAACCCATCTGTTTCAGCCCCTCTGTTTCAGACCCTCTGTTTCTCACCCTCTGTTTCAGCCCCTCTGTTTCAGCCCCTCTGTTTCTCGCCCTCTGTTTCAGCCCCTCTGTTTCTCGCCCTCTGTTTCAGCCCCTCTGTTTCTCACCCTCTGTTTCAGCCTCTCTGTTTCTCGCCGTCTGTTTCAGCCCCTGTGTTTCAGCCCCTCTGTTTCTCGCCCTCTGTTTCAGCCCCTCTGTTTCTCGCCCTCTGTTTCAGCCCCTCTGATTCAGCCCCTCTGTTTCAGCCCCTCTGTTTCAGCCCCTCTGTTTCATCCCCTCTGTTTCTCGCCCTCTGTTTCTCACCCTCTGTTTCTCGCCCTCTGTTTCAGCCCCTCTGTTTCTCGCCCTCTGTTTCAGCCCCTCTGTTTCTCGCCCTCTGTTTCAGCCCCTCTGTTTCAGCCCCTCTGTTTCTCGCCCTCTGTTTCTCGCCCGCTGTTTCAGCCCGTTTGTTTCTCGCCCTTTGTTTCAGCCCCTCTGTTTCAGCCCATCTGATTCAGCCCCTCTGAATCAGCCCCTCTGTTTCTCGACCTCTGTTTCAGCCCCTCTGTTTGAGCCCCTCTGTTTCAGCCCCTCTGTTTCTCGCCCTCTGTTTCAGCCCCTCTGTTTCTCGCCGTCTGTTTCAGCCCCTCTCTTTCAGCCCCTTTCTTTCAGCCCCTCTGTTTCAGCCCCTCTGTTTCTCGCCCTCTGTTTCAGCCCCTCTGTTTCTCGCCCTCTGTTTCAGCCCCTCGGTTTCTCGCCCTCTGTTTCAGCCCCTCTGTTTCAGCCCCTCTGTTTCTCGTCCTCTGTTTCAGCCCCTCTGTTTCTCGCCCTCTGTTTCAGCCCATCTGTTTCTGCCCCTCTGTTTCGCGACTTCTGTTTCAGCCCCTCTGATTCAGCCCCTCCGTTTCAGCCCCTCTGATTCAGCCCCTCTGTTTCCCGCCCCTCTGTTTCAGCCCCTCTGTTTCAGCCCCTCTGTTTCATCCCCTCTGTTTCTCTCCCTCTGTTTCTCACCCTCTGTTTCTCGCCCTCTGTTTCTCACCCTGTGTTTCTCGCCCTCTGTTTCAGCCCCTCTGTATTTCGCACTCTGTTTCAGCCCCTCTGTTTCTCGCCCTCTGTTTCAGGCACTCTGTTTCAGCCCGTCTGTTTCAGCCCCTCTGTTTCAGCCCCTCTGTTTCTCGCCCTCTGTTTCTCGCCCGCTGTTTCAGCCCCTGTGTTTCAGCCCCTCTGTTTCTCGCCCTCTGTTTCAGCCCCTCTGTTTCTCGCCCTCTGTTTCAGCCCCTCTGTTTCAGCCCCTCTGATTCAGCCCCTCTGATTTAGCCCCTCTGATTCAGCCCCACTGTTTCTCGCCCACTGTTTCAACCCATCTGTTTCAGCCCCTCTGTTTCAGACCCTCTGTTTCTCACCCTCTGTTTCAGCCCCTCTGTTTCAGCCCCTCTGTTTCTCGCCCTCTGTTTCAGCCCCTCTGTTTCTCGCCCTCTGTTTCAGCCCCTCTGTTTCTCGCCCTCTGTTTCAGCCCCTCTGTTTCTCACCCTCTGTTTCAGCCTCTCTGTTTCTCGCCGTCTGTTTCAGCCCCTGTGTTTCAGCCCCTCTGTTTCTCGCCCTCTGTTTCAGCCCCTCTGTTTCTCGCCCTCTGTTTCAGCCCCTCTGATTCAGCCCCTCTGTTTCAGCCCCTCTGTTTCAGCCCCTCTGTTTCATCCCCTCTGTTTCTCGCCCTCTGTTTCTCACCCTCTGTTTCTCGCCCTCTGTTTCAGCCCCTCTGTTTCTCGCCCTCTGTTTCAGCCCCTCTGTTTCTCGCCCTCTGTTTCAGCCCCTCTGTTTCAGCCCCTCTGTTTCTCGCCCTCTGTTTCTCGCCCGCTGTTTCAGCCCGTTTGTTTCTCGCCCTTTGTTTCAGCCCCTCTGTTTCAGCCCATCTGATTCAGCCCCTCTGAATCAGCCCCTCTGTTTCTCGACCTCTGTTTCAGCCCCTCTGTTTGAGCCCCTCTGTTTCAGCCCCTCTGTTTCTCGCCCTCTGTTTCAGCCCCTCTGTTTCTCGCCGTCTGTTTCAGCCCCTCTCTTTCAGCCCCTCTGTTTCAGCCCCTCTGTTTCAGCCCCTCTGTTTCTCGCCCTCTGTTTCAGCCCCTCTGTTTCTCGCCCTCTGTTTCAGCCCCTCGGTTTCTCGCCCTCTGTTTCAGCCCCTCTGTTTCAGCCCCTCTGTTTCTCGTCCTCTGTTTCAGCCCCTCTGTTTCTCGCCCTCTGTTTCAGCCCATCTGTTTCTGCCCCTCTGTTTCGCGACTTCTGTTTCAGCCCCTCTGATTCAGCCCCTCCGTTTCAGCCCCTCTGATTCAGCCCCTCTGTTTCCCGCCCCTCTGTTTCAGCCCCTCTGTTTCAGCCCGTCTGTTTCATCCCCGCTGTTTCTCGCCCTCTGTTTCTCACCCTCTGTTTCTCGCCCTCTGTTTCTCACCCTCTGTTTCTCGCCCTCTGTTTCAGCCCCTCTGTATTTCGCACTCTGTTTCAGCCCCTCTGTTTCTCGCCCTCTGTTTCAGGCACTCTGTTTCAGCCCGTCTGTTTCAGCCCCTCTGTTTCAGCCCCTCTGTTTCTCGCCCTCTGTTTCTCGCCCGCTGTTTCAGCCCGTTTGTTTCTCGCCCTCTGTTTCAGCCCCTCTGTTTCAGCCCCTCTGATTCAGCCCCTCTGTTTCAGCCCCTCTGTTTGAGCCCCTCTGTTTCAGCCCCTCTGTTTCTCGCTCTCTGTTTCAGCCCCTCTGTTTCTCGCCGTCTGTTTCAGCCCCTCTCTTTCAGCCCCTCTGTTTCAGCCCCTCTGTTTCAGGCCCTCTGTTTCTCGTCCTCTGTTTCAGCCCCTCTGTTTCTCGCCCTCTGTTTCAGCCCATCTGTTTCTGCCCCTCTGTTTCTCGCCTTCTGTTTCAGCCCCTCTGATTCAGCCCCTCTGTTTCAGCCCCTCTGATTCAGCCCCTCTGTTTCCCGCCCCTCTGTTTCAGCCCCTCTGTTTCAGCCCCTTTGTTTCATCCCCTCTGTTTCTCGCCCTCTGTTTCTCACCCTCTGTTTCTCGCCCTCTGTTTCAGCCCCTCTGTTTCTCGCCCTCTGTTTCAGCCCCTCTGTTTCTCGCCCTTTGTTTCTGCCCCTCTGTTTCTCGCCCTCTGTTTCAGCCCCTCTGTTTCTAGCCCTGTTTCAGCTCCTCTGATTCAGCCCCGCTGTTTCAGCCCCTCTGTTTCTCCCCCTCTGTTCCAGCCCCTCTGTTTCAGCCACTCTGTGTCAGCCCCTCTGTTTCAACCCCTCTGTTTCAGCCCCTCTGTTTCTCGGCCTCTGTTTCTCGCCCTCTGTTTCTCGCCCTCTGTTTCAGCCCCTCTGTTTCTCGCCCTCTGTTTCAGCCCCACTGTTTCTCGCCGTCTGTTTCAGCCCCTCTGTTTCTCGCCCTCTGTTTCAGCCGCTCTTTTTCTCGCCCTCTGTTTCTGCCTCTCTGTTTCTCGCCCTCTGTTTCAGGCCCTCTGTTTCAGCCCCTCTGTTTCAGCCCCTCTGTTTCAGCCCCTCTGTTTCTCGCCCTCTGTTTCAGCCCCTCTGTTTCTCGCCCTCTGTTTCAGCCCCTCTGTTTCATGCCCTCTGTATCAGCCTCTCTGTTTCAACCCCTCTGTTTCAGCCCGTCTGTTTCAGCACCTCTGTTTCTCGCCCTCTGTTTCTCGCCCTCTGTTTCAGCCCCTCTGTTTCTCGCCCTCTGTTTCAGCCCCTCTGTTTCAGGCCCTCTGATTCAGCCCTTCTGATTCAGCCCCTCTGTTTCTCGCCCTCTGTTTTAGCCCCTCTGTTTCAGGCACTCTGTTTCAGCCCCTCTGTTTCAGCCCCTCTGTTTCTCGCCCTCTGTTTCAGCCCCTCTGTTTCTCGCCCTCTGTTTCAGCCCCTCTGTTTCAGCCCCTCTGTTTCAGCCTCTCTGTTTCAGCCCCTCTGTTTCCCGCCCTCTGTTTCAGCCCCTCTGTTTCTCGCCCTCTGTTTCTGCCCCTCTGATTTAGCCCCTCTGTTTCAGCCCCTCTGTTTCAGCCACTCTGTTTCTCGCCCTCTGTTTCAGCCCCTCTGTTTCAGCCCCTCTGTTTCAGCCCCTCTGATTCAGACCCTCTGTTTCCCGCCCCTCTGTTTCAGCCCATCTGTTTCAGCCCCTCTGTTTCATCCCCTCTGTTCTCACCCTCTGTTTCTCACCCTCTGTTTCTCGCCCTCTTTTTCAGCCCCTCTGTATTTCGCACTCTGTTTCAGCCCCTCTGTTTCTCGCCCTCTGTTTCAGGCACTCTGTTTCAGCCCGTCTGTTTCAGCCCCTCTGTTTCAGCCCCTCTGTTTCTCACCCTCTGTTTCTCGCCCGCTGTTTCAGCCCGTTTGTTTCTCGCCCTCTGTTTCAGCCCCTCTGTTTCAGCCCCTCTGATTCAGCCCCTCTGTTTCAGCCCCTCTGTTTCAGCCCCTCTGTTTCAGCCCCTCTGTTTCTCGCCCTCTGTTTCAGCCCCTCTGTTTCTCGCCGTCTGTTTCAGCCCCTCTCTTTCAGCCCCTCTGTTTCAGCCCCTCTGTTTCAGGCCCTCTGTTTCTCGCCCTCTGTTTCAGCCCCTCTGTTTCTCGCCCTCTGTTTCAGCCCCTCTGTTTCTCGCCCTCTGTTTCAGCCCCTCGGTTTCTCGCCCTCTGTTTCAGCCCCTCTGTTTCAGCCCCTCTGTTTCTCGTCCTCTGTTTCAGCCCCTCTGTTTCTCGCCCTCTGTTTCAGCCCATCTGTTTCTGCCCCTCTGTTTCTCGCCTTCTGTTTCAGCCCCTCTGATTCAGCCCCTCTGTTTCAGCCCCTCTGATTCAGCCCCTCTGTTTCCCGCCCCTCTGTTTCAGCCCCTCTGTTTCAGCCCCTCTGTTTCATCCCCTCTGTTTCTCGCCCTCTGTTTCTCACCCTCTGTTTCTCGCCCTCTGTTTCAGCCCCTCTGTTTCTCGCCCTCTGTTTCAGCCCCTCTGTTTCAGCCCCTCTGTTTCTCGCCCTTTGTTTCTGCCCCTCTGTTTCTCGCCCTCTGTTTCAGCCCCTCTGTTTCTAGCCCTGTTTCAGCTCCTCTGATTCAGCCCCGCTGTTTCAGCCCCTCTGTTTCTCCCCCTCTGTTCCAGCCCCTCTGTTTCAGCCACTCTGTGTCAGCCCCTCTGTTTCAACCCCTCTGTTTCAGCCCCTCTGTTTCTCGGCCTCTGTTTCAGCCCCTCAGTTTTTCGCCCTCTTTTTCAGCCCCTCTGTTTCAGCCCCTCTGTTTCAGTCCCTCTGTTTCAGTCCCTCTGTTTCTCGCCCTCTGTTTCTCGCCCTCTGTTTCAGCCCCTCTGTTTCTCGCCCTCTGTTTCAGCCCCACTGTTTCTCGCCGTCTGTTTCAGCCCCTCTGTTTCTCGCCCTCTGTTTCAGCCGCTCTTTTTCTCGCCCTCTGTTTCTGCCTCTCTGTTTCTCGCCCTCTGTTTCAGGCCCTGTTTCAGCCCCTCTGTTTCAGCCCCTCTGTTTCAGCCCCTCTGTTTCTCGCCCTCTGTTTCAGCCCCTCTGTTTCTCGCCCTCTGTTTCAGCCCCTCTGTTTCATGCCCTCTGTATCAGCCTCTCTGTTTCAACCCCTCTGTTTCAGCCCCTCTGTTTCAGCCCCTCTGTTTCTCGCCCTCTGTTTCTCGCCCTCTGTTTCAGCCCCTCTGTTTCTCGCCCTCTGTTTCAGCCCCTCTGTTTCAGGCCCTCTGATTCAGCCCTTCTGATTCAGCCCCTCTGTTTCTCGCCCTCTGTTTTAGCCCCTCTGTTTCAGCCCTTCTGTTTCAGCCCATCTGTTTCAGCCCCTCTGTTTCAGCCACTCTGTTTCTCGCCCTGTGTTTCAGCCCCTCTGTTTCAGCCCCTCTGTTTCAGCCCTTCTGTTTCTCGCCCTCTATTTCAGCCCCTCTGTTTCTCGTCCTCTGTTTTAGCCCCTCTGATTCAGCCCCTCTGATTGAGCCCCGCTGTTTCAGCCCCTCTGTTTCTCGCCCTCGGTTTCAGCCCCTCTGTTTCTCGCCCTCTGTTCCAACCCCTCTGTTTCAGCCCCTCAGTTTCAGCCACTCTGTTTCAGCGCCTCTGATTCAGCCCCTCTGTTTCAGCCCCTCTGTTTCTCGCCCTCTGTTTCAGCCCCTCTGTTATTCGCCCTCTGTTTCAGCCCCTCTGTTTCGCACCCTCTGTTTCAGCCCCTCTGATTCAGCCCCTCTGTTCTCGCCCTCTGTTTCAGCCCCTCTGTTTCTCGCCCTCTGTTTCAGCCCCTGTTATTCAGCCCCTCTGTTTCAGCCCCTCTGATTCAGCCCCTCTGATTTAGCCCCTCTGATTCAGCCCCACTGTTTCTCGCCCACTGTTTCAACCCATCTGTTTCAGCCCCTCTGTTTCAGACCCTCTGTTTCTCACCCTCTGTTTCAGCCCCTCTGTTTCAGCCCCTCTGTTTCTCGCCCTCTGTTTCAGCCCCTCTGTTATTCGCCCTCTGTTTCAGCCCCTCTGTTTCGCACCCTCTGTTTCAGCCCCTCTGATTCAGCCCCTCTGTTCTCGCCCTCTGTTTCAGCCCCTCTGTTTCTCGCCCTCTGTTTCAGCCCCTGTTATTCAGCCCCTCTGTTTCAGCCCCTCTGATTCAGCCCCTCTGATTTAGCCCCTCTGATTCAGCCCCACTGTTTCTCGCCCACAGTTTCAACCCATCTGTTTCAGCCCCTCTGTTTCAGACCCTCTGTTTCTCACCCTCTGTTTCAGCCCCTCTCTTTCAGCCCCTCTGTTTCAGCCCCTCTGTTTCAGCCCCTCTGTTTCTCGCCCTCTGTTTCAGCCCCTCTGTTTCTCGCCCTCTGTTTCAGCCCCTCGGTTTCTCGCCCTCTGTTTCAGCCCCTCTGTTTCAGCCCCTCTGTTTCAGCCCCTCTGTTTCTCGTCCTCTGTTTCAGCCCTTCTGTTTCTCGCCCTCTGTTTCAGCCCATCTGTTTCTGCCCCTCTGGTTCTCGCCTTCTGTTTCAGCCCCTCTGATTCAGCCCCTCTGTTTCAGCCCCTCTGATTCAGACCCTCTGTTTCCCGCCCCTCTGTTTCAGCCCATCTGTTTCAGCCCCTCTGTTTCATCCCCTCTGTTCTCACCCTCTGTTTCTCACCCTCTGTTTCTCGCCCTCTGTTTCAGCCCCTCTGTATTTCGCACTCTGTTTCAGCCCCTCTGTTTCTCGCCCTCTGTTTCAGGCACTCTGTTTCAGCCCGTCTGTTTCAGCCCCTCTGTTTCAGCCCCTCTGTTTCTCGCCCTCTGTTTCTCGCCCGCTGTTTCAGCCCGTTTGTTTCTCGCCCTCTGTTTCAGCCCCTCTGTTTCAGCCCCTCTGATTCAGCCCCTCTGTTTCAGCCCCTCTGTTTCAGCCCCTCTGTTTCAGCCCCTCTGTTTCTCGCCCTCTGTTTCAGCCCCTCTGTTTCTCGCCGTCTGTTTCAGCCCCTCTCTTTCAGCCCCTCTGTTTCAGCCCCTCTGTTTCAGGCCCTCTGTTTCTCGCCCTCTGTTTCAGCCCCTCTGTTTCTCGCCCTCTGTTTCAGCCCCTCTGTTTCTCGCCCTCTGTTTCAGCCCCTCGGTTTCTCGCCCTCTGTTTCAGCCCCTCTGTTTCAGCCCCTCTGTTTCTCGTCCTCTGTTTCAGCCCCTCTGTTTCTCGCCCTCTGTTTCAGCCCATCTGTTTCTGCCCCTCTGTTTCTCGCCTTCTGTTTCAGCCCCTCTGATTCAGCCCCTCTGTTTCAGCCCCTCTGATTCAGCCCCTCTGTTTCCCGCCCCTCTGTTTCAGCCCCTCTGTTTCAGCCCCTCTGTTTCATCCCCTCTGTTTCTCGCCCTCTGTTTCTCACCCTCTGTTTCTCGCCCTCTGTTTCAGCCCCTCTGTTTCTCGCCCTCTGTTTCAGCCCCTCTGTTTCAGCCCCTCTGTTTCTCGCCCTTTGTTTCTGCCCCTCTGTTTCTCGCCCTCTGTTTCAGCCCCTCTGTTTCTAGCCCTGTTTCAGCTCCTCTGATTCAGCCCCGCTGTTTCAGCCCCTCTGTTTCTCCCCCTCTGTTCCAGCCCCTCTGTTTCAGCCACTCTGTGTCAGCCCCTCTGTTTCAACCCCTCTGTTTCAGCCCCTCTGTTTCTCGGCCTCTGTTTCAGCCCCTCAGTTTTTCGCCCTCTTTTTCAGCCCCTCTGTTTCAGCCCCTCTGTTTCAGTCCCTCTGTTTCAGTCCCTCTGTTTCTCGCCCTCTGTTTCTCGCCCTCTGTTTCAGCCCCTCTGTTTCTCGCCCTCTGTTTCAGCCCCACTGTTTCTCGCCGTCTGTTTCAGCCCCTCTGTTTCTCGCCCTCTGTTTCAGCCGCTCTTTTTCTCGCCCTCTGTTTCTGCCTCTCTGTTTCTCGCCCTCTGTTTCAGGCCCTGTTTCAGCCCCTCTGTTTCAGCCCCTCTGTTTCAGCCCCTCTGTTTCTCGCCCTCTGTTTCAGCCCCTCTGTTTCTCGCCCTCTGTTTCAGCCCCTCTGTTTCATGCCCTCTGTATCAGCCTCTCTGTTTCAACCCCTCTGTTTCAGCCCCTCTGTTTCAGCCCCTCTGTTTCTCGCCCTCTGTTTCTCGCCCTCTGTTTCAGCCCCTCTGTTTCTCGCCCTCTGTTTCAGCCCCTCTGTTTCAGGCCCTCTGATTCAGCCCTTCTGATTCAGCCCCTCTGTTTCTCGCCCTCTGTTTTAGCCCCTCTGTTTCAGCCCTTCTGTTTCAGCCCCTCTGTTTCAGCCCCTCTGTTTCTCGCCCTCTGTTTCAGCCCCTCTGTTTCTCGCCCTCTGTTTCAGCCCCTCTGTTTCAGCCCCTCTGTTTCCCGCCCTCTGTTTCAGCCCCTCTGTTTCTCGCCCTCTGTTTCTGCCCCTCTGATTTAGCCCATCTGTTTCAGCCCCTCTGTTTCAGCCACTCTGTTTCTCGCCCTGTGTTTCAGCCCCTCTGTTTCAGCCCCTCTGTTTCAGCCCTTCTGTTTCTCGCCCTCTATTTCAGCCCCTCTGTTTCTCGTCCTCTGTTTTAGCCCCTCTGATTCAGCCCCTCTGATTGAGCCCCGCTGTTTCAGCCCCTCTGTTTCTCGCCCTCGGTTTCAGCCCCTCTGTTTCTCGCCCTCTGTTCCAACCCCTCTGTTTCAGCCCCTCAGTTTCAGCCACTCTGTTTCAGCGCCTCTGATTCAGCCCCTCTGTTTCAGCCCCTCTGTTTCTCGCCCTCTGTTTCAGCCCCTCTGTTATTCGCCCTCTGTTTCAGCCCCTCTGTTTCGCACCCTCTGTTTCAGCCCCTCTGATTCAGCCCCTCTGTTCTCGCCCTCTGTTTCAGCCCCTCTGTTTCTCGCCCTCTGTTTCAGCCCCTGTTATTCAGCCCCTCTGTTTCAGCCCCTCTGATTCAGCCCCTCTGATTTAGCCCCTCTGATTCAGCCCCACTGTTTCTCGCCCACTGTTTCAACCCATCTGTTTCAGCCCCTCTGTTTCAGACCCTCTGTTTCTCACCCTCTGTTTCAGCCCCTCTGTTTCAGCCCCTCTGTTTCTCGCCCTCTGTTTCAGCCCCTCTGTTATTCGCCCTCTGTTTCAGCCCCTCTGTTTCGCACCCTCTGTTTCAGCCCCTCTGATTCAGCCCCTCTGTTCTCGCCCTCTGTTTCAGCCCCTCTGTTTCTCGCCCTCTGTTTCAGCCCCTGTTATTCAGCCCCTCTGTTTCAGCCCCTCTGATTCAGCCCCTCTGATTTAGCCCCTCTGATTCAGCCCCACTGTTTCTCGCCCACAGTTTCAACCCATCTGTTTCAGCCCCTCTGTTTCAGACCCTCTGTTTCTCACCCTCTGTTTCAGCCCCTCTCTTTCAGCCCCTCTGTTTCAGCCCCTCTGTTGCAGCCACTCTGTTTCTCGCCCTCTGTTTCAGCCCCTCTGTTTCTCGCCCTCTGTTTCAGCCCCTCGGTTTCTCGCCCTCTGTTTCAGCCCCTCTGTTTCAGCCCCTCTGTTTCAGCCCCTCTGTTTCTCGTCCTCTGTTTCAGCCCTTCTGTTTCTCGCCCTCTGTTTCAGCCCATCTGTTTCTGCCCCTCTGGTTCTCGCCTTCTGTTTCAGCCCCTCTGATTCAGCCCCTCTGTTTCAGCCCCTCTGATTCAGACCCTCTGTTTCCCGCCCCTCTGTTTCAGCCCATCTGTTTCAGCCCCTCTGTTTCATCCCCTCTGTTCTCACCGTCTGTTTCTCACCCTCTGTTTCTCGCCCTCTGTTTCAGCCCCTCTGTATTTCGCACTCTGTTTCAGCCCCTCTGTTTCTCGCCCTCTGTTTCAGGCACTCTGTTTCAGCCCGTCTGTTTCAGCCCCTCTGTTTCAGCCCCTCTGTTTCTCGCCCTCTGTTTCTCGCCCGCTGTTTCAGCCCGTTTGTTTCTCGCCCTCTGTTTCAGCCCCTCTGTTTCAGCCCCACTGATTCAGCCCCTCTGTTTCAGCCCCTCTGTTTCAGCCCCTCTGTTTCAGCCCCTCTGTTTCTCGCCCTCTGTTTCAGCCCCTCTGTTTCTCGCCGTCTGTTTCAGCCCCTCTCTTTCAGCCCCTCTGTTTCAGCCCCTATGTTTCAGGCCCTCTGTTTCTCGCCCTCTGTTTCAGCCCCTCTGTTTCTCGCCCTCTGTTTCAGCCCCTCTGTTTCTCGCCATCTGTTTCAGCGCCTCGGTTTCTCGCCCTCTGTTTCAGCCCCTCTGTTTCAGCCCCTCTGTTTCTCGTCCTCTGTTTCAGCCCCTCTGTTTCTCGCCCTCTGTTTCAGCCCATCTGTTTCTGCCCCTCTGTTTCTCGCCTTCTGTTTCAGCCCCTCTGATTCAGCCCCTCTGTTTCAGCCCCTCTGATTCAGCCCCTCTGTTTCCCGCCCCTCTGTTTCAGCCCCTCTGTTTCAGCCCCTCTGTTTCATCCCCTCTGTTTCTCGCCCTCTGTTTCTCACCCTCTGTTTCTCGCCCTCTGTTTCAGCCCCTCTGTTTCTCGCCCTCTGTTTCAGCCCCTCTGTTTCAGCCCCTCTGTTTCTCGCCCTTTGTTTCTGCCCCTCTGTTTCTCGCCCTCTGTTTCAGCCCCTCTGTTTCTAGCCCTGTTTCAGCTCCTCTGATTCAGCCACTCTGTGTCAGCCCCTCTGTTTCAACCCCTCTGTTTCAGCCCCTCTGTTTCTCGGCCTCTGTTTCAGCCCCTCAGTTTTTCGCCCTCTTTTTCAGCCCCTCTGTTTCAGCCCCTCTGTTTCAGTCCCTCTGTTTCAGTCCCTCTGTTTCTCGCCCACTGTTTCTCGCCCTCTGTTTCAGCCCCTCTGTTTCTCGCCCTCTGTTTCAGCCCCACTGTTTCTCGCCGTCTGTTTCAGCCCCTCTGTTTCTCGCCCTCTGTTTCAGCCGCTCTTTTTCTCGCCCTCTGTTTCTGCCTCTCTGTTTCTCGCCCTCTGTTTCAGGCCCTGTTTCAGCCCCTCTGTTTCTAGCCCTGTTTCAGCTCCTCTGATTCAGCCCCGCTGTTTCAGCCCCTCTGTTTCTCCCCCTCTGTTCCAGCCCCTCTGTTTCAGCCACTCTGTGTCAGCCCCTCTGTTTCAACCCCTCTGTTTCAGCCCCTCTGTTTCTCGGCCTCTGTTTCAGCCCCTCAGTTTTTCGCCCTCTTTTTCAGCCCCTCTGTTTCAGCCCCTCTGTTTCAGTCCCTCTGTTTCAGTCCCTCTGTTTCTCGCCCTCTGTTTCTCGCCCTCTGTTTCAGCCCCTCTGTTTCTCGCCCTCTGTTTCAGCCCCACTGTTTCTCGCCGTCTGTTTCAGCCCCTCTGTTTCTCGCCCTCTGTTTCAGCCGCTCTTTTTCTCGCCCTCTGTTTCTGCCTCTCTGTTTCTCGCCCTCTGTTTCAGGCCCTGTTTCAGCCCCTCTGTTTCAGCCCCTCTGTTTCAGCCCCTCTGTTTCTCGCCCTCTGTTTCAGCCCCTCTGTTTCTCGCCCTCTGTTTCAGCCCCTCTGTTTCATGCCCTCTGTATCAGCCTCTCTGTTTCAACCCCTCTGTTTCAGCCCCTCTGTTTCAGCCCCTCTGTTTCTCGCCCTCTGTTTCTCGCCCTCTGTTTCAGCCCCTCTGTTTCTCGCCCTCTGTTTCAGCCCCTCTGTTTCAGGCCCTCTGATTCAGCCCTTCTGATTCAGCCCCTCTGTTTCTCGCCCTCTGTTTTAGCCCCTCTGTTTCAGCCCTTCTGTTTCAGCCCCTCTGTTTCAGCCCCTCTGTTTCTCGCCCTCTGTTTCAGCCCCTCTGTTTCTCGCCCTCTGTTTCAGCCCCTCTGTTTCAGCCCCTCTGTTTCCCGCCCTCTGTTTCAGCCCCTCTGTTTCTCGCCCTCTGTTTCTGCCCCTCTGATTTAGCCCCTCTGTTTCAGCCCCTCTGTTTCAGCCACTCTGTTTCTCGCCCTCTGTTTCAGCCCCTCTGTTTCAGCCCCTCTGTTTCAGCCCTTCTGTTTCTCGCCCTCTATTTCAGCCCCTCTGTTTCTCGTCCTCTGTTTTAGCCCCTCTGATTCAGCCCCTCTGATTGAGCCCCGCTGTTTCAGCCCCTCTGTTTCTCGCCCTCGGTTTCAGCCCCTCTGTTTCTCGCCCTCTGTTCCAACCCCTCTGTTTCAGCCCCTCAGTTTCAGCCACTCTGTTTCAGCGCCTCTGATTCAGCCCCTCTGTTTCAGCCCCTCTGTTTCTCGCCCTCTGTTTCAGCCCCTCTGTTATTCGCCCTCTGTTTCAGCCCCTCTGTTTCGCACCCTCTATTTCAGCCCCTCTGATTCAGCCCCTCTGTTCTCGCCCTCTGTTTCAGCCCCTCTGTTTCTCGCCCTCTGTTTCAGCCCCTGTTATTCAGCCCCTCTGTTTCAGCCCCTCTGATTCAGCCCCTCTGATTTAGCCCCTCTGATTCAGCCCCACTGTTTCTCGCCCACTGTTTCAACCCATCTGTTTCAGCCCCTCTGTTTCAGACCCTCTGTTTCTCACCCTCTGTTTCAGCCCCTCTCTTTCAGCCCCTCTGTTTCAGCCCCTCTGTTTCAGCCCCTCTGTTTCTCGCCCTCTTTTTCAGCCCCTCTGTTTCTCGCCCTCTGTTTCAGCCCCTCGGTTTCTCGCCCTCTGTTTCAGCCCCTCTGTTTCAGCCCCTCTGTTTCAGCCCCTCTGTTTCTCGTCCTCTGTTTCAGCCCCTCTGTTTCTCGCCCTCTGTTTCAGCCCCTCTGTTTCTCGCCTTCTGTTTCAGCCCCTCTGATTCAGCCCCTCTGTTTCAGCCCCTCTGATTCAGACCCTCTGTTTCCCGCCCCTCTGTTTCAGCCCATCTGTTTCAGCCCCTCTGTTTCATCCCCTCTGTTCTCACCCTCTGTTTCTCACCCTCTGTTTCTCGCCCTCTGTTTCAGCCACTCTGTTTCTCGCCCTCTGTTTCAGCCCCTCTGTTTCAGCCACTCTGTTTCTCGCCCTCTGTTTCAGCCCCTCTGTTTCAGCCCCTCTGTTTCTCGCCCTCTGTTTCTGCCCCTCTGTTTCTCGCCCTCTGTTTCAGCCCCTCTGTTTCTCGCCCTCTGTTTCAGCCCCTCTGTTTCAGCCCCTCTGTTTCTCGCCCTTTGTTTCTGCCCCTCTGTTTCTCGCCCTCTGTTTCAGCCCCTCTGTTTCTAGCCCTGTTTCAGCTCCTCTGATTCAGCCACTCTGTGTCAGCCCCTCTGTTTCAACCCCTCTGTTTCAGCCCCTCTGTTTCTCGGCCTCTGTTTCAGCCCCTCAGTTTTTCGCCCTCTTTTTCAGCCCCTCTGTTTCAGCCCCTCTGTTTCAGTCCCTCTGTTTCAGTCCCTCTGTTTCTCGCCCACTGTTTCTCGCCCTCTGTTTCAGCCCCTCTGTTTCTCGCCCTCTGTTTCAGCCCCACTGTTTCTCGCCGTCTGTTTCAGCCCCTCTGTTTCTCGCCCTCTGTTTCAGCCGCTCTTTTTCTCGCCCTCTGTTTCTGCCTCTCTGTTTCTCGCCCTCTGTTTCAGGCCCTGTTTCAGCCCCTCTGTTTCTAGCCCTGTTTCAGCTCCTCTGATTCAGCCCCGCTGTTTCAGCCCCTCTGTTTCTCCCCCTCTGTTTCAGCCCCTCTGTTTCTCGTCCTCTGTTTCAGCCCCTCTGTTTCTCGCCCTCTGTTTCAGCCCCTCTGTTTCTCGCCTTCTGTTTCAGCCCCTCTGATTCAGCCCCTCTGTTTCAGCCCCTCTGATTCAGACCCTCTGTTTCCCGCCCCTCTGTTTCAGCCCATCTGTTTCAGCCCCTCTGTTTCATCCCCTCTGTTCTCACCCTCTGTTTCTCACCCTCTGTTTCTCGCCCTCTGTTTCAGCCACTCTGTTTCTCGCCCTCTGTTTCAGCCCCTCTGTTTCAGCCCCTCTGTTTCTCGCCCTTTGTTTCTGCCCCTCTGTTTCTCGCCCTCTGTTTCAGCCCCTCTGTTTCTCGCCCTGTTTCAGCTCCTCTGATTCAGCCCCTCTGTTTCAGCCCCTCTGTTTCTCCCCCTCTGTTCCAGCCCCTCTGTTTCAGCCCCTCTGTTTCAGACACTCTGTGTCAACCCCTCTGTTTCAAACCCTCTGTTTCAGCCCCTCTGTTTCTCGACCTCTGTTTCAGCCCCTCAGTTTTTCGCCCTCTTTTTCAGCCCCTCTGTTTCAGCCCCTCTGTTTCAGTCCCTCTGTTTCAGTCCCTCTGTTTCTCGCCCTCTGTTTCTCGCCCTCTGTTTCAGCCCCTCTGTTTCTCGCCCTCTGTTTCAGCCCCACTGTTTCTCGCCGTCTGTTTCAGCCCCTCTGTTTCTCGCCCTCTGTTTCAGCCGCTCTTTTTCTCGCCCTCTGTTTCTGCCTCTCTGTTTCTCGCCGTCTGTTTCAGGCCCTCTGTTTCAGCCCCTCTGTTTCAGCCCCTCTGTTTCAGCCCCTCTGTTTCTCGCCCTCTGTTTCAGCCCCTCTGTTTCTCGCCCTCTGTTTCAGCCCCTCTGTTTCATGCCCTCTGTATCAGCCTCTCTGTTTCAACCCCTCTGTTTCAGCCCGTCTGTTTCAGCCCCTCTGTTTCTCGCCCTCTGTTTCACGCCCTCTGTTTCAGCCCCTCTGTTTCTCGCCCTCTGTTTCAGCCCCTCTGTTTCAGGCCCTCTGATTCAGCCCTTCTGATTCAGCCCCTCTGTTTCTCGCCCTCTGTTTTAGACCTTCTGTTTCAGCCCCTCTGTTTCAGCCCCTCTGTTTCAGCCCCTCTGTTTCTCGCCCTCTGTTTCAGCCCCTCTGTTTCTCGCCCTCTGTTTCAGCCCCTCTGTTTCTCACCCTCTGTTTCAGCCTCTCTGTTTCTCGCCGTCTGTTTCAGCCCCTGTGTTTCAGCCCCTCTGTTTCTCGCCCTCTGTTTCAGCCCCTCTGTTTCTCGCCCTCTGTTTCAGCCCCTCTGATTCAGCCGCTCTGTTTCAGCCCCTCTGTTTCAGCCCCTCTGTTTCATCCCCTCTGTTTCTCGCCCTCTGTTTCTCACCCTCTGTTTCTCGCCCTCTGTTTCAGCCCCTCTGTTTCTCGCTCTCTGTTTCAGCCCCTCTGTTTCTCGCCCTCTGTTTCAGCCCCTCTGTTTCAGCCCCTCTGTTTCTCGCCCTCTGTTTCTCGCCCGCTGTTTCAGCCCGTTTGTTTCTCGCCCTTTGTTTCAGCCCCTCTGTTTCAGCCCATCTGATTCAGCCCCTCTGAATCAGCCCCTCTGTTTCTCGACCTCTGTTTCAGCCCCTCTGTTTGAGCCCCTCTGTTTCAGCCCCTCTGTTTCTCGCCCTCTGTTTCAGCCCCTCTGTTTCTCGCCGTCTGTTTCAGCCCCTCTCTTTCAGCCCCTTTCTTTCAGCCCCTCTGTTTCAGCCCCTCTGTTTCTCGCCCTCTGTTTCAGCCCCTCTGTTTCTCGCCCTCTGTTTCAGCCCCTCGGTTTCTCGCCCTCTGTTTCAGCCCCTCTGTTTCAGCCCCTCTGTTTCTCGTCCTCTGTTTCAGCCCCTCTGTTTCTCGCCCTCTGTTTCAGCCCATCTGTTTCTGCCCCTCTGTTTCGCGACTTCTGTTTCAGCCCCTCTGATTCAGCCCCTCCGTTTCAGCCCCTCTGATTCAGCCCCTCTGTTTCCCGCCCCTCTGTTTCAGCCCCTCTGTTTCAGCCCCTCTGTTTCATCCCCTCTGTTTCTCTCCCTCTGTTTCTCACCCTCTGTTTCTCGCCCTCTGTTTCTCACCCTGTGTTTCTCGCCCTCTGTTTCAGCCCCTCTGTATTTCGCACTCTGTTTCAGCCCCTCTGTTTCTCGCCCTCTGTTTCAGGCACTCTGTTTCAGCCCGTCTGTTTCAGCCCCTCTGTTTCAGCCCCTCTGTTTCTCGCCCTCTGTTTCTCGCCCGCTGTTTCAGCCCGTTTGTTTCTCGCCCTCTGTTTCAGCCCCTCTGTTTCAGCCCCTCTGATTCAGCCCCTCTGTTTCAGCCCCTCTGTTTCAGCCCCTCTGTTTCAGCCACTCTGTTTCTCGCCCTCTGTTTCAGCCCCTCTGTTTCTCGCCGTCTGTTTCAGCCCCTCTCTTTCAGCCCCTCTGTTTCAGGCCCTCTGTTTCTCGCCCTCTGTTTCAGCCCCTCTGTTTCTCGCCCTCTGTTTCTGCCCCTCTGTTTCTCGCCCTCTGTTTCAGCCCCTCTGTTTCTCGCCCTCTGTTTCAGCCCCTCTGTTTCAGCCCCTCTGTTTCTCGCCCTTTGTTTCTGCCCCTCTGTTTCTCGCCCTCTGTTTCAGCCCCTCTGTTTCTAGCCCTGTTTCAGCTCCTCTGATTCAGCCACTCTGTGTCAGCCCCTCTGTTTCAACCCCTCTGTTTCAGCCCCTCTGTTTCTCGGCCTCTGTTTCAGCCCCTCAGTTTTTCGCCCTCTTTTTCAGCCCCTCTGTTTCAGCCCCTCTGTTTCAGTCCCTCTGTTTCAGTCCCTCTGTTTCTCGCCCACTGTTTCTCGCCCTCTGTTTCAGCCCCTCTGTTTCTCGCCCTCTGTTTCAGCCCCACTGTTTCTCGCCGTCTGTTTCAGCCCCTCTGTTTCTCGCCCTCTGTTTCAGCCGCTCTTTTTCTCGCCCTCTGTTTCTGCCTCTCTGTTTCTCGCCCTCTGTTTCAGGCCCTGTTTCAGCCCCTCTGTTTCTAGCCCTGTTTCAGCTCCTCTGATTCAGCCCCGCTGTTTCAGCCCCTCTGTTTCTCCCCCTCTGTTCCAGCCCCTCTGTTTCAGCCACTCTGTGTCAGCCCCTCTGTTTCAACCCCTCTGTTTCAGCCCCTCTGTTTCTCGGCCTCTGTTTCAGCCCCTCAGTTTTTCGCCCTCTTTTTCAGCCCCTCTGTTTCAGCCCCTCTGTTTCAGTCCCTCTGTTTCAGTCCCTCTGTTTCTCGCCCTCTGTTTCTCGCCCTCTGTTTCAGCCCCTCTGTTTCTCGCCCTCTGTTTCAGCCCCACTGTTTCTCGCCGTCTGTTTCAGCCCCTCTGTTTCTCGCCCTCTGTTTCAGCCGCTCTTTTTCTCGCCCTCTGTTTCTGCCTCTCTGTTTCTCGCCCTCTGTTTCAGGCCCTGTTTCAGCCCCTCTGTTTCAGCCCCTCTGTTTCAGCCCCTCTGTTTCTCGCCCTCTGTTTCAGCCCCTCTGTTTCTCGCCCTCTGTTTCAGCCCCTCTGTTTCATGCCCTCTGTATCAGCCTCTCTGTTTCAACCCCTCTGTTTCAGCCCCTCTGTTTCAGCCCCTCTGTTTCTCGCCCTCTGTTTCTCGCCCTCTGTTTCAGCCCCTCTGTTTCTCGCCCTCTGTTTCAGCCCCTCTGTTTCAGGCCCTCTGATTCAGCCCTTCTGATTCAGCCCCTCTGTTTCTCGCCCTCTGTTTTAGCCCCTCTGTTTCAGCCCTTCTGTTTCAGCCCCTCTGTTTCAGCCCCTCTGTTTCTCGCCCTCTGTTTCAGCCCCTCTGTTTCTCGCCCTCTGTTTCAGCCCCTCTGTTTCAGCCCCTCTGTTTCCCGCCCTCTGTTTCAGCCCCTCTGTTTCTCGCCCTCTGTTTCTGCCCCTCTGATTTAGCCCCTCTGTTTCAGCCCCTCTGTTTCAGCCACTCTGTTTCTCGCCCTCTGTTTCAGCCCCTCTGTTTCAGCCCCTCTGTTTCAGCCCTTCTGTTTCTCGCCCTCTATTTCAGCCCCTCTGTTTCTCGTCCTCTGTTTTAGCCCCTCTGATTCAGCCCCTCTGATTGAGCCCCGCTGTTTCAGCCCCTCTGTTTCTCGCCCTCGGTTTCAGCCCCTCTGTTTCTCGCCCTCTGTTCCAACCCCTCTGTTTCAGCCCCTCAGTTTCAGCCACTCTGTTTCAGCGCCTCTGATTCAGCCCCTCTGTTTCAGCCCCTCTGTTTCTCGCCCTCTGTTTCAGCCCCTCTGTTATTCGCCCTCTGTTTCAGCCCCTCTGTTTCGCACCCTCTATTTCAGCCCCTCTGATTCAGCCCCTCTGTTCTCGCCCTCTGTTTCAGCCCCTCTGTTTCTCGCCCTCTGTTTCAGCCCCTGTTATTCAGCCCCTCTGTTTCAGCCCCTCTGATTCAGCCCCTCTGATTTAGCCCCTCTGATTCAGCCCCACTGTTTCTCGCCCACTGTTTCAACCCATCTGTTTCAGCCCCTCTGTTTCAGACCCTCTGTTTCTCACCCTCTGTTTCAGCCCCTCTCTTTCAGCCCCTCTGTTTCAGCCCCTCTGTTTCAGCCCCTCTGTTTCTCGCCCTCTTTTTCAGCCCCTCTGTTTCTCGCCCTCTGTTTCAGCCCCTCGGTTTCTCGCCCTCTGTTTCAGCCCCTCTGTTTCAGCCCCTCTGTTTCAGCCCCTCTGTTTCTCGTCCTCTGTTTCAGCCCCTCTGTTTCTCGCCCTCTGTTTCAGCCCCTCTGTTTCTCGCCTTCTGTTTCAGCCCCTCTGATTCAGCCCCTCTGTTTCAGCCCCTCTGATTCAGACCCTCTGTTTCCCGCCCCTCTGTTTCAGCCCATCTGTTTCAGCCCCTCTGTTTCATCCCCTCTGTTCTCACCCTCTGTTTCTCACCCTCTGTTTCTCACCCTCTGTTTCAGCCACTCTGTTTCTCGCCCTCTGTTTCAGCCCCTCTGTTTCAGCCCCTCTGTTTCTCGCCCTTTGTTTCTGCCCCTCTGTTTCTCGCCCTCTGTTTCAGCCCCTCTGTTTCTCGCCCTGTTTCAGCTCCTCTGATTCAGCCCCTCTGTTTCAGCCCCTCTGTTTCTCCCCCTCTGTTCCAGCCCCTCTGTTTCAGCCCCTCTGTTTCAGACACTCTGTGTCAACCCCTCTGTTTCAAACCCTCTGTTTCAGCCCCTCTGTTTCTCGACCTCTGTTTCAGCCCCTCAGTTTTTCGCCCTCTTTTTCAGCCCCTCTGTTTCAGCCCCTCTGTTTCAGTCCCTCTGTTTCAGTCCCTCTGTTTCTCGCCCTCTGTTTCTCGCCCTCTGTTTCAGCCCCTCTGTTTCTCGCCCTCTGTTTCAGCCCCACTGTTTCTCGCCGTCTGTTTCAGCCCCTCTGTTTCTCGCCCTCTGTTTCAGCCGCTCTTTTTCTCGCCCTCTGTTTCTGCCTCTCTGTTTCTCGCCGTCTGTTTCAGGCCCTCTGTTTCAGCCCCTCTGTTTCAGCCCCTCTGTTTCAGCCCCTCTGTTTCTCGCCCTCTGTTTCAGCCCCTCTGTTTCTCGCCCTCTGTTTCAGCCCCTCTGTTTCATGCCCTCTGTATCAGCCTCTCTGTTTCAACCCCTCTGTTTCAGCCCGTCTGTTTCAGCCCCTCTGTTTCTCGCCCTCTGTTTCACGCCCTCTGTTTCAGCCCCTCTGTTTCTCGCCCTCTGTTTCAGCCCCTCTGTTTCAGGCCCTCTGATTCAGCCCTTCTGATTCAGCCCCTCTGTTTCTCGCCCTCTGTTTTAGACCTTCTGTTTCAGCCCCTCTGTTTCAGCCCCTCTGTTTCAGCCCCTCTGTTTCTCGCCCTCTGTTTCAGCCCCTCTGTTTCTCGCCCTCTGTTTCAGCCCCTCTGTTTCTCACCCTCTGTTTCAGCCTCTCTGTTTCTCGCCGTCTGTTTCAGCCCCTGTGTTTCAGCCCCTCTGTTTCTCGCCCTCTGTTTCAGCCCCTCTGTTTCTCGCCCTCTGTTTCAGCCCCTCTGATTCAGCCGCTCTGTTTCAGCCCCTCTGTTTCAGCCCCTCTGTTTCATCCCCTCTGTTTCTCGCCCTCTGTTTCTCACCCTCTGTTTCTCGCCCTCTGTTTCAGCCCCTCTGTTTCTCGCTCTCTGTTTCAGCCCCTCTGTTTCTCGCCCTCTGTTTCAGCCCCTCTGTTTCAGCCCCTCTGTTTCTCGCCCTCTGTTTCTCGCCCGCTGTTTCAGCCCGTTTGTTTCTCGCCCTTTGTTTCAGCCCCTCTGTTTCAGCCCATCTGATTCAGCCCCTCTGAATCAGCCCCTCTGTTTCTCGACCTCTGTTTCAGCCCCTCTGTTTGAGCCCCTCTGTTTCAGCCCCTCTGTTTCTCGCCCTCTGTTTCAGCCCCTCTGTTTCTCGCCGTCTGTTTCAGCCCCTCTCTTTCAGCCCCTTTCTTTCAGCCCCTCTGTTTCAGCCCCTCTGTTTCTCGCCCTCTGTTTCAGCCCCTCTGTTTCTCGCCCTCTGTTTCAGCCCCTCGGTTTCTCGCCCTCTGTTTCAGCCCCTCTGTTTCAGCCCCTCTGTTTCTCGTCCTCTGTTTCAGCCCCTCTGTTTCTCGCCCTCTGTTTCAGCCCATCTGTTTCTGCCCCTCTGTTTCGCGACTTCTGTTTCAGCCCCTCTGATTCAGCCCCTCCGTTTCAGCCCCTCTGATTCAGCCCCTCTGTTTCCCGCCCCTCTGTTTCAGCCCCTCTGTTTCAGCCCCTCTGTTTCATCCCCTCTGTTTCTCTCCCTCTGTTTCTCACCCTCTGTTTCTCGCCCTCTGTTTCTCACCCTGTGTTTCTCGCCCTCTGTTTCAGCCCCTCTGTATTTCGCACTCTGTTTCAGCCCCTCTGTTTCTCGCCCTCTGTTTCAGGCACTCTGTTTCAGCCCGTCTGTTTCAGCCCCTCTGTTTCAGCCCCTCTGTTTCTCGCCCTCTGTTTCTCGCCCGCTGTTTCAGCCCGTTTGTTTCTCGCCCTCTGTTTCAGCCCCTCTGTTTCAGCCCCTCTGATTCAGCCCCTCTGTTTCAGCCCCTCTGTTTCAGCCCCTCTGTTTCAGCCACTCTGTTTCTCGCCCTCTGTTTCAGCCCCTCTGTTTCTCGCCGTCTGTTTCAGCCCCTCTCTTTCAGCCCCTCTGTTTCAGGCCCTCTGTTTCTCGCCCTCTGTTTCAGCCCCTCTGTTTCTCGCCCTCTGTTTCAGCCCCTCTGTTTCTCGCCCTCTGTTTCAGCCCCTCGGTTTCTCGCCCTCTGTTTCAGCCCCTCTGTTTCAGCCCCTCTGTTTCAGCCCCTCTGTTTCTCGTCCTCTGTTTCAGCCCCTCTGTTTCTCGCCCTCTGTTTCAGCCCATCTGTTTCTGCCCCTCTGTTTCTCGCCTTCTGTTTCAGCCCCTCTGATTCAGCCCCTCTGTTTCAGCCCCTCTGATTCAGCCCCTCTGTTTCCCGCCCCTCTGTTTCAGCCCCTCTGTTTCATCCCCTCTGTTTCATCCCCTCTGTTTCATCCCCTCTGTTTCTCGCCCTCTGTTTCTCACCCTCTGTTTCTCGCCCTCTGTTTCAGCCCCTCTGTTTCTCGCCCTCTGTTTCAGCCCCTCTGTTTCAGCCCCTCTGTTTCTCGCCCTTTGTTTCTGCCCCTCTGTTTCTCCCCCTCTGTTCCAGCCCCTCTGTTTCAGCCACTCTGTGTCAGCCCCTCTGTTTCAGCCCCTCTGTTTCTCGGCCTCTGTTTCAGCCCCTCAGTTTTTCGCCCTCTTTTTCAGCCCCTCTGTTTCAGCCCCTCTGTTTCAGCCCCTCTGTTTCAGTCCCTCTGTTTCTCGCCCTCTGTTTCTCGCCCTCTGTTTCAGCCCCTCTGTTTCTCGCCCTCTGTTTCAGCCCCACTGTTTCTCGCCGTCTGTTTCAGCACCTCTGTTTCTCGCCCTCTGTTTCAGCCGCTCTTTTTCTCGCCCTCTGTTTCTGCCTCTCTGTTTCATCCCCTCTGTTTCTCGCCCTCTGTTTCTCACCCTCTGTTTCTCGCCCTCTGTTTCTCACCCTCTGTTTCTCGCCCTCTGTTTCAGCCCCTCTGTATTTCGCACTCTGTTTCAGCCCCTCTGTTTCTCGCCCTCTGTTTCAGGCACTCTGTTTCAGCCCGTCTGTTTCAGCCCCTCTGTTTCAGCCCCTCTGTTTCTCGCCCTCTGTTTCTCGCCCGCTGTTTCAGCCCGTTTGTTTCTCGCACTCTGTTTCAGCCCCTCTGTTTCAGCCCCTCTGATTCAGCCCCTCTGTTTCAGCCCCTCTGTTTCAGCCCCTCTGTTTCAGCCCCTCTGTTTCTCGCCCTCTGTTTCAGCCCCTCTGTTTCTCGCCGTCTGTTTCAGCCCCTCTCTTTCAGCCCCTCTGTTTCAGCCCCTCTGTTTCAGGCCCTCTGTTTCTCGCCCTCTGTTTCTCGCCCTCTGTTTCTCGCCCTCTGTTTCAGCCCCTCTGTTTCTCGCCCTCTGTTTCAGCCCCACTGTTTCTCGCCGTCTGTTTCAGCACCTCTGTTTCTCGCCCTCTGTTTCAGCCGCTCTTTTTCTCGCCCTCTGTTTCTGCCTCTCTGTTTCATCCCCTCTGTTTCTCGCCCTCTGTTTCTCACCCTCTGTTTCTCGCCCTCTGTTTCTCACCCTCTGTTTCTCGCCCTCTGTTTCAGCCCCTCTGTATTTCGCACTCTGTTTCAGCCCCTCTGTTTCTCGCCCTCTGTTTCAGGCACTCTGTTTCAGCCCGTCTGTTTCAGCCCCTCTGTTTCAGCCCCTCTGTTTCTCGCCCTCTGTTTCAGCCCCTCGGTTTCTCGCCCTCTGTTTCAGCCCCTCTGTTTCAGCCCCTCTGTTTCAGCCCCTCTGTTTCTCGTCCTCTGTTTCAGCCCCTCTGTTTCTCGCCCTCTGTTTCAGCCCATCTGTTTCTGCCCCTCTGTTTCTCGCCTTCTGTTTCAGCCTCTCTGATTCAGCCCCTCTGTTTCAGCCCCTCTGATTCAGCCCCTCTGTTTCCCGCCCCTCTGTTTCAGCCCCTCTGTTTCAGCCCCTCTGTTTCATCCCCTCTGTTTCTCGCCCTCTGTTTCAGCCCCTCTGTTTCTCGCCCTCTGTTTCAGCCCCTCTGTTTCTCGCCCTCTGTTTCAGCCCCTCGGTTTCTCGCCCTCTGTTTCAGCCCCTCTGTTTCAGCCCCTCTGTTTCAGCCCCTCTGTTTCTCGTCCTCTGTTTCAGCCCCTCTGTTTCTCGCCCTCTGTTTCAGCCCATCTGTTTCTGCCCCTCTGTTTCTCGCCTTCTGTTTCAGCCCCTCTGATTCAGCCCCTCTGTTTCAGCCCCTCTGATTCAGCCCCTCTGTTTCCCGCCCCTCTGTTTCAGCCGCTCTGTTTCATCCCCTCTGTTTCATCCCCTCTGTTTCTCGCCCTCTGTTTCTCACCCTCTGTTTCTCGCCCTCTGTTTCAGCCCCTCTGTTTCTCGCCCTCTGTTTCAGCCCCTCTGTTTCAGCCCCTCTGTTTCTCGCCCTTTGTTTCTGCCCCTCTGTTTCTCGCCCTCTGTTTCAGCCCCTCTGTTTCTAGCCCTGTTTCAGCTCCTCTGATTCAGCCCCGCTGTTTCAGCCCCTCTGTTTCTCCCCCTCTGTTCCAGCCCCTCTGTTTCAGCCACTCTGTGTCAGCCCCTCTGTTTCAGCCCCTCTGTTTCTCGGCCTCTGTTTCAGCCCCTCAGTTTTTCGCCCTCTTTTTCAGCCCCTCTGTTTCAGCCCCTCTGTTTCAGCCCCTCTGTTTCAGTCCCTCTGTTTCTCGCCCTCTGTTTCTCGCCCTCTGTTTCAGCCCCTCTGTTTCTCGCCCTCTGTTTCAGCCCCACTGTTTCTCGCCGTCTGTTTCAGCCCCTCTGTTTCTCGCCCTCTGTTTCAGCCGCTCTTTTTCTCGCCCTCTGTTTCTGCCTCTCTGTTTCATCCCCTCTGTTTCTCGCCCTCTGTTTCTCACCCTCTGTTTCTCGCCCTCTGTTTCTCACCCTCTGTTTCTCGCCCTCTGTTTCAGCCCCTCTGTATTTCGCACTCTGTTTCAGCCCCTCTGTTTCTCGCCCTCTGTTTCAGGCACTCTGTTTCAGCCCGTCTGTTTCAGCCCCTCTGTTTCAGCCCCTCTGTTTCTCGCCCTCTGTTTCTCGCCCGCTGTTTCAGCCCGTTTGTTTCTCGCCCTCTGTTTCAGCCCCTCTGTTTCAGCCCCTCTGATTCAGCCCCTCTGTTTCAGCCCCTCTGTTTCAGCCCCTCTGTTTCAGCCCCTCTGTTTCTCGCCCTCTGTTTCAGCCCCTCTGTTTCTCGCCGTCTGTTTCAGCCCCTCTCTTTCAGCCCCTCTGTTTCAGCCCCTCTGTTTCAGGCCCTCTGTTTCTCGCCCTCTGTTTCTCGCCCTCTGTTTCTCGCCCTCTGTTTCAGCCCCTCTGTTTCTCGCCCTCTGTTTCAGCCCCACTGTTTCTCGCCGTCTGTTTCAGCACCTCTGTTTCTCGCCCTCTGTTTCAGCCGCTCTTTTTCTCGCCCTCTGTTTCTGCCTCTCTGTTTCATCCCCTCTGTTTCTCGCCCTCTGTTTCTCACCCTCTGTTTCTCGCCCTCTGTTTCTCACCCTCTGTTTCTCGCCCTCTGTTTCAGCCCCTCTGTATTTCGCACTCTGTTTCAGCCCCTCTGTTTCTCGCCCTCTGTTTCAGGCACTCTGTTTCAGCCCGTCTGTTTCAGCCCCTCTGTTTCAGCCCCTCTGTTTCTCGCCCTCTGTTTCAGCCCCTCGGTTTCTCGCCCTCTGTTTCAGCCCCTCTGTTTCAGCCCCTCTGTTTCAGCCCCTCTGTTTCTCGTCCTCTGTTTCAGCCCCTCTGTTTCTCGCCCTCTGTTTCAGCCCATCTGTTTCTGCCCCTCTGTTTCTCGCCTTCTGTTTCAGCCTCTCTGATTCAGCCCCTCTGTTTCAGCCCCTCTGATTCAGCCCCTCTGTTTCCCGCCCCTCTGTTTCAGCCCCTCTGTTTCAGCCCCTCTGTTTCATCCCCTCTGTTTCTCGCCCTCTGTTTCTCACCCTCTGTTTCTCGCCCTCTGTTTCAGCCCCTCTGTTTCTCGCCCTCTGTTTCAGCCCCTCTGTTTCAGCCCCTCTGTTTCTCGCCCTTTGTTTCTGCCCCTCTGTTTCTCGCCCTCTGTTTCAGCCCCTCTGTTTCTAGCCCTGTTTCAGCTCCTCTGATTCAGCCCCGCTGTTTCAGCCCCTCTGTTTCTCCCCCTCTGTTCCAGCCCCTCTGTTTCAGCCACTCTGTGTCAGCCCCTCTGTTTCAGCCCCTCTGTTTCTCGGCCTCTGTTTCAGCCCCTCAGTTTTTCGCCCTCTTTTTCGGCCCCTCTGTTTCAGCCCCTCTGTTTCAGCCCCTCTGTTTCAGTCCCTCTGTTTCTCGCCCTCTGTTTCTCGCCCTCTGTTTCAGCCCCTCTGTTTCTCGCCCTCTGTTTCAGCCCCACTGTTTCTCGCCGTCTGTTTCAGCCCCTCTGTTTCTCGCCCTCTGTTTCAGCCGCTCTTTTTCTCGCCCTCTGTTTCTGCCTCTCTGTTTCTCGCCCTCTGTTTCAGCCCCTCTGTTTCAGCCCCTCTGTTTCAGCCCCTCTGTTTCTCGCCCTCTGTTTCAGCCCCTCTGTTTCTCGCCCTCTGTTTCAGCCCCTCTGTTTCATGCCCTCTGTATCAGCCTCTCTGTTTCAACCCCTCTGTTTCAGCCCCTCTGTTTCAGCCCCTCTGTTTCTCGCCCTCTGTTTCTCGCCCTCTGTTTCAGCCCCTCTGTTTCTCGCCCTCTGTTTCAGCCCCTCTGTTTCAGGCCCTCTGATTCAGCCCTTCTGATTCAGCCCCTCTGTTTCTCGCCCTCTGTTTTAGCCTCTCTGTTTCAGCCCTTCTGTTTCAGCCCCTCTGTTTCAGCCCCTCTGTTTCTCGCCCTCTGTTTCAGCCCCTCTGTTTCTCGCCCTCTGTTTCAGCCCCTCTGTTTCAGCCCCTCTGTTTCAGCCTCTCTGTTTCAGCCCCTCTGTTTCCCGCCCTCTGTTTCAGCCCCTCAGTTTCTCGCCCTCTGTTTCTGCCCCTCTGATTTAGCCCCTCTGTTTCAGCCCCTCTGTTTCAGCCCCTCTGTTTCTCGCCCTCTGTTTCTCGCCCGCTGTTTCAGCCCGTTTGTTTCTCGCCCTCTGTTTCAGCCCCTCTGTTTCAGCCCCTCTGATTCAGCCCCTCTGTTTCAGCCCCTCTGTTTCAGCCCCTCTGTTTCAGCCCCTCTGTTTCTCGCCCTCTGTTTCAGCCCCTCTGTTTCTCGCCGTCTGTTTCAGCCCCTCTCTTTCAGCCCCTCTGTTTCAGCCCCTCTGTTTCAGGCCCTCTGTTTCTCGCCCTCTGTTTCTCGCCCTCTGTTTCTCGCCCTCTGTTTCAGCCCCTCTGTTTCTCGCCCTCTGTTTCAGCCCCACTGTTTCTCGCCGTCTGTTTCAGCACCTCTGTTTCTCGCCCTCTGTTTCAGCCGCTCTTTTTCTCGCCCTCTGTTTCTGCCTCTCTGTTTCATCCCCTCTGTTTCTCGCCCTCTGTTTCTCACCCTCTGTTTCTCGCCCTCTGTTTCTCACCCTCTGTTTCTCGCCCTCTGTTTCAGCCCCTCTGTATTTCGCACTCTGTTTCAGCCCCTCTGTTTCTCGCCCTCTGTTTCAGGCACTCTGTTTCAGCCCGTCTGTTTCAGCCCCTCTGTTTCAGCCCCTCTGTTTCTCGCCCTCTGTTTCAGCCCCTCGGTTTCTCGCCCTCTGTTTCAGCCCCTCTGTTTCAGCCCCTCTGTTTCAGCCCCTCTGTTTCTCGTCCTCTGTTTCAGCCCCTCTGTTTCTCGCCCTCTGTTTCAGCCCATCTGTTTCTGCCCCTCTGTTTCTCGCCTTCTGTTTCAGCCTCTCTGATTCAGCCCCTCTGTTTCAGCCCCTCTGATTCAGCCCCTCTGTTTCCCGCCCCTCTGTTTCAGCCCCTCTGTTTCAGCCCCTCTGTTTCATCCCCTCTGTTTCTCGCCCTCTGTTTCTCACCCTCTGTTTCTCGCCCTCTGTTTCAGCCCCTCTGTTTCTCGCCCTCTGTTTCAGCCCCTCTGTTTCAGCCCCTCTGTTTCTCGCCCTTTGTTTCTGCCCCTCTGTTTCTCGCCCTCTGTTTCAGCCCCTCTGTTTCTAGCCCTGTTTCAGCTCCTCTGATTCAGCCCCGCTGTTTCAGCCCCTCTGTTTCTCCCCCTCTGTTCCAGCCCCTCTGTTTCAGCCACTCTGTGTCAGCCCCTCTGTTTCAGCCCCTCTGTTTCTCGGCCTCTGTTTCAGCCCCTCAGTTTTTCGCCCTCTTTTTCGGCCCCTCTGTTTCAGCCCCTCTGTTTCAGCCCCTCTGTTTCAGTCCCTCTGTTTCTCGCCCTCTGTTTCTCGCCCTCTGTTTCAGCCCCTCTGTTTCTCGCCCTCTGTTTCAGCCCCACTGTTTCTCGCCGTCTGTTTCAGCCCCTCTGTTTCTCGCCCTCTGTTTCAGCCGCTCTTTTTCTCGCCCTCTGTTTCTGCCTCTCTGTTTCTCGCCCTCTGTTTCAGCCCCTCTGTTTCAGCCCCTCTGTTTCAGCCCCTCTGTTTCTCGCCCTCTGTTTCAGCCCCTCTGTTTCTCGCCCTCTGTTTCAGCCCCTCTGTTTCATGCCCTCTGTATCAGCCTCTCTGTTTCAACCCCTCTGTTTCAGCCCCTCTGTTTCAGCCCCTCTGTTTCTCGCCCTCTGTTTCTCGCCCTCTGTTTCAGCCCCTCTGTTTCTCGCCCTCTGTTTCAGCCCCTCTGTTTCAGGCCCTCTGATTCAGCCCTTCTGATTCAGCCCCTCTGTTTCTCGCCCTCTGTTTTAGCCTCTCTGTTTCAGCCCTTCTGTTTCAGCCCCTCTGTTTCAGCCCCTCTGTTTCTCGCCCTCTGTTTCAGCCCCTCTGTTTCTCGCCCTCTGTTTCAGCCCCTCTGTTTCAGCCCCTCTGTTTCAGCCTCTCTGTTTCAGCCCCTCTGTTTCCCGCCCTCTGTTTCAGCCCCTCAGTTTCTCGCCCTCTGTTTCTGCCCCTCTGATTTAGCCCCTCTGTTTCAGCCCCTCTGTTTCAGCCACTCTGTTTCTCGCCCTCTGTTTCAGCCCCTCTGTTTCAGCCCCTCTGTTTCAGCCCTTCTGTTTCTCGCCCTCTATTTCAGCCCCTCTGTTTCTCGTCCTCTGTTTTAGCCCCTCTGATTCAGCCCCTCTGATTGAGCCCCGCTGTTTCAGCCCCTCTGTTTCTCGCCCTCGGTTTCAGCCCCTCTGTTTCTCCCCCTCTGTTCCAACCCCACTGTTTCAGCCCCTCAGTTTCAGCCACTCTGTTTCAGCGCCTCTGATTCAGCCCCTCTGTTTCAGCCCCTCTGTTTCTCGCCCTCTGTTTCAGCCCCTCTGTTATTCGCCCTCTGTTTCAGCCCCTCTGTTTCGCACCCTCTGTTTCAGCCCCTCTGATTCTGCCCCTCTGTTCTCGGCCTCTGTTTCAGCCCCTCTGTTTCTCGCCCTCTGTTTCAGCCCCTGTTATTCAGCCCCTCTGTTTCAGCCCCTCTGATTCAGCCCCTCTGATTTAGCCCCTCTGATTCAGCCCCACTGTTTCTCGCCCACTGTTTCAACCCATCTGTTTCAGCCCCTCTGTTTCAGACCCTTTGTTTCTCACCCTCTGTTTCAGCCCCTCTCTTTCAGCCCCTCTGTTTCAGCCCCTCTGTTGCAGCCACTCTGTTTCTCGCCCTCTGTTTCAGCCCCTCTGTTTCTCGCCCTCTGTTTCAGCCCCTCGGTTTCTCGCCCTCTGTTTCAGCCCCTCTGTTTCAGCCCCTCTGTTTCAGCCCCTCTGTTTCTCGTCCTCTGTTTCAGCCCCTCTGTTTCTCGCCCTCTGTTTCAGCCCATCTGTTTCTGCCCCTCTGGTTCTCGCCTTCTGTTTCAGCCCCTCTGATTCAGCCCCTCAGTTTTTCGCCCTCTTTTTCAGCCCCTCTGTTTCAGCCCCTCTGTTTCAGCCCATCTGTTTCAGCCCCTCTGTTTCATTCCCTCTGTTCTCACCCTCTGTTTCTCACCCTCTGTTTCTCGCCCTCTGTTTCAGCCCCTCTGTATTTCGCACTCTGTTTCAGCCCCTCTGTTTCTCGCCCTCTGTTTCAGGCACTCTGTTTCAGCCCGTCTGTTTCAGCCCCTCTGTTTCTCGCCCTCTGTTTCAGCCCCTCTGTTTCAGCCCCTCTGATTCAGCCCCTCTGTTTCAGCCCCTCTGTTTCTCGCCCTCTGTTTCAGCCCCTCTGTTTCTCGCCGTCTGTTTCAGCCCCTCTCTTTCAGCCCCTCTGTTTCAGCCCCTCTGTTTCAGGCCCTCTGTTTCTCGCCCTCTGTTTCAGCCCCTCTGTTTCTCGCCCTCTGTTTCAGCCCCTCTGTTTCTCGCCCTCTGTTTCAGCCCCTCGGTTTCTCGCCCTCTGTTTCAGCCCCTCTGTTTCAGCCCCTCTGTTTCTCGTCCTCTGTTTCAGCCCCTCTGTTTCTCGCCCTCTGTTTCAGCCCATCTGTTTCTGCCCCTCTGTTTCTCGCCTTCTGTTTCAGCCCCTCTGATTCAGCCCCTCTGTTTCAGCCCCTCTGATTCAGCCCCTCTGTTTCCCGCCCCTCTGTTTCAGCCCCTCTGTTTCAGCCCCTCTGTTTCATCCCCTCTGTTTCTCGCCCTCTGTTTCTCACCCTCTGTTTCTCGCCCTCAGTTTCAGCCCCTCTGTTTCTCGCCCTCTGTTTCAGCCCCTCTGTTTCAGCCCCTCTGTTTCTCGCCCTTTGTTTCTGCCCCTCTGTTTCTCGCCCTCTGTTTCAGCCCCTCTGTTTCTAGCCTTGTTTCAGCTCCTCTGATTCAGCCCCGCTGTTTCAGCCCCTCTGTTTCTCCCCCTCTGTTCCAGCCCCTCTGTTTCAGCCACTCTGTGTCAGCCCCTCTGTTTCAACCCCTCTGTTTCAGCCCCTCTGTTTCTAGGCCTCTTTTTCAGCCACTCAGTTTTTCGCCCTCTTTTTCAGCCCCTCTGTTTCAGCCCCTCTGTTTCAGTCCCTCTGTTTCAGTCCCTCTGTTTCTCGCCCTCTGTTTCTCGCCCTCTGTGTCAGCCCCTCTGTTTCAACCCCTCTGTTTCAGCCCCTCTGTTTCTCGGCCTCTGTTTCAGCCCCTCAGTTTTTCGCCCTCTTTTTCAGCCCCTCTGTTTCAGCCCCTCTGTTTCAGTCCCTCTGTTTCAGCCCCTCTGTTTCTCGCCCTCTGTTTCAGCCCCACTGATTCTCGCCGTCTGTTTCAGCCCCTCTGTTTCTCGCCCTCTGTTTCAGCCGCTCTTTTTCTCGCCCTCTGTTTCTGCCTCTCTGTTTCTCGCCCTCTGTTTCAGGCCCTCTGTTTCAGCCCCTCTGTTTCAGCCCCTCTGTTTCAGCCCCACTGTTTCTCGCCCTCTGTTTCAGCCCCTCTGTTTCTCGCCCTCTGTTTCAGCCCCTCTGTTTCATGCCCTCTGTATCAGCCTCTCTGTTTCAACCCCTCTGTTTCAGCCCCTCTGTTTCAGCCCCTCTGTTTCTCGCCCTCTGTTTCTCGCCCTCTGTTTCAGCCCCTCTGTTTCTCGCCTTCTGTTTCAGCCCCTCTGTTTCAGGCTCTCTGATTCAGCCCTTCTGATTCAGCCCCTCTGTTTCTCGCCCTCTGTTTTAGCCCCTCTGTTTCAGCCCTTCTGTTTCAGCCCCTCTGTTTCAGCCCCTCTGTTTCTCGCCCTCTGTTTCAGCCCCTCTGTTTCTCGCCCTCTGTTTCAGCCCCTCTGTTTCAGCCCCTCTGTTTCAGCCCCTCTGTTTCCCGCCCTCTGTTTCAGCCCCTCTGTTTCTCGCCCTCTGTTTCTGCCCCTCTGATTTAGCCCCTCTGTTTCAGCCCCTCTGTTTCAGCCACTCTGTTTCTCGCCCTCTGTTTCAGCCCCTCTGTTTCAGCCCCTCTGTTTCAGCCCTTCTGTTTCTCGCCCTCTATTTCAGCCCCTCTGTTTCTCGTCCTCTGTTTTAGCCCCTCTGATTCAGCCCCTCTGATTGAGCCCCGCTGTTTCAGCCCCTCTGTTTCTCGCCCTCGGTTTCAGCCCCTCTGTTTCTCCCCCTCTGTTCCAACCCCACTGTTTCAGCCCCTCAGTTTCAGCCACTCAGTTTCAGCGCCTCTGATTCAGCCCCTCTGTTTCAGCCCCTCTGTTTCTCGCCCTCTGTTTCAGCCCCTCTGTTATTCGCCCTCTGTTTCAGCCCCTCTGTTTCGCACCCTCTGTTTCAGCCCCTCTGATTCAGCCCCTCTGTTCTCGCCCTCTGTTTCAGCCCCTCTGTTTCTCGCCCTCTGTTTCAGCCCCTGTTATTCAGCCCCTCTGTTTCAGCCCCTCTGATTCAGCCCCTCTGATTTAGCCCCTCTGATTCAGCCCCACTGTTTCTCGCCCACTGTTTCAACCCATCTGTTTCAGCCCCTCTGTTTCAGACCCTCTGTTTCAGCCCCTCTGTTTCAGCCCCTCTGTTTCTCGCCCTCTTTTTCAGCCCCTCTGTTTCTCACCCTCTGTTTCAGCCCCTCTGTTTCTCACCCTCTGTTTCAGCCCCTCTGTTTCAGCCCCTCTGTTTCATCCCCTCTGTTTCTCGTCCTCTGATTCAGCCCCTCTGTTTCTCGCCTTCTGTTTCAGCCCCTCTGATTCAGCCCCTCTGTTTCAGCCCCTCTGATTCAGACCCTCTGTTTCCCGCCCCTCTGTTTCAGCCCATCTGTTTCAGCCCCTCTGTTTCATCCCCTCTGTTCTCACCCTCTGTTTCTCACCCTCTGTTTCTCGCCCTCTGTTTCAGCCACTCTGTTTCTCGCCCTCTGTTTCAGCCCCTCTGTTTCAGCCCCTCTGTTTCTCGCCCTTTGTTTCTGCCCCTCTGTTTCTCGCCCTCTGTTTCAGCCCCTCTGTTTCTCGCCCTGTTTCAGCTCCTCTGATTCAGCCCCTCTGTTTCAGCCCCTCTGTTTCTCCCCCTCTGTTCCAGCCCCTCTGTTTCAGCCCCTCTGTTTCAGCCACTCTGTGTCAACCCCTCTGTTTCAAACCCTCTGTTTCAGCCCCTCTGTTTCTCGGCCTCTGTTTCAGCCCCTCAGTTTTTCGCCCTCTTTTTCAGCCCCTCTGTTTCAGCCCCTCTGTTTCAGTCCCTCTGTTTCAGTCCCTCTGTTTCTCGCCCTCTGTTTCTCGCCCTCTGTTTCAGCCCCTCTGTTTCTCGCCGTCTGTTTCAGCCCCAATGTTTCTCGCCGTCTGTTTCAGCCCCTCTGTTTCTCGCCCTCTGTTTCAGCCGCTCTTTTTCTCGCCCTCTGTTTCTGCCTCTCTGTTTCTCGCCGTCTGTTTCAGGCCCTCTGTTTCAGCCCCTCTGTTTCAGCCCCTCTGTTTCAGCCCCTCTGTTTCTCGCCGTCTGTTTCAGCCCCTCTGTTTCTCGCCCTCTGTTTCAGCCCCTCTGTTTCATGCCCTCTGTATCAGCCTCTCTGTTTCAACCCCTCTGTTTCAGCCCCTCTGTTTCAGCCCCTCTGTTTCTCGCCCTCTGTTTCTCGCCCTCTGTTTCAGCCCCTCTGTTTCTCGCCCTCTGTTTCAGCCCCTCTGTTTCAGGCCCTCTGATTCAGCCCTTCTGATTCAGCCCCACTGTTTCTCGCCCTCTGTTTCAGCCCCTCTGTTTCTCGCCCTCTGTTTCAGCCCCTCTGTTTCATGCCCTCTGTATCAGCCTCTCTGTTTCAACCCCTCTGTTTCAGCCCCTCTGTTTCAGCCCCTCTGTTTCTCGCCCTCTGTTTCTCGCCCTCTGTTTCAGCCCCTCTGTTTCTCGCCCTCTGTTTCAGCCCCTCTGTTTCAGGCCCTCTGATTCAGCCCTTCTGATTCAGCCCCTCTGTTTCTCGCCCTCTGTTTTAGCCCCTCTGTTTCAGCCCTTCTGTTTCAGCCCCTCTGTTTCAGCCCCTCTGTTTCTCGCCCTCTGTTTCAGCCCCTCTGTTTCTCGCCCTCTGTTTCAGCCCCTCTGTTTCAGCCCCTCTGTTTCAGCCCCTCTGTTTCCCGCCCTCTGTTTCAGCCCCTCTGTTTCTCGCCCTCTGTTTCTGCCCCTCTGATTTAGCCCCGCTGTTTCAGCCCCTCTGTTTCAGCCACTCTGTTTCTCGCCCTCTGTTTCAGCCCCTCTGTTTCAGCCCCTCTGTTTCAGCCCTTCTGTTTCTCGCCCTCTATTTCAGCCCCTCTGTTTCTCGTCCTCTGTTTTAGCCCCTCTGATTCAGCCCCTCTGATTGAGCCCCGCTGTTTCAGCCCCTCTGTTTCTCGCCCTCGGTTTCAGCCCCTCTGTTTCTCCCCCTCTGTTCCAACCCCACTGTTTCAGCCCCTCAGTTTCAGCCACTCTGTTTCAGCGCCTCTGATTCAGCCCCTCTGTTTCAGCCCCTCTGTTTCTCGCCCTCTGTTTCAGCCCCTCTGTTATTCGCCCTTTGTTTCAGCCCCTCTGTTTCGCACCCTCTGTTTCAGCCCCTCTGATTCAGCCCCTCTGTTCTCGCCCTCTGTTTCAGCCCCTCTGTTTCTCGCCCTCTGTTTCAGCCCCTGTTATTCAGCCCCTCTGTTTCAGCCCCTCTGATTCAGCCCCTCTGATTTAGCCCCTCTGATTCAACCCCACTGTTTCTCGCCCACTGTTTCAACCCATCTGTTTCAGCCCCTCTGTTTCAGCCCCTCTGTTTCAGCCCCTCTGTTTCATCCCCTCTGTTTCTCGTCCTCTGTTTCAGCCCCTCTGTTTCTCGCCCTCTGTTTCAGCCCATCTGTTTCTGCCCCTCTGTTTCTCGCCTTCTGTTTCAGCCCCTCTGATTCAGCCCCTCTGTTTCAGCCCCTCTGATTCAGACCCTCTGTTTCCCGCCCCTCTGTTTCAGCCCATCTGTTTCAGCCCCTCTGTTTCATCCCCTCTGTTCTCACCCTCTGTTTCTCACCCTCTGTTTCTCGCCCTCTGTTTCAGCCACTCTGTTTCTCGCCCTCTGTTTCAGCCCCTCTGTTTCAGCCCCTCTGTTTCTCGCCCTTTGTTTCTGCCCCTCTGTTTCTCGCCCTCTGTTTCAGCCCCTCTGTTTCTCGCCCTGTTTCAGCTCCTCTGATTCAGCCCCTCTGTTTCAGCCCCTCTGTTTCTCCCCCTCTGTTCCAGCCCCTCTGTTTCAGCCCCTCTGTTTCAGCCACTCTGTGTCAACCCCTCTGTTTCAAACCCTCTGTTTCAGCCCCTCTGTTTCTCGGCCTCTGTTTCAGCCCCTCTGTTTTTCGCCCTCTTTTTCAGCCCCTCTGTTTCAGCCCCTCTGTTTCAGTCCCTCTGTTTCAGTCCCTCTGTTTCTCGCCCTCTGTTTCTCGCCCTCTGTTTCAGCCCCTCTGTTTCTCGCCCTCTGTTTCAGCCCCAATGTTTCTCGCCGTCTGTTTCAGCCCCTCTGTTTCTCGCCCTCTGTTTCAGCCGCTCTTTTTCTCGCCCTCTGTTTCTGCCTAACTGTTTCTCGCCCTCTGTTTCAGGCCCTCTGTTTCAGCCCCTCTGTTTCAGCCCCTCTGTTTCAGCCCCTCTGTTTCTCGCCCTCTGTTTCAGCCCCTCTGTTTCTCGCCCTCTGTTTCAGCCCCTCTGTTTCATGCCCTCTGTATCAGCCTCTCTGTTTCAACCCCTCTGTTTCAGCCCCTCTGTTTCAGCCCCTCTGTTTCTCGCCCTCTGTTTCTCGCCCTCTGTTTCAGCCCCTCTGTTTCTCGCCCTCTGTTTCAGCCCCTCTGTTTCAGGCCCTCTGATTCAGCCCTTCTGATTCAGCCCCTCTGTTTCTCGCCCTCTGTTTTAGCCCTTCTGTTTCAGCCCCTCTGTTTCAGCCCCTCTGTTTCAGCCCCTCTGTTTCTCGCCCTCTGTTTCAGCCCCTCTGTTTCAGCCCCTCTGTTTCAGCCCTTCTGTTTCTCGCGCTCTATTTCAGCCCCTCTGTTTCTCGTCCTCTGTTTTAGCCCGTCTGATTCAGCCCCTCTGATTGAGCCCCGCTGTTTCAGCCCCTCTGTTTCTCGCCCTCGGTTTCAGCCCCTCTGTTTCTCCCCCTCTGTTCCAACCCCACTGTTTCAGCCCCTCAGTTTCAGCCACTCAGTTTCAGCGCCTCTGATTCAGCCCCTCTGTTTCAGCCCCTCTGTTTCTCGCCCTCTGTTTCAGCCCCTCTGTTATTCGCCCTCTGTTTCAGCCCCTCTGTTTCGCACCCTCTGTTTCAGCCCCTCTGATTCAGCCCCTCTGTTCTCGCCCTCTGTTTCAGCCCCTCTGTTTCTCGCCCTCTGTTTCAGCCCCTGTTATTCAGCCCCTCTGTTTCAGCCCCTCTGATTCAGCCCCTCTGATTTAGCCCCTCTGATTCAGCCCCACTGTTTCTCGCCCACTGTTTCAACCCATCTGTTTCAGCCCCTCTGTTTCAGACCCTCTGTTTCAGCCCCTCTGTTTCAGCCCCTCTGTTTCTCGCCCTCTTTTTCAGCCCCTCTGTTTCTCACCCTCTGTTTCAGCCCCTCTGTTTCTCACCCTCTGTTTCAGCCCCTCTGTTTCAGCCCCTCTGTTTCATCCCCTCTGTTTCTCGTCCTCTGTTTCAGCCCCTCTGTTTCTCGCCTTCTGTTTCAGCCCCTCTGATTCAGCCCCTCTGTTTCTCGCCTTCTGTTTCAGCCCCTCTGATTCAGCCCCTCTGTTTCAGCCCCTCTGATTCAGACCCTCTGTTTCCCGCCCCTCTGTTTCAGCCCATCTGTTTCAGCCTCTCTGTTTCATCCCCTCTGTTCTCACCCTCTGTTTCTCACCCTCTGTTTCTCGCCCTCTGTTTCAGCCACTCTGTTTCTCGCCCTCTGTTTCAGCCCCTCTGTTTCAGCCCCTCTGTTTCTCGCCCTTTGTTTCTGCCCCTCTGTTTCTCGCCCTCTGTTTCAGCCCCTCTGTTTCTCGCCCTGTTTCAGCTCCTCTGATTCAGCCCCTCTGTTTCAGCCCCTCTGTTTCTCCCCCTCTGTTCCAGCCCCTCTGTTTCAGCCCCTCTGTTTCAGCCACTCTGTGTCAACCCCTCTGTTTCAAACCCTCTGTTTCAGCCCCTCTGTTTCTCGGCCTCTGTTTCAGCCCCTCAGTTTTTCGCCCTCTTTTTCAGCCCCTCTGTTTCAGCCCCTCTGTTTCAGTCCCTCTGTTTCAGTCCCTCTGTTTCTCGCCCTCTGTTTCTCGCCCTCTGTTTCAGCCCCTCTGTTTCTCGCCGTCTGTTTCAGCCCCAATGTTTCTCGCCGTCTGTTTCAGCCCCTCTGTTTCTCGCCCTCTGTTTCAGCCGCTCTTTTTCTCGCCCTCTGTTTCTGCCTCTCTGTTTCTCGCCCACTGTTTCAACCCATCTGTTTCAGCCCCTCTGTTTCAGACCCTCTGTTTCAGCCCCTCTGTTTCAGCCCCTCTGTTTCTCGCCCTCTTTTTCAGCCCCTCTGTTTCTCACCCTCTGTTTCAGCCCCTCTGTTTCTCACCCTCTGTTTCAGCCCCTCTGTTTCAGCCCCTCTGTTTCATCCCCTCTGTTTCTCGTCCTCTGTTTCAGCCCCTCTGTTTCTCGCCTTCTGTTTCAGCCCCTCTGATTCAGCCCCTCTGTTTCTCGCCTTCTGTTTCAGCCCCTCTGATTCAGCCCCTCTGTTTCAGCCCCTCTGATTCAGACCCTCTGTTTCCCGCCCCTCTGTTTCAGCCCATCTGTTTCAGCCCCTCTGTTTCATCCCCTCTGTTCTCACCCTCTGTTTCTCACCCTCTGTTTCTCGCCCTCTGTTTCAGCCACTCTGTTTCTCGCCCTCTGTTTCAGCCCCTCTGTTTCAGCCCCTCTGTTTCTCGCCCTTTGTTTCTGCCCCTCTGTTTCTCGCCCTCTGTTTCAGCCCCTCTGTTTCTCGCCCTGTTTCAGCTCCTCTGATTCAGCCCCTCTTTTTCAGCCCCTCTGTTTCTCCCCCTCTGTTCCAGCCCCTCTGTTTCAGCCCCTCTGTTTCAGCCACTCTGTGTCAACCCCTCTGTTTCAAACCCTCTGTTTCAGCCCCTCTGTTTCTCGGCCTCTGTTTCAGCCCCTCAGTTTTTCGCCCTCTTTTTCAGCCCCTCTGTTTCAGCCCCTCTGTTTCAGTCCCTCTGTTTCAGTCCCTCTGTTTCTCGCCCTCTGTTTCTCGCCCTCTGTTTCAGCCCCTCTGTTTCTCGCCGTCTGTTTCAGCCCCAATGTTTCTCGCCGTCTGTTTCAGCCCCTCTGTTTCTCGCCCTCTGTTTCAGCCGCTCTTTTTCTCGCCCTCTGTTTCTGCCTCTCTGTTTCTCGCCCTATGTTTCAGGCCCTCTGTTTCAGCCCCTCTGTTTCAGCCCCTCTGTTTCAGCCCCTCTGTTTCTCGCCGTCTGTTTCAGCCCCTCTGTTTCTCGCCCTCTGTTTCAGCCCCTCTGTTTCATGCCCTCTGTATCAGCCTCTCTGTTTCAACCCCTCTGTTTCAGCCCCTCTGTTTCAGCCCCTCTGTTTCTCGCCCTCTGTTTCTCGCCCTCTGTTTCAGCCCCTCTGTTTCTCGCCCTCTGTTTCAGCCCCTCTGTTTCAGGCCCTCTGATTCAGCCCTTCTGATTCAGCCCCACTGTTTCTCGCCCTCTGTTTCAGCCCCTCTGTTTCTCGCCCTCTGTTTCAGCCCCTCTGTTTCATGCCCTCTGTATCAGCCTCTGTTTCAACCCCTCTGTTTCAGCCCCTCTGTTTCAGCCCCTCTGTTTCTCGCCCTCTGTTTCTCGCCCTCTGTTTCAGCCCCTCTGTTTCTCGCCCTCTGTTTCAGCCCCTCTGTTTCAGGCCCTCTGATTCAGCCCTTCTGATTCAGCCCCTCTGTTTCTCGCCCTCTGTTTTAGCCCCTCTGTTTCAGCCCTTCTGTTTCAGCCCCTCTGTTTCAGCCCCTCTGTTTCTCGCCCTCTGTTTCAGCCCCTCTGTTTCTCGCCCTCTGTTTCAGCCCCTCTGTTTCAGCCCCTCTGTTTCAGCCCCTCTGTTTCCCGCCCTCTGTTTCAGCCCCTCTGTTTCTCGCCCTCTGTTTCTGCCCCTGTGATTTAGCCCCGCTGTTTCAGCCCCTCTGTTTCAGCCACTCTGTTTCTCGCCCTCTGTTTCAGCCCCTCTGTTTCAGCCCCTCTGTTTCAGCCCTTCTGTTTCTCGCCCTCTATTTCAGCCCCTCTGTTTCTCGTCCTCTGTTTTAGCCCCTCTGATTCAGCCCCTCTGATTGAGCCCCGCTGTTTCAGCCCCTCTGTTTCTCGCCCTCGGTTTCAGCCCCTCTGTTTCTCCCCCTCTGTTCCAACCCCACTGTTTCAGCCCCTCAGTTTCAGCCACTCTGTTTCAGCGCCTCTGATTCAGCCCCTCTGTTTCAGCCCCTCTGTTTCTCGCCCTCTGTTTCAGCCCCTCTGTTATTCGCCCTTTGTTTCAGCCCCTCTGTTTCGCACCCTCTGTTTCAGCCCCTCTGATTCAGCCCCTCTGTTCTCGCCCTCTGTTTCAGCCCCTCTGTTTCTCGCCCTCTGTTTCAGCCCCTGTTATTCAGCCCCTCTGTTTCAGCCCCTCTGATTCAGCCCCTCTGATTTAGCCCCTCTGATTCAGCCCCACTGTTTCTCGCCCACTGTTTCAACCCATCTGTTTCAGCCCCTCTGTTTCAGCCCCTCTGTTTCAGCCCCTCTGTTTCATCCCCTCTGTTTCTCGTCCTCTGTTTCAGCCCCTCTGTTTCTCGCCCTCTGTTTCAGCCCATCTGTTTCTGCCCCTCTGTTTCTCGCCTTCTGTTTCAGCCCCTCTGATTCAGCCCCTCTGTTTCAGCCCCTCTGATTCAGACCCTCTGTTTCCCGCCCCTCTGTTTCAGCCCATCTGTTTCAGCCCCTCTGTTTCATCCCCTCTGTTCTCACCCTCTGTTTCTCACCCTCTGTTTCTCGCCCTCTGTTTCAGCCACTCTGTTTCTCGCCCTCTGTTTCAGCCCCTCTGTTTCAGCCCCTCTGTTTCTCGCCCTTTGTTTCTGCCCCTCTGTTTCTCGCCCTCTGTTTCAGCCCCTCTGTTTCTCGCCCTGTTTCAGCTCCTCTGATTCAGCCCCTCTGTTTCAGCCCCTCTGTTTCTCCCCCTCTGTTCCAGCCCCTCTGTTTCAGCCCCTCTGTTTCAGCCACTCTGTGTCAACCCCTCTGTTTCAAACCCTCTGTTTCAGCCCCTCTGTTTCTCGGCCTCTGTTTCAGCCCCTCAGTTTTTCGCCCTCTTTTTCAGCCCCTCTGTTTCAGCCCCTCTGTTTCAGTCCCTCTGTTTCAGTCCCTCTGTTTCTCGCCCTCTGTTTCTCGCCCTCTGTTTCAGCCCCTCTGTTTCTCGCCCTCTGTTTCAGCCCCAATGTTTCTCGCCGTCTGTTTCAGCCCCTCTGTTTCTCGCCCTCTGTTTCAGCCGCACTTTTTCTCGCCCTCTGTTTCTGCCTAACTGTTTCTCGCCCTCTGTTTCAGGCCCTCTGTTTCAGCCCCTCTGTTTCAGCCCCTCTGTTTCAGCCCCTCTGTTTCTCGCCCTCTGTTTCAGCCCCTCTGTTTCTCGCCCTCTGTTTCAGCCCCTCTGTTTCATGCCCTCTGTATCAGCCTCTCTGTTTCAACCCCTCTGTTTCAGCCCCTCTGTTTCAGCCCCTCTGTTTCTCGCCCTCTGTTTCTCGCCCTCTGTTTCAGCCCCTCTGTTTCTCGCCCTCTGTTTCAGCCCCTCTGTTTCAGGCCCTCTGATTCAGCCCTTCTGATTCAGCCCCTCTGTTTCTCGCCCTCTGTTTTAGCCCTTCTGTTTCAGCCCCTCTGTTTCAGCCCCTCTGTTTCAGCCCCTCTGTTTCTCGCCCTCTGTTTCAGCCCCTCTGTTTCTCGCCCTCTGTTTCAGCCCCTCTGTTTCTCACCCTCTGTTTCAGCCTCTCTGTTTCTCGCCGTCTGTTTCAGCCCCTGTGTTTCAGCCCCTCTGTTTCTCGCCCTCTGTTTCAGCCCCTCTGTTTCTCGCCCTCTGTTTCAGCCCCTCTGATTCAGCCCCTCTGTTTCAGCCCCTCTGTTTCAGCCCCTCTGTTTCATCCCCTCTGTTTCTCGCCCTCTGTTTCTCACCCTCTGTTTCTCGCCCTCTGTTTCAGCCCCTCTGTTTCTCGCCCTCTGTTTCAACCCCTCTGTTTCTCGCCCTCTGTTTCAGCCCCTCTGTTTCAGCCCCTCTGTTTCTCGCCCTCTGTTTCTCGCCCGCTGTTTCAGCCCGTTTGTTTCTCGCCCTTTGTTTCAGCCCCTCTGTTTCAGCCCATCTGATTCAGCCCCTCTGAATCAGCGCCTCTGTTTCTCGACCTCTGTTTCAGCCCCTCTGTTTGAGCCCCTCTGTTTCAGCACCTCTGTTTCTCGCCCTCTGTTTCAGCCCCTCTGTTTCTCGCCGTCTGTTTCAGCCCCTCTCTTTCAGCCCCTCTCTTTCAGCCCCTCTGTTTCAGCCCCTCTGTTTCTCGCCCTCTGTTTCAGCCCCTCTGTTTCTCGCCCTCTGTTTCAGCCCCTCGGTTTCTCGCCCTCTGTTTCAGCCCCTCTGTTTCAGCCCCTCTGTTTCTCGTCCTCTGTTTCAGCCCCTCTGTTTCTCGCCCTCTGTTTCAGCCCATCTGTTTCTGCCCCTCTGTTTCGCGACTTCTGTTTCAGCCCCTCTGATTCAGCCCCTCCGTTTCAGCCCCTCTGATTCAGCCCCTCTGTTTCCCGCCCCTCTGTTTCAGCCCCACTGTTTCAGCCCCTCTGTTTCATCCCCTCTGTTTCTCTCCCTCTGTTTCTCACCCTCTGTTTCTCGCCCTCTGTTTCTCACCCTCTGTTTCTCGCCCTCTGTTTCAGCCCCTCTGTTTCTCGCCCTCTGTTTCAGCCCCTCTGTTTCAGCCCCTCTGTTTCATCCCCTCTGTTTCTCGTCCTCTGTTTCAGCCCCTCTGTTTCTCGCCCTCTGTTTCAGCCCATCTGTTTCTGCCCCTCTGTTTCTCGCCTTCTGTTTCAGCCCCTCTGATTCAGCCCCTCTGTTTCAGCCCCTCTGATTCAGACCCTCTGTTTCCCGCCCCTCTGTTTCAGCCCATCTGTTTCAGCCCCTCTGTTTCATCCCCTCTGTTCTCACCCTCTGTTTCTCACCCTCTGTTTCTCGCCCTCTGTTTCAGCCACTCTGTTTCTCGCCCTCTGTTTCAGCCCCTCTGTTTCAGCCCCTCTGTTTCTCGCCCTTTGTTTCTGCCCCTCTGTTTCTCGCCCTCTGTTTCAGCCCCTCTGTTTCTCGCCCTGTTTCAGCTCCTCTGATTCAGCCCCTCTGTTTCAGCCCCTCTGTTTCTCCCCCTCTGTTCCAGCCCCTCTGTTTCAGCCCCTCTGTTTCAGCCACTCTGTGTCAACCCCTCTGTTTCAAACCCTCTGTTTCAGCCCCTCCGTTTCTCGGCCTCTGTTTCAGCCCCTCAGTTTTTCGCCCTCTTTTTCAGCCCCTCTGTTTCAGCCCCTCTGTTTCAGTCCCTCTGTTTCAGTCCCTCTGTTTCTCGCCCTCTGTTTCTCGCCCTCTGTTTCAGCCCCTCTGTTTCTCGCCCTCTGTTTCAGCCCCAATGTTTCTCGCCGTCTGTTTCAGCCCCTCTGTTTCTCGCCCTCTGTTTCAGCCGCTCTTTTTCTCGCCCTCTGTTTCTGCCTCTCTGTTTCTCGCCCTCTGTTTCAGGCCCTCTGTTTCAGCCCCTCTGTTTCAGCCCCTCTGTTTCAGCCCCTCTGTTTCTCGCCGTCTGTTTCAGCCCCTCTGTTTCTCGCCCTCTGTTTCAGCCCCTCTGTTTCATGCCCTCTGTATCAGCCTCTCTGTTTCAACACCTCTGTTTCAGCCCCTCTGTTTCAGCCCCTCTGTTTCTCGCCCTCTGTTTCTCGCCCTCTGTTTCAGCCCCTCTGTTTCTCGCCCTCTGTTTCAGCCCCTCTGTTTCAGGCCCTCTGATTCAGCCCTTCTGATTCAGCCCCACTGTTTCTCGCCCTCTGTTTCAGCCCCTCTGTTTCTCGCCCTCTGTTTCAGCCCCTCTGTTTCATGCCCTCTGTATCAGCCTCTCTGTTTCAACCCCTCTGTTTCAGCCCCTCTGTTTCAGCCCCTCTGTTTCTCGCCCTCTGTTTCTCGCCCTCTGTTTCAGCCCCTCTGTTTCTCGCCCTCTGTTTCAGCCCCTCTGTTTCAGGCCCTCTGATTCAGCCCTTCTGATTCAGCCCCTCTGTTTCTCGCCCTCTGTTTTAGCCCCTCTGTTTCAGCCCTTCTGTTTCAGCCCCTCTGTTTCAGCCCCTCTGTTTCTCGCCCTCTGTTTCAGCCCCTCTGTTTCTCGCCCTCTGTTTCAGCCCCTCTGTTTCAGCCCCTCTGTTTCAGCCCCTCTGTTTCCCGCCCTCTGTTTCAGCCCCTCTGTTTCTCGCCCTCTGTTTCTGCCCCTCTGATTTAGCCCCTCTGTTTCAGCCCCTCTGTTTCAGCCACTCTGTTTCTCGCCCTCTGTTTCAGCCCCTCTGTTTCAGCCCCTCTGTTTCAGCCCTTCTGTTTCTCGCCCTCTATTTCAGCCCCTCTGTTTCTCGTCCTCTGTTTTAGCCCCTCTGATTCAGCCCCTCTGATTGAGCCCCGCTGTTTCAGCCCCTCTGTTTCTCGCCCTCGGTTTCAGCCCCTCTGTTTCTCCCCCTCTGTTCCAACCCCACTGTTTCAGCCCCTCAGTTTCAGCCACTCTGTTTCAGCGCCTCTGATTCAGCCCCTCTGTTTCAGCCCCTCTGTTTCTCGCCCTCTGTTTCAGCCCCTCTGTTATTCGCCCTTTGTTTCAGCCCCTCTGTTTCGCACCCTCTGTTTCAGCCCCTCTGATTCAGCCCCTCTGTTCTCGCCCTCTGTTTCAGCCCCTCTGTTTCTCGCCCTCTGTTTCAGCCCCTGTTATTCAGCCCCTCTGTTTCAGCCCCTCTGATTCAGCCCCTCTGTTTCTCACCCTCTGTTACAGCCCCTCTGTTTCAGCCCCTCTGTTTCAGCCCCTCTGTTTCATCCCCTCTGTTTCTCGCCCTCTGTTTCTCACCCTCTGTTTCTCGCCCTCTGTTTCAGCCCCTCTGTTTCTCGCCCTCTGTTTCAGCCCCTCTGTTTCTCGCCCTCTGTTTCAGCCCCTCTGTTTCAGCCCCTCTGTTTCTCGCCCTCTGTTTCTCGCCCGCTGTTTCAGCCCGTTTGTTTCTCGCCCTTTGTTTCAGCCCCTCTGTTTCAGCCCATCTGATTCAGCCCCTCTGAATCAGCGCCTCTGTTTCTCGACCTCTGTTTCAGCCCCTCTGTTTGAGCCCCTCTGTTTCAGCCCCTCTGTTTCTCGCCCTCTGTTTCAGCCCCTCTGTTTCTCGCCGTCTGTTTCAGCCCCTCTCTTTCAGCCCCTCTCTTTCAGCCCCTCTGTTTCAGCCCCTCTGTTTTTCGCCCTCTGTTGCAGCCACTCTGTTTCTCGCCCTCTGTTTCAGCCCCTCTGTTTCAGCCCCTCTGTTTCTCGCCCTTTGTTTCTGCCCCTCTGTTTCTCGCCCTCTGTTTCAGCCCCTCTGTTTCTCGCCCTGTTTCAGCTCCTCTGATTCAGCCCCTCTGTTTCAGCCCCTCTGTTTCTCCCCCTCTGTTCCAGCCCCTCTGTTTCAGCCCCTCTGTTTCAGCCACTCTGTGTCAACCCCTCTGTTTCAAACCCTCTGTTTCAGCCCCTCTGTTTCTCGGCCTCTGTTTCAGCCCCTCAGTTTTTCGCCCTCTTTTTCAGCCCCTCTGTTTCAGCCCCTCTGTTTCAGTCCCTCTGTTTCAGTCCCTCTGTTTCTCGCCCTCTGTTTCTCGCCCTCTGTTTCAGCCCCTCTGTTTCTCGCCCTCTGTTTCAGCCCCAATGTTTCTCGCCGTCTGTTTCAGCCCCTCTGTTTCTCGCCCTCTGTTTCAGCCGCTCTTTTTCTCGCCCTCTGTTTCTGCCTCTCTGTTTCTCGCCCTCTGTTTCAGGCCCTCTGTTTCAGCCCCTCTGTTTCAGCCCCTCTGTTTCTCGCCGTCTGTTTCAGCCCCTCTGTTTCTCGCCCTCTGTTTCAGCCCCTCTGTTTCATGCCCTCTGTATCAGCCTCTCTGTTTCAACCCCTCTGTTTCAGCCCCTCTGTTTCAGCCCCTCTGTTTCTCGCCCTCTGTTTCTCGCCCTCTGTTTCAGCCCCTCTGTTTCTCGCCCTCTGTTTCAGCCCCTCTGTTTCAGGCCCTCTGATTCAGCCCTTCTGATTCAGCCCCTCTGTTTCTCGCCCTCTGTTTTAGCCCTTCTGTTTCAGCCCCTCTGTTTCAGCCCCTCTGTTTCAGCCCCTCTGTTTCTCGCCCTCTGTTTCAGCCCCTCTGTTTCTCGCCCTCTGTTTCAGCCCCTCTGTTTCTCACCCTCTGTTTTAGCCTCTCTGTTTCTCGCCGTCTGTTTCAGCCCCTGTGTTTCAGCCCCTCTGTTTCTCGCCCTCTGTTTCAGCCCCTCTGTTTCTCGCCCTCTGTTTCAGCCCCTCTGATTCAGCCCCTCTGTTTCAGCCCCTCTGTTTCAGCCCCTCTGTTTCATCCCGTCTGTTTCTCGCCCTCTGTTTCTCACCCTCTGTTTCTCGCCCTCTGTTTCAGCCCCTCTGTTTCTCGCCCTCTGTTTCAGCCCCTCTGTTTCTCGCCCTCTGTTTCAGCCCCTCTGTTTCAGCCCCTCTGTTTCTCGCCCTCTGTTTCTCGCCCGCTGTTTCAGCCCGTTTGTTTCTCGCCCTTTGTTTCAGCCCCTCTGTTTCAGCCCATCTGATTCAGCCCCTCTGAATCAGCGCCTCTGTTTCTCGACCTCTGTTTCAGCCCCTCTGTTTGAGCCCCTCTGTTTCAGCCCCTCTGTTTCTCGCCCTCTGTTTCAGCCCCTCTGTTTCTCGCCGTCTGTTTCAGCCCCTCTCTTTCAGCCTCTCTGTTTCAGCCCCTCTGTTTCAGCCCCTCTGTTTCTCGCCCTCTGTTTCAGCCCCTCTGTTTCTCGCCCTCTGTTTCAGCCCCTCGGTTTCTCGCCCTCTGTTTCAGCCCCTCTGTTTCAGCCCCTCTGTTTCTCGTCCTCTGTTTCAGCCCCTCTGTTTCTCGCCCTCTGTTTCAGCCCATCTGTTTCTGCCCCTCTGTTTCGCGACTTCTGTTTCAGCCCCTCTGATTCAGCCCCTCCGTTTCAGCCCCTCTGATTCAGCCCCTCTGTTTCCCGCCCCTCTGTTTCAGCCCCTCTGTTTCAGCCCCTCTGTTTCATCCCCTCTGTTTCTCTCCCTCTGTTTCTCACCCTCTGTTTCTCGCCCTCTGTTTCTCACCCTCTGTTTCTCGCCCTCTGTTTCAGCCCCTCTGTATTTCGCACTCTGTTTCAGCCCCTCTGTTTCTCGCCCTCTGTTTCAGGCACTCTGTTTCAGCCCGTCTGTTTCAGCCCCTCTGTTTCAGCCCCTCTGTTTCTCGCCCTCTGTTTCTCGCCCGCTGTTTCAGCCCGTTTGTTTCTCGCCCTCTGTTTCAGCCCCTCTGTTTCAGCCCCTCTGATTCAGCCCCTCTGTTTCAGCCCCTCTGTTTCAGCCCCTCTGTTTCAGCCCCTCTGTTTCTCGCCCTCTGTTTCAGCCCCTCTGTTTCTCGCCGTCTGTTTCAGCCCCTCACTTTCAGCCCCTCTGTTTCTCGCCCTCTGTTTCAGCCCCTCTGTTTCTCGCCCTCTGTTTCAGCCCCTCTGCTTCTCGCCCTCTGTTTCAGCCCCTCTGTTTCTCGCCCTCTGTTTCAGCCCCTCGGTTTCTCGCCCTCTGTTTCAGCCCCTCTGTTTCAGCCCCTCTGTTTCAGCCCCTCTGTTTCTCGTCCTCTGTTTCAGCCCCTCTGTTTCTCGCCCTCTGTTTCAGCCCATCTGTTTCTGCCCCTCTGTTTCTCGCCTTCTGTTTCAGCCCCTCTGATTCAGCCCCTCTGTTTCAGCCCCTCTGATTCAGCCCCTCTGTTTCCCGCCCCTCTGTTTCAGCCCCTCTGTTTCAGCCCCTCTGTTTCATCCCCTCTGTTTCTCGCCCTGTGTTTCTCACCCTCTGTTTCTCGCCCTCTGTTTCAGCCCCTCTGTTTCTTGCCCTCTGTTTCAGCCCCTCTGTTTCAGCCCCTCTGTTTCTCGCCCTTTGTTTCTGCCCCTCTGTTTCTCGCCCTCTGTTTCAGCCCCTCTGTTTCTAGCCCTGTTTCAGCTCCTCTGATTCAGCCCCGCTGTTTCAGCCCCTCTGTTTCTCCCCCTCTGTTCCAGCCCCTCTGTTTCAGCCACTCTGTGTCAGCCCCTCTGTTTCAACCCCTCTGTTTCAGCCCCTCTGTTTCTCGGCCTCTGTTTCAGCCCCTCAGTTTTTCGCCCTCTTTTTCAGCCCCTCTGTTTCAGCCCCTCTGTTTCAGTCCCTCTGTTTCAGTCCCTCTGTTTCTCGCCCTCTGTTTCTCGCCCTCTGTTTCAGCCCCTCTGTTTCTCGCCCTCTGTTTCAGCCCCACTGTTTCTCGCCGTCTGTTTCAGCCCCTCTGTTTCTCGCCCTCTGTTTCAGCCGCTCTTTTTCTCGCCCTCTGTTCCTGCCTCTCTGTTTCTCGCCCTCTGTTTCAGGCCCTCTGTTTCAGCCCCTCTGTTTCAGCCCCTCTGTTTCAGCCCCTCTGTTTCTCGCCCTCTGTTTCAGCCCCTCTGTTTCTCGCCCTCTGTTTCAGCCCCTCTGTTTCATGCCCTCTGTATCAGCCTCTCTGTTTCAACCCCTCTGTTTCAGCCCCTCTGTTTCAGCCCCTCTGTTTCTCACCCTCTGTTTCTCGCCCTCTGTTTCAGCCCCTCTGTTTCTCGCCCTCTGTTTCAGCCCCTCTGTTTCAGGCCCTCTGATTCAGCCCTTCTGATTCAGCCCCTCTGTTTCTCGCCCTCTGTTTTAGCCCCTCTGTTTCAGCCCTTCTGTTTCAGCCCCTCTGTTTCAGCCCCTCTGTTTCTCGCCCTCTGTTTCAGCCCCTCTGTTTCTCGCCCTCTGTTTCAGCCCCTCTGTTTCAGCCCCTCTGTTTCAGCCTCTCTGTTTCAGCCCCTCTGTTTCCCGCCCTCTGTTTCAACCCCTCTGTTTCTCGCCCTCTGTTTCTGCCCCTCTGATTTAGCCCCTCTGTTTCAGCCCCTCTGTTTCAGCCACTCTGTTTCTCGCCCTCTGTTTCAGCCCCTCTGTTTCAGCCCCTCTGTTTCAGCCCTTCTGTTTCTCGCCCTCTATTTCAGCCCCTCTGTTTCCCGTCCTCTGTTTTAGCCCCTCTGATTCAGCCCCTCTGATTGAGCCCCGCTGTTTCAGCCCCTCTGTTTCTCGCCCTCGGTTTCAGCCCCTCTGTTTCTCGCCCTCTGTTCCAACCCCTCTGTTTCAGCCCCTCAGTTTCAGCCACTCTGTTTCAGCGCCTCCGATTCAGCCCCTCTGTTTCAGCCCCTCTGTTTCTCGCCCTCTGTTTCAGCCCCTCTGTTATTCGCCCTCTGTTTCAGCCCCTCTGTTTCGCACCCTCTGTTTCAGCCCCTCTGATTCAGCCCCTCTGTTCTCGCCCTCTGTTTCAGCCCCTCTGTTTCTCGCCCTCTGTTTCAGCCCCTGTTATTCAGCCCCTCTGTTTCAGCCCCTCTGATTCAGCCCCTCTGATTTAGCCCCTCTGATTCAGCCCCACTGTTTCTCGCCCACTGTTTCAACCCATCTGTTTCAGCCCCTCTGTTTCAGACCCTCTGTTTCAGCCCCTCTGTTTCAGCCCCTCTCTTTCAGCCCCTCTGTTTCAGCCCCTCTGTTTCAGCCCCTCTGTTTCTCGCCCTCTGTTTCAGCCCCTCTGTTTCTCGCCCTCTGTTTCAGCCCCTCGGTTTCTCGCCCACTGTTTCAGCCCCTCTGTTTCAGCCCCTCTGTTTCAGCCCCTCTGTTTCTCGTCCTCTGTTTCAGCCCCTCTGTTTCTCGCCCTCTGTTTCAGCCCATGTGTTTCTGCCCCTCTGGTTCTCTCCTTCTGTTTCAGCCCCTCTGATTCACCCCCTCTGTTTCAGCCCCTCTGATTCAGACCCTCTGTTTCCCGCCCCTCTGTTTCAGCCCATCTGTTTCAGCCCCTCTGTTTCATCCCCTCTGTTCTCACCCTCTGTTTCTCACCCTCTGTTTCTCGCCCTCTGTTTCAGCCACTCTGTTTCTCGCCCTCTGTTTCAGCCCCTCTGTTTCAGCCCCTCTGTTTCTCGCCCTTTGTTTCTGCCCCTCTGTTTCTCGCCCTCTGTTTCAGCCCCTCTGTTTCTCGCCCTGTTTCAGCTCCTCTGATTCAGCCCCTCTGTTTCAGCCCCTCTGTTTCTCCCCCTCTGTTCCAGCCCCTCTGTTTCAGCCCCTCTGTTTCAGCCACTCTGTGTCAGCCCCTCTGTTTCAACCCCTCTGTTTCAGCCCCTCTGTTTCTCGGCCTCTGTTTCAGCCCCTCAGTTTTTCGCCCTCTTTTTCAGCCCCTCTGTTTCAGCCCCTCTGTTTCTCGTCCTCTGTTTCAGCCCCTCTGTTTCTCGCCCTCTGTTTCAGCCCATCTGTTTCTGCCCCTCTGTTTCTCGCCTTCTGTTTCAGCCCCTCTGATTCAGCCCCTCTGTTTCAGCCCCTCTGATTCAGCCCGTTTGTTTCCCGCCCCTCTGTTTCAGCCCCTCTGTTTCTCGCCCTCTGTTTCAGCCCATCTGTTTCTCGCCCTCTGTTTCACACCCTCTGTTTCTCGCCGTCTGTTTCAGCCCCTCTGTTTCTCGCCCTCTGTTTCAGCCCCTCTGTTTCAGCCCCTCTGTTTCTCGCCCTTTGTTTCTGCCCCTCTGTTTCTCGCCCTCTGTTTCAGCCCCTCTGTTTCTAGCCCTGTTTCAGCTCCTCTGATTCAGCCCCGCTGTTTCAGCCCCTCTGTTTCTCCCCCTCTGTTCCAGCCCCTATGTTTCAGCCACTCTGTGTCCGCCCCTCTGTTTCAGCCCCTCAGTTTTTCGCCCTCTTTTTCAGCCCCTCCGTTTCAGCCCCTCTGTTTCAGTCCCTCTGTTTCAGTCCCTCTGTTTCTCGCCCTCTGTTTCTCGCCCTCTGTTTCAGCACCTCTGTTTCTCGCCCTCTGTTTCAGCCCCACTGTTTCTCGCCGTCTGTTTCAGCCCCTCTGTTTCTCGGCCTCTGTTTCAGCCCCTCAGTTTTTCGCCCTCTTTTTCAGCCCCTCCGTTTCAGCCCCTCTGTTTCAGTCCCTCTGTTTCAGTCCCTCTGTTTCTCGCCCTCTGTTTCAGCCCCTCTGTTTCTCGCCCTCTGTTTCAGCCCCACTGTTTCTCGCCGTCTGTTTCAGCCCCTCTGTTTCTCGCCCTCTGTTTCAGCCGCTCTTTTTCTCGCCCTCTGTTTCTGCCTCTCTGTTTCTCGCCCTCTGTTTCAGGCCCTCTGTTTCAGCCCCTCTGTTTCAGCCCCTCTGTTTCAGCCCCTCTGTTTCTCGCCCTCTGTTTCAGCCCCTCTGTTTCATGCCCTCTGTATCAGCCTCTCTGTTTCAACCCCTCTGTTTCAGCCCCTCTGTTTCAGCCCCTCTGTTTCTCGCCCTCTGTTTCAGCCCCTCTGTTTCTCGCCCTCTGTTTCGCCCCTCAGTTTCAGGCCCTCTGATTCAGCCCTTCTGATTCAGCCCCTCTGTTTCTCGCCCTCTGTTTTAGCCCCTCTGTTTCAGCCCTTCTGTTTCAGCCCCTTTGTTTCAGCCCCTCTGTTTCTCGCCCTCTGTTTCAGCCCCTCTGTTTCTCGCCCTCTGTTTCAGCCCCTCTGTTTCAGCCCCTCTGTTTCAGCCTCTCTGTTTCAGCCCCTCTGTTTCCCGCCCTCTGTTTCAGCCCCTCTGTTTCTCGCCCTCTGTTTCTGCCCCTCTGATTTAGCCCCTCTGTTTCAGCCCCTCTGTTTCAGCCACTCTGTTTCTCGCCCTCTGTTTCAGCCCCTCTGTTTCAGCCCCTCTGTTTCAGCCCTTCTGTTTCTCGCCCTCTATTTCAGCCCCTCTGTTTCTCGTCCTCTGTTTTAGCCCCTCTGATTCTGCCCCTCTGATTGAGCCCCGCTGTTTCAGCCCCTCTGTTTCTCGCCCTCGGTTTCAGCCCCTCTGTTTCTCGCCCTCTGTTCCAACCCCTCTGTTTCAGCACCTCAGTTTTAGCCACTCTGTTTCAGCGCCTCTGATTCAGCCCCTCTGTTTCAGCCCCTCTGTTTCTCGCCCTCTGTTTCTCGCCCTCTGTTTCAGCCCCTCTGTTTCTCGCCCTCTGTTTCAGCCCCTCTGTTTCAGGCCCTCTGATTCAGCCCTTCTGATTCAGCCCCTCTGTTTCTCGCCCTCTGTTTTAGCCCTTCTGTTTCAGCCCCTCTGTTTCAGCCCCTCTGTTTCAGCTCCTCTGTTTCTCGCCCTCTGTTTCAGCCCCTCTGTTTCTCGCCCTCTGTTTCAGCCCCTCTGTTTCTCACCCTCTGTTTCAGCCTCTCTGTTTCTCGCCGTCTGTTTCAGCCCCTGTGTTTCAGCCCCTCTGTTTCTCGCCCTCTGTTTCAGCCCCTCTGTTTCTCGCCCTCTGTTTCAGCCCCTCTGATTCAGCCCCTCTGTTTCAGCCCCTCTGTTTCAGCCCCTCTGTTTCATCCCCTCTGTTTCTCGCCCTCTGTTTCTCACCCTCTGTTTCTCGCCCTCTGTTTCAGCCCCTCTGTTTCTCGCCCTCTGTTTCAGCCCCTCTGTTTCTCGCCCTCTGTTTCAGCCCCTCTGTTTCAGCCCCTCTGTTTCTCGCCCTCTGTTTCTCGCCCGCTGTTTCAGCCCGTTTGTTTCTCGCCCTTTGTTTCTGCCCCTCTGTTTCAGCCCATCTGATTCAGCCCCTCTGAATCAGCCCCTCTGTTTCTCGACCTCTGTTTCAGCCCCTCTGTTTGAGCCCCTCTGTTTCAGCCCCTCTGTTTCTCGCCCTCTGTTTCAGCCCCTCTGTTTCTCGCCGTCTGTTTCAGCCCCTCTCTTTCAGCCCCTCTCTTTCAGCCCCTCTGTTTCAGCCCCTCTGTTTCTCGCCCTCTGTTTCAGCCCCTCTGTTTCAGCCCCTCTGTTTCTCGTCCTCTGTTTCAGCCCCTCTGTTTCTCGCCCTCTGTTTCATCCCATCTGTTTCTGCCCCTCTGTTTCGCGACTTCTGTTTCAGCCCCTCTGATTCAGCCCCTCCGTTTCAGCCCCTCTGATTCAGCCCCTCTGTTTCCCGCCCCTCTGTTTCAGCCCCTCTGTTTCAGCCCCTCTGTTTCATCCCCTCTGTTTCTCGCCCTCTGTTTCTCACCCTCTGTTTCTCGCCCTCTGTTTCTCACCCTCTGTTTCTCGCCCTCTGTTTCAGCCCCTCTGTATTTCGCACTCTGTTTCAGCCCCTCTGTTTCTCGCCCTCTGTTTCAGGCACTCTGTTTCAGCCTGTCTGTTTCAGCCCCTCTGTTTCTCGCCCTCTGTTTCTCGCCCGCTGTTTCAGCCCGTTTGTTTCTCGCCCTCTGTTTCAGCCCCTCTGTTTCAGCCCCTCTGATTCAGCCCCTCTGTTTCAGCCCCTCTGTTTCAACCCCTCCGTTTCAGCCCCTCTGTTTCTCGCCCTCTGTTTCAGCCCCTCTGTTTCTCGCCGTCTGTTTCAGCACCTCTCTTTCAGCCCCTCTGTTTCAGCCCCTCTGTTTCAGGCCCTCTGTTTCTCGCCCTCTGTTTCAGCCCCTCTGTTTCTCGCCCTCTGTTTCAGCCCCTCTGTTTCTCGCCCTCTGTTTCAGCCCCTCGGTTTCTCGCCCTCTGTTTCAGCCCCTCTGTTTCAGCCCCTCTGTTTCAGCCCCTCTGTTTCTCGTCCTCTGTTTCAGCCCCTCTGTTTCTCGCCCTCTGTTTCAGCCCATCTGTTTCTGCCCCTCTGTTTCTCGCCTTCTGTTTCAGCCCCTCTGATTCAGCCCCTCTGTTTCAGCCCCTCTGATTCAGCCCCTCTGTTTCCCGCCCCTCTGTTTCAGCCCCTCTGATTCAGCCCCTCTGTTTCATCCCCTCTGTTTCTCGCCCTCTGTTTCTCACCCTCTGTTTCTCGCCCTCTGTTTCAGCCCCTCTGTTTCTCGCACTCTGTTTCAGCCCCTCTGTTTCAGCCCCTCTGTTTCTCGCCCTTTGTTTCTGCCCCTCTGTTTCTCGCCCTCTGTTTCAGCCCCTCTGTTTCTAGCCCTGTTTCAGCTCCTCTGATTCAGCCCCGCTGTTTCAGCCCCTCTGTTTCTCCCCCTCTGTTCCAGCCCCTCTGTTTCAGCCACTCTGTGTCAGCCCCTCTGTTTCAACCCCTCTGTTTCAGCCCCTCTGTCTCTCGGCCTCTGTTTCAGCCCCTCAGTTTTTCGCCCTCTTTTTCAGCCCCTCTGTTTCAGCCCCTCTGTTTCAGTCCCTCTGTTTCAGTCCCTCTGTTTCTCGCCCTCTGTTTCAGCCCCTCTGTTTCTCGCCCTCTGTTTCAGCCCCACTGTTTCTCGCCGTCTGTTTCAGCCCCTCTGTTTCTCGCCCTCTGTTTCAGCCGCTCTTTTTCTCGCCCTCTGTTTCTGCCTCTCTGTTTCTCGCCCTCTGTTTCTCGCCCTCTGTTTCAGCCCCTCTGTTTCAGCCCCTCTGTTTCAGCCCCTCTGTTTCTCGCCCTCTGTTTCAGCCCCTCTGTTTCTCGCCCTCTGTTTCAGCCCCTCTGTTTCATGCCCTCTGTATCAGCCTCTCTGTTTCAACCCCTCTGTTTCAGCCCCTCTGTTTCAGCCCCTCTGTTTCTCGCCCTCTGTTTCTCGCCCTCTGTTTCAGCCCCTCTGTTTCTCGCCCTCTGTTTCAGCCCCTCTGTTTCAGGTCCTCTGATTCAGCCCTTCTGATTCAGCCCCTCTGTTTCTCGCCCTCTGTTTTAGCCCCTCTGTTTCAGCCCTTCTGTTTCAGCCCCTCTGTTTCAGCCCCTCTGTTTCTCGCCCTTTGTTTCTGCCCCTCTGTTTCTCGCCCTCTGTTTCAGCCCCTCTGTTTCTCGCCCTGTTTCAGCTCCTCTGATTCAGCCCCTCTGTTTCAGCCCCTCTGTTTCTCCCCCTCTGTTCCAGCCCCTCTGTTTCAGCCCCTCTGTTTCAGCCACTCTGTGTCAACCCCTCTGTTTCAACTCCTCTGTTTCAGCCCCTCTGTTTCTCGGCCTCTGTTTCAGCCCCTCAGTTTTTCGCCCTCTTTTTCAGCCCCTCTGTTTCAGCCCCTCTGTTTCTCGTCCTCTGTTTCAGCCCCTCTGTTTCTCGCCCTCTGTTTCAGCCCATCTGTTTCTGCCCCTCTGTTTCTCGCCTTCTGTTTCAGCCCCTCTGATTCAGCCCCTCTGTTTCAGCCCCTCTGATTCAGCCCGTTTGTTTCCCGCCCCTCTGTTTCAGCCCCTCTGTTTCTCGCCCTCTGTTTCAGCCCATCTGTTTCTCGCCCTCTGTTTCTCACCCTCTGTTTCTCGCCCTCTGTTTCAGCCCCTCTGTTTCTCGCCCTCTGTTTCAGCCCCTCTGTTTCAGCCCCTCTGTTTCTCGCCCTTTGTTTCTGCCCCTCTGTTTCTCGCCCTCTGTTTCAGCCCCTCTGTTTCTAGCCCTGTTTCAGCTCCTCTGATTCAGCCCCGCTGTTTCAGCCCCTCTGTTTCTCCCCCTCTGTTCCAGCCCCTCTGTTTCAGCCACTCTGTGTCAGCCCCTCTGTTTCAACCCCTCTGTTTCAGCCCCTCTGTTTCTCGGCCTCTGTTTCAGCCCCTCAGTTTTTCGCCCTCTTTTTCAGCCCCTCCGTTTAAGCCCCTCTGTTTCAGTCCCTCTGTTTCAGTCCCTCTGTTTCTCGCCCTCTGTTTCTCGCCCTCTGTTTCAGCCCCTCTGTTTCTCGCCCTCTGTTTCAGCCCCACTGTTTCTCGCCGTCTGTTTCAGCCCCTCTGTTTCTCGCCCTCTGTTTCAGCCGCTCTTTTTCTCGCCCTGTGTTTCTGCCTCTCTGTTTCTCGCCCTCTGTTTCTGGCCCTCTGTTTCAGCCCCTCTGTTTCAGCCCCTCTGTTTCAGCCCCTCTGTTTCTCGCCCTCTGTTTCAGCCCCTCTGTTTCTCGCCCTCTGTTTCAGCCCCTCTGTTTCATGCCCTCTGTATCAGCCTCTCTGTTTCAACCCCTCTGTTTCAGCCCCTCTGTTTCAGCCCCTCTGTTTCTCGCCCTCTGTTTCTCGCCCTCTGTTTCAGCCCCTCTGTTTCTCGCCCTCTGTTTCAGCCCCTCAGTTTCAGGCCCTCTGATTCAGCCCTTCTGATTCAGCCCCTCTGTTTCTCGCCCTCTGTTTTAGCCCCTCTGTTTCAGCCCTTCTGTTTCAGCCCCTCTGTTTCAGCCCCTCTGTTTCTCGCCCTCTGTTTCAGCCCCTCTGTTTCTCGCCCTCTGTTTCAGCCCCTCTGTTTCAGCCCCTCTGTTTCAGCCCCTCTGTTTCTCGCCCTCTGTTTCTGCCCCTCTGATTTAGCCCCTCTGTTTCAGCCCCTCTGTTTCAGCCACTCTGTTTCTCGCCCTCTGTTTCAGCCCCTCTGTTTCAGCCCCTCTGTTTCAGCCCTTCTGTTTCTCGCCCTCTATTTCAGCCCCTCTGTTTCTCGTCCTCTGTTTTAGCCCCTCTGATTCAGCCCCTCTGATTGAGCCCCGCTGTTTCAGCCCCTCTGTTTCTCGCCCTCGGTTTCAGCCCCTCTGTTTCTCGCCCTCTGTTCCAACCCCTCTGTTTCAGCACCTCAGTTTTAGCCACTCTGTTTCAGCGCCTCTGATTCAGCCCCTCTGTTTCAGCCCCTCTGTTTCTCGCCCTCTGTTTCTCGCCCTCTGTTTCAGCCCCTCTCTTTCTCGCCCTCTGTTTCAGCCCCTCTGTTTCAGGCCCTCTGATTCAGCCCTTCTGATTCAGCCCCTCTGTTTCTCGCCCTCTGTTTTAGCCCTTCTGTTTCAGCCCCTCTGTTTCAGCCCCTCTGTTTCAGCTCCTCTGTTTCTCGCCCTCTATTTCAGCCCCTCTGTTTCTCGCCCTCTGTTTCAGCCCCTCTGTTTCTCACCCTCTGTTTCAGCCTCTCTGTTTCTCGCCGTCTGTTTCAGCCCCTGTGTTTTAGCCCCTCTGTTTCTCGCCCTCTGTTTCAGCCCCTCTGTTTCTCGCCCTCTGTTTCAGCCCCTCTGATTCAGCCCCTCTGTTTCAGCCCCTCTGTTTCAGCCCCTCTGTTTCATCCCCTCTGTTTCTCGCCCTCTGTTTCTCGCCCTCTGTTTCAGCCCCTCTGTTTCTCGCCCTCTGTTTCAGCCCCTCTGTTTCTCGCCCTCTGTTTCAGCCCCTCTGTTTCAGCCCCTCTGTTTCTCGCCCTCTGTTTCTCGCCCGCTGTTTCAGCCCGTTTGTTTCTCGCCCTTTGTTTCAGCCCCTCTGTTTCAGCCCATCTGATTCAGCCCCTCTGAATCAGCCCCTCTGTTTCTCGACCTCTGTTTCAGCCCCTCTGTTTGAGCCCCTCTGTTTCAGCCCCTCTGTTTCTCGCCCTCTGTTTCAGCCCCTCTGTTTCTCGCCGTCTGTTTCAGCCCCTCTCTTTCAGCCCCTCTCTTTCAGCCCCTCTGTTTCAGCCCCTCTGTTTCTCGCCCTCTGTTTCAGCCCCTCTGTTTCAGCCCCTCTGTTTCTCGTCCTCTGTTTCAGCCCCTCTGTTTCTCGCCCTCTGTTTCATCCCATCTGTTTCTGCCCCTCTGTTTCGCGACTTCTGTTTCAGCCCCTCTGATTCAGCCCCTCCGTTTCAGCCCCTCTGATTCAGCCCCTCTGTTTCCCGCCCCTCTGTTTCAGCCCCTCTGTTTCAGCCCCTCTGTTTCATCCCCTCTGTTTCTCGCCCTCTGTTTCTCACCCTCTGTTTCTCGCCCTCTGTTTCTCACCCTCTGTTTCTCGCCCTCTGTTTCAGCCCCTCTGTATTTCGCACTCTGTTTCAGCCCCTCTGTTTCTCGCCCTCTGTTTCAGGCACTCTGTTTCAGCCAGTCTGTTTCAGCCCCTCTGTTTCTCGCCCTCTGTTTCTCGCCTGCTGTTTCAGCCCGTTAGTTTCTCGCCCTCTGTTTCAGCCCCTCTGTTTCAGCCCCTCTGATTCAGCCCCTCTGTTTCTCGCCCTCTGTTTCAGCCCCTCTGTTTCTCGCCCTCTGTTTCAGCCCCTCTGTTTCTCGCCGTCTGTTTCAGCCCCTCTGTTTCTCGCCCTCTGTTTCTCGCCCGCTGTTTCAGCCCGTTTGTTTCTCGCCCTCTGTTTCAGTCCCTCTGTTTCAACCCCTCTGATTCAGCCCCTCTGTTTCTCGCCCTCTGTTTCAGCCCCTCTGTTTCTCGCCGTCTGTTTCAGCACCTCTCTTTCAGCCCCTCTGTTTCAGCCCCTCTGTTTCAGGCCCTCTGTTTCTCGCCCTCTGTTTCAGCCCCTCTGTTTCTCGCCCTCTGTTTCAGCCCCTCTGTTTCTCGCCCTCTGTTTCAGCCCCTCGGTTTCTCGCCCTCTGTTTCAGCCCCTCTGTTTCAGCCCCTCTGTTTCAGCCCCTCTGTTTCTCTTCCTCTGTTTCAGCCCCTCTGTTTCTCGCCCTCTGTTTCAGCCCATCTGTTTCTGCCCCTCTGTTTCTCGCCTTCTGTTTCAGCCCCTCTGATTCAGCCCCTCTGTTTCAGCCCCTCTGATTCAGCCCCTCTGTTTCCCGCCCCTTTGTTGCAGCCCCTCTGATTCAGCCCCTCTGTTTCATCCCCTCTGTTTCTCGCCCTCTGTTTCTCACCCTCTGTTTCTCGCCCTCTGTTTCAGCCCCTCTTTTTCTCGCCCTCTGTATCAGCCCCTCTGTTTCAGCCCCTCTGTTTCTCGCCCTTTGTTTCTGCCCCTCTGTTTCTCGCCCTCTGTTTCAGCCCCTCTGTTTCTAGCCCTGTTTCAGCTCCTCTGATTCAGCCCCGCTGTTTCAGCCCCTCTGTTTCTCCCCCTCTGTTCCAGCCCCTCTGTTTCAGCCACTCTGTGTCAGCCCCTCTGTTTCAACCCCTCTGTTTCAGCCCCTCTGTTTCTCGGCCTCTGTTTCAGCCCCTCAGTTTTTCGCCCTCTTTTTCAGCCCCTCTGTTTCAGCCCCTCTGTTTCAGTCCCTCTGTTTCAGTCCCTCTGTTTCTCGCCCTCTGTTTCTCGCCCTCTGTTTCAGCCCCTCTGTTTCTCGCCCTCTGTTTCAGCCCCACTGTTTCTCGCCCTCTGTTTCAGCCGCTCTTTTTCTCGCCCTCTGTTTCTGCCTCTCTGTTTCTCGCCCTCTGTTTCAGGCCCTCTGTTTCAGCCCCTCTGTTTCAGCCCCTCTGTTTCAGCCCCTCTGTTTCTCGCCCTCTGTTTCAGCCCCTCTGTTTCTCACCCTCTGTTTCAGCCCCTCTGTTTCATGCCCTCTGTATCAGCCTCTCTGTTTCAACCCCTCTGTTTCAGCCCCTCTGTTTCAGCCCCTGTTTCTCGCCCTCTGTTTCTCGCCCTCTGTTTCAGCCCCTCTGTTTCTCGCCCTCTGTTTCAGCCCCTCTGTTTCAGACCCTCTGATTCAGCCCTTCTGATTCAGCCCCTCTGTTTCTCGCCCTCTGTTTTAGCCCCTCTGTTTCAGCCCTTCTGTTTCAGCCCCTCTGTTTCAGCCCCTCTGTTTCTCGCCCTCTGTTTCAGCCCCTCTGTTTCTCGCTCTCTGTTTCAGCCCCTCTGTTTCAGCCCCTCTGTTTCAGCCTCTCTGTTTGAGCCCCTCTGTTTCCCGCCCTCTGTTTCAGCCCCTCTGTTTCTCGCCCTCTGTTTCTGCCCCTCTGATTTAGCCCCTCTGTTTCAGCCCCTCTGTTTCAGCCACTCTGTTTCTCGCCCTCTGTTTCAGCCCCTCTGTTTCAGCCCGTCTGTTTCAGCCCTTCTGTTTCTCGGCCTCTATTTCAGCCCCTCTGTTTCTCGTCCTCTGTTTTAGCCCCTCTGATTCAGCCCCTCTGATTGAGCCCCGCTGTTTCAGCCCCTCTATTTCTCGCCCTCGGTTTCAGCCCCTCTGTTTCTCGCCCTCTGTTCCAACCCCTCTGTTTCAGCCCCTCAGTTTCAGCCACTCTGTTTCAGCCCCTCTGATTCAGCCCCTCTGATTCAGCCCCTCTGTTTCAGCCCCTCTGTTTCAGCCCCTCTGTTTCGCACCCTCTGTTTCAGCCCCTCTGATTCAGCCCCTCTGTTCTCGCCCTCTGTTTCAGCCCCTCTGTTTCTCGCCCTCTGTTTCAGCCCCTGTTATTCAGCCCCTCTGTTTCAGCCCCTCTGATTCAGCCCCTCTGATTTAGCCCCTCTGATTCAGCCCCACTGTTTCTCGCCCACTGTTTCAACCCATCTGTTTCAGCCCCTCTGTTTCAGACCCTCTGTTTCTCACCCTCTGTTTCAGCCCCTCTGTTTCAGCCCCTCTGTTTCACCCCCTCTGTTTCAGCCCCTCTGTTTCTCGCCCTCTGTTTCAGCCCCTCTGTTTCTCGCCCTCTGTTTCAGCCCATCTGTTTCTGCCCCTCTGTTTCTCGCATTCTGTTTCAGCCCCTCTGATTCAGCCCCTCTGTTTCAGCCCCTCTGATTCAGACCCTCTGTTTCCCGCCCCTCTGTTTCAGCCCATCTGTTTCAGCCCCTCTGTTTCATCCCCTCTGTTCTCACCCTCTGTTTCTCACCCTCTGTTTCTCGCCCTCTGTTTCAGCCACTCTGTTTCTCGCCCTCTGTTTCAGCCCCTCTGTTTCAGCCCCTCTGTTTCTCGCCCTTTGTTTCTGCCCCTCTGTTTCTCGCCCTCTGTTGCAGCCCCTCTGTTTCTCGCCCTGTTTCAGCTCCTCTGATTCAGCCCCTCTGTTTCAGCCCCTCTGTTTCTCCCCCTCTGTTCCAGCCCCTCTGTTTCAGCCCCTCTGTTTCAGCCACTCTGTGTCAACCCCTCTGTTTCAACCCCTCTGTTTCAGCCCCTCTGTTTCTCGGCCTCCGTTTCAGCCCCTCAGTTTTTCGCCCTCTTTTTCAGCCCCTCTGTTTCAGCCCCTCTGTTTCTCGTCCTCTGTTTCAGCCCCTCTGTTTCTCGCCCTCTGTTTCAGCCCATCTGTTTCTGCCCCTCTGTTTCTCGCCTTCTGTTTCAGCCCCTCTGATTCAGCCCCTCTGTTTCAGCCCCTCTGATTCAGCCCCTCTGTTTCCCGCCCCTCTGTTTCAGCCCCTCTGTTTCAGCCCCTCTGTTTCATCCCCTCTGTTTCTCGCCCTCTGTTTCTCACCCTCTGTTTCTCGCCCTCTGTTTCAGCCCCTCTGTTTCTCGCCCTCTGTTTCAGCCCCTCTGTTTCAGCCCCCCTGTTTCTCGCCCTTTGTTTCTGCCCCTCTGTTTCTTGCCCTCTGTTTCAGCCCCTCTGTTTCTAGCCCTGTTTCAGCTCCTCTGATTCAGCCCCGCTGTTTCAGCCCCTCTGTTTCTCCCCCTCTGTTCCAGCCCCTCTGTTTCAGCCACTCTGTGTCAGCCCCTCTGTTTCAACCCCTCTGTTTCAGCCCCTCTGTTTCTCGGCCTCTGTTTCAGCCCCTCAGTTTTTCGCCCTCTTTTTCAGCCCCTCTGTTTCAGCCCCTCTGTTTCAGTCCCTCTGTTTCAGTCCCTCTGTTTCTCGCCCTCTGTTTCTCGCCCTCTGTTTCAGCCCCTCTGTTTCTCGCCCTCTGTTTTAGCCCCACTGTTTCTCGCCGTCTGTTTCAGCCCCTCTGTTTCTCGCCCTCTGTTTCAGCCGCTCTTTTTCTCGCCCTCTGTTTCTGCCTCTCTGTTTCTCGCCCTCTGTATCAGGCCCTCTGTTTCAGCCCCTCTGTTTCAGCCCCTCTGTTTCAGCCCCTCTGTTTCTCGCCCTCTGTTTCAGCCCCTCTGTTTCTCGCCCTCTGTTTCAGCCCCTCTGTTTCATGCCCTCTGTATCAGCCTCTCTGTTTCAACCCCACAGTTTCAGCCCCTCTGTTTCAGCCCCTCTGTTTCTCGCCCTCTGTTTCTCGCCCTCTGTTTCAGCCCCTCTGTTTCTCGCCCACTGTTTCAGCCCCTCTGTTTCAGGCCCTCTGATTCAGCCCTTCTGATTCAGCCCCTCTGTTTCTCGCCCTCTGTTTTAGCCCCTCTGTTTCAGCCCTTCTGTTTCAGCCCCTCTGTTTCAGCCCCTCTGTTTCTCGCCCTCTGTTTCAGCCCCTCTGTTTCTCGCCCTCTGTTTCAGCCCCTCTGTTTCAGCCCCTCTGTTTCAGCCTCTCTGTTTGAGCCCCTCTGTTTCCCGCCCTCTGTTTCAGCCCCTCTGTTTCTCGCCCTCTGTTTCTGCCCCTCTGATTTAGCCCCTCTGTTTCAGCCCCTCTGTTTCAGCCACTCTGTTTCTCGCCCTCTGTTTCAGCCCCTCTGTTTCAGCCCCTCTGTTTCAGCCCTTCTGTTTCTCGCCCTCTGTTTTAGCCCCTCTGATTCAGCCCCTCTGATTGAGCCCCGCTGTTTCAGCCCCTCTGTTTCTCGCCCTCGGTTTCAGCCCCTCTGTTTCTCGCCCTCTGTTCCAACCCCTCTGTTTCAGCCCCTCAGTTTCAGCCACTCTGTTTCAGCGCCTCTGATTCAGCCCCTCTGTTTCAGCCCCTCTGTTTCTCGCCCTCTGTTTCAGCCCCTCTGTTATTCGCCCTCTGTTTCAGCCCCTCTGTTTCGCACCCTCTGTTTCAGCCCCTCTGATTCAGCCCCTCTGTTCTCGCCCTCTGTTTCAGCCCCTCTGTTTCTCGCCCTCTGTTTCAGCCCCTGTTATTCAGCCCCTCTGTTTCAGCCCCTCTGATTCAGCCCCTCTGATTTAGCCCCTCTGATTCAGCCCCACTGTTTCTCGCCCACTGTTTCAACCCATCTGTTTCAGCCCCTCTGTTTCAGACCCTCTGTTTCTCACCCTCTGTTTCAGCCCCTCTGTTTCAGCCCCTCTGTTTCAGCCCCTCTGTTTCTCGCCCTCTGTTTCAGCCCCTCTGTTTCTCGCCCTCTGTTTCAGCCCCTCGGGTTCTCGCCCTCTGTTTCAGCCCCTCTGTTTCAGCCCCTCTGTTTCTCATCCTCTGTTTCAGCCCCTCTGTTTCTCGCCCTCTGTTTCAGCCCATCTGTTTCTGCCCCTCTGTTTCTCGCATTCTGTTTCAGCCCCTCTGATTCAGCCCCTCTGTTTCAGCCCCTCTGATTCAGACCCTCTGTTTCCCGCCCCTCTGTTTCAGCCCATCTGTTTCAGCCCCTCTGTTTCATCCCCTCTGTTCTCACCCTCTGTTTCTCACCCTCTGTTTCTCGCCCTCTGTTTCAGCCACTCTGTTTCTCGCCCTCTGTTTCAGCCCCTCTGTTTCTCGCCCTTTGTTTCTGCCCCTCTGTTTCTCGCCCTCTGTTTCAGCCCCTCTGTTTCTCGCCCTGTTTCAGCTCCTCTGATTCAGCCCCTCTGTTTCAGCCCCTCTGTTTCTCCCCCTCTGTTCCAGCCCCTCTGTTTCAGCCCCTCTGTTTCAGCCACTCTGTGTCAACCCCTCTGTTTCAGTCCCTCTGTTTCAGTCCCTCTGTTTCTCGCCCTCTGTTTCTCGCCCTCTGTTTCAGCCCCTCTGTTTCTCGCCCTCTGTTTCAGCCCCACTGTTTCTCGCCGTCTGTTTCAGCCCCTCTGTTTCTCGCCCTCTGTTTCAGCCGCTCTTTTTCTCGCCCTCTGTTTCTGCCTCTCTGTTTCTCGCCGTCTGTTTCAGGCCCTCTGTTTCAGCCCCTCTGTTTCAGCCCCTCTGTTTCAGCCCCTCTGTTTCTCGCCCTCTGTTTCAGCCCCTCTGTTTCTCGCCCTCTGTTTCAGCCCCTCTGTTTCATGCCCTCTGTATCAGCCTCTCTGTTTCAACCCCTCTGTTTCAGCCCCTCTGTTTCAGCCCCTCTGTTTCTCGCCCTCTGTTTCTCGCCCTCTGTTTCAGCCCCTCTGTTTCTCGCCCTCTGTTTCAGCCCCTCTGTTTCAGGCCCTCTGATTCAGCCCTTCTGATTCAGCCCCTCTGTTTCTCGACCTCTGTTTTAGCCCTTCTGTTTCAGCCCCTCTGTTTCAGCCCCTCTGTTTCAGCCCCTCTGTTTCTCGCCCTCTGTTTCAGCCCCTCTGTTTCTCGCCCTCTGTTTCAGCCCCTCTGTTTCTCGCCCTCTGTTTCAGCCCCTCTGATTCAGCCCCTCTGTTTCAGCCCCTCTGTTTCAGCCCCTCTGTTTCAGCCCCTCTGTTTCTCGCCCTCTGTTTCAGCCCCTCTGTTTCTCGCCCTCTGTTTCAGCCCCTCTGATTCAGCCCCTCTGTTTCATCCCCTCTGTTTCTCGCCCTCTGTTTCTCACCCTCTGTTTCTCGCCCTCTGTTTCAGCCCCTCTGTTTCTCGCCCTCTGTTTCAGCCCCTCTGTTTCTCGCCGTCTGTTTCAGCCCCTCTGTTTCAGCCCCTCTGTTTCTCGCCCTCTGTTTCTCGCCCGCTGTTTCAGCCCGTTTGTTTCTCGCCCTCTGTTTCAGCCCCTCTGTTTCAGCCCATCTGATTCAGCCCCTCTGAATCAGCCCCTCTGTTTCTCGACCTCTGTTTCAGCCCCTCTGTTTGAGCCCCTCTGTTTCAGCCCCTCTGTTTCTCGCCTTCTGTTTCAGCCCCTCTGTTTCTCGCCGTCTGTTTCAGCCCCTCTCTTTCAGCCCCTCTGTTTGAGCCCCTCTGTTTCAGCCCCTCTGTTTCTCGCCCTCTGTTTCAGCCCCTCTGTTTCTCGCCCTCTGTTTCAGCCCCTCGGTTTCTCGCCCTCTATTTCAGCCCCTCTGTTTCAGCCCCTCTGTTTCTCGTCCTGTGTTTCAGCCCCTCTGTTTCTCGCCCTCTGTTTCAGCCCATCTGTTTCTGCCCCTCTGTTTCGCGACTTCTGTTTCAGCCCCTCTGATTCAGCCCCTCCGTTTCAGCCCCTCTGATTCAGCCCCTCTGTTTCCCGCCCCTCTGTTTCAGCCCCTCTGTTTCAGCCCCTCTGTTTCATCCCCTCTGTTTCTCGCCCTCTGTTTCTCACCCTCTGTTTCTCGCCCTCTGTTTCAGCCCCTCTGTTTCTCGCCCTCTGTTTCAGCCCCTCTGTTTCAGCCCCTCTGTTTCTCGCCCTTTGTTTCTGCCCCTCTGTTTCTTGCCCTCTGTTTCAGCCCCTCTGTTTCTAGCCCTGTTTCAGCTCCTCTGATTCAGCCCCGCTGTTTCAGCCCCTCTGTTTCTCCCCCTCTGTTCCAGCCCCTCTGTTTCAGCCACTCTGTGTCAGCCCCTCTGTTTCAACCCCTGTGTTTCAGCCCCTCTGTTTCTCGGCCTCTGTTTCAGCCCCTCAGTTTTTCGCCCTCTTTTTCAGCCCCTCTGTTTCAGCCCCTCTGTTTCAGTCCCTCTGTTTCAGTCCCTCTGTTTCTCGCCCTCTGTTTCTCGCCCTCTGTTTCAGCCCCTCTGTTTCTCGCCCTCTGTTTTAGCCCCACTGTTTCTCGCCGTCTGTTTCAGCCCCTCTGTTTCTCGCCCTCTGTTTCAGCCGCTCTTTTTCTCGCCCTCTGTTTCTGCCTCTCTGTTTCTCGCCCTCTGTATCAGGCCCTCTGTTTCAGCCCCTCTGTTTCAGCCCCTCTGTTTCAGCCCCTCTGTTTCTCGCCCTCTGTTTCAGCCCCTCTGTTTCTCGCCCTCTGTTTCAGCCCCTCTGTTTCATGCCCTCTGTATCAGCCTCTCTGTTTCAACCCCTCTGTTTCAGCCCTTCTGTTTCAGCCCCTCTGTTTCTCGCCCTCTGTTTCTCGCCCTCTGTTTCAGCCCCTCTGTTTCTCGCCCACTGTTTCAGCCCCTCTGTTTCAGGCCCTCTGATTCAGCCCTTCTGATTCAGCCCCTCTGTTTCTCGCCCTCTGTTTTAGCCCCTCTGTTTCAGCCCTTCTGTTTCAGCCCCTCTGTTTCAGCCCCTCTGTTTCTCGCCCTCTGTTTCAGCCCCTCTGTTTCTCGCCCTCTGTTTCAGCCCCTCTGTTTCAGCCCCTCTGTTTCAGCCTCTCTGTTTCAGCCCCTCTGTTTCCCGCCCTCTGTTTCAGCCCCTCTGTTTCTCGCCCTCTGTTTCTGCCCCTCTGATTTAGCCCCTCTGTTTCAGCCCCTCTGTTTCAGCCACTCTGTTTCTCGCCCTCTGTTTCAGCCCCTCTGTTTCAGCCCCTCTGTTTCAGCCCTTCTGTTTCTCGCCCTCTGTTTTAGCCCCTCTGATTCAGCCCCTCTGATTGAGCCCCGCTGTTTCAGCCCCTCTGTTTCTCGCCCTCGGTTTCAGCCCCTCTGTTTCTCGCCCTCTGTTCCAACCCCTCTGTTTCAGCCCCTCAGTTTCAGCCACTCTGTTTCAGCGCCTCTGTTTCAGCCCCTCTGTTTCAGCCCCTCTGTTTCTCGCCCTCTGTTTCAGCCCCTCTGTTATTCGCCCTCTGTTTCAGCCCCTCTGTTTCGCACCCTCTGTTTCAGCCCCTCTGATTCAGCCCCTCTTCTCGCCCTCTGTTTCAGCCCCTCTGTTTCTCGCCCTCTGTTTCAGCCCCTGTTATTCAGCCCCTCTGTTTCAGCCCCTCTGATTCAGCCCCTCTGATTTAGCCCCTCTGATTCAGCCCCACTGTTTCTCGCCCACTGTTTCAACCCATCTGTTTCAGCCCCTCTGTTTCAGACCCTCTGTTTCAGCCCCTCTGTTTCAGCCCCTCTCTTTCAGCCCCTCTGTTTCAGCCCCTCTGTTTCAGACCCTCTGTTTCTCACCCTCTGTTTCAGCCCCTCTGTTTCAGCCCCTCTGTTTCAGCCCCTCTGTTTCAGCCCCTCTGTTTCTCGCCCTCTGTTTCAGCCCCTCTGTTTCTCGCCCTCTGTTTCAGCCCCTCGGTTTCTCGCCCTCTGTTTCAGCCCCTCTGTTTCAGCCCATCTGTTTCAGCCCCTCTGTTTCTCGTCCTCTGATTCAGACCCTCTGTTTCCCACCCCTCTGTTTCAGCCCATCTGTTTCAGCCCCTCTGTTTCATCCCCTCTGTTCTCACCCTCTGTTTCTCACCCTCTGTTTCTCGCCCTCTGTTTCAGCCACTCTGTTTCTCGCCCTCTGTTTCAGCCCCTCTGTTTCAGCCCCTCTGTTTCTCGCCCTTTGTTTCTGCCCCTCTGTTTCTCGCCCTCTGTTTCAGCCCCTCTGTTTCTCGCCCTGTTTCAGCTCCTCTGATTCAGCCCCTCTGTTTCAGCCCCTCTGTTTCTCCCCCTCTGTTCCAGCCCCTCTGTTTCAGCCCCTCTGTTTCAGCCACTCTGTGTCAACCCCTCTGTTTCAAACCCTCTGTTTCAGCCCCTCAGTTTTTCGCCCTCTTTTTCAGCCCCTCTGTTTCAGCCCCTCTGTTTCAGTCCCTCTGTTTCAGTCCCTCTGTTTCTCGCCCTCTGTTTCTCGCCCTCTGTTTCAGCCCCTCTGTTTCTCGCCCTCTGTTTCAGCCCCACTGTTTCTCGCCGTCTGTTTCAGGCCCTCTGTTTCAGCCCCTCTGTTTCAGCCCCTCTGTTTCAGCCCCTCTGTTTCTCGCCCTCTGTTTCAGCCCCTCTGTTTCTCGCCCTCTGTTTCAGCCCCTCTGTTTCATGCCCTCTGTATCAGCCTCTCTGTTTCAACCCCTCTGTTTCAGCCCCTCTGTTTCAGCCCCTCTGTTTCTCGCCCTCTGTTTCTCGCCCTCTGTTTCAGCCCCTCTGTTTCTCGCCCTCTGTTTCAGCCCCTCTGTTTCAGGCCCTCTGATTCAGCCCTTCTGATTCAGCCCCTCTGTTTCTCGCCCTCTGTTTTAGCCCTTCTGTTTCAGCCCCTCTGTTTCAGCCCCTCTGTTTCAGCCCCTCTGTTTCTCGCCCTCTGTTTCAGCCCCTCTGTTTCTCGCCCTCTGTTTCAGCCCCTCTGATTCAGCCCCTCTGTTTCAGCCCCTCTGTTTCAGCCCCTCTGTTTCATCCCCTCTGTTTCTCGCCCTCTGTTTCTCACCCTCTGTTTCTCGCCCTCTGTTTCAGCCCCTCTGTTTCTCGCCCTCTGTTTCAGCCCCTCTGTTTCTCGCCCTCTGTTTCAGCCCCTCTGTTTCAGCCCCTCTGTTTCTCGCCCTCTGTTTCTCGCCCGCTGTTTCAGCCCGTTTGTTTCTCGCCCTCTGTTTCAGCCCCTCTGTTTCAGCCCATCTGATTCAGCCCCTCTGAATCAGCCCCTCTGTTTCTCGACCTCTGTTTCAGCCCCTCTGTTTGAGCCCCTCTGTTTCAGCCCCTCTGTTTCTCGCCCTCTGTTTCAGCCCCTCTGTTTCTCGCCGTCTGTTTCAGCCCCTCTCTTTCAGCCCCTCTGTTTGAGCCCCTCTGTTTCAGCCCCTCTGTTTCTCGCCCTCTGTTTCAGCCCCTCTGTTTCTCGCCCTCTGTTTCAGCCCCTCGGTTTCTCGCCCTCTGTTTCAGCCCCTCTGTTTCAGCCCCTCTGTTTCTCGTCCTCTGTTTCAGCCCCTCTGTTTCTCGCCCTCTGTTTCAGCCCATCTGTTTCTGCCCCTCTGTTTCGCGACTTCTGTTTCAGCCCCTCTGATTCAGCCCCTCCGTTTCAGCCCCTCTGATTCAGCCCCTCTGTTTCCCGCCCCTCTGTTTCAGCCCCTCTGTTTCAGCCCCTCTGTTTCATCCCCTCTGTTTCTCGCCCTCTGTTTCTCACCCTCTGTTTCTCGCCCTCAGTTTCAGTCCCTCTGTTTCTCGCCCTCTGTTTCAGCCCCTCTGTTTCAGCCCCTCTGTTTCTCGCCCTTTGTTTCTGCCCCTCTGTTTCTCGCCCTCTGTTTCAGCCCCTCTGTTTCTCGCCCTGTTTCAGCCCCTCTGATTCAGCCCCTCTGTTTCAGCCCCTCTGTTTCTCCCCTCTGTTCCAGCCCCTCTGTTTCAGACCCTCTGTTTCAGCCACTCTGTGTCAGCCCCTCTGTTTCAACCCCTCTGTTTCAGCCCCTCTGTTTCTCGGCCTCTGTTTCAGCCCCTCTGTTTTTCGCCCTCTTTTTCAGCCCCTCTGTTTCAGCCCGTCTGTTTCAGCTACTCTGTTTCTCGCCCACTGTTTCAGCCCCTCTGTTTCAGCCCCTCTGTTTCATCCCCTCTGTTTCTCGCCCGCTGTTTCTCACCCTCTGTTTCCCCCCCTCTGTTTCAGCCCCTCTGTTTGAGCCCCTCTGTTTCAGCCCCTCCGTTTCAGCCCCTCTGTTTCTCGCCCTTTGTTTCTGCCCCTCTGTTTCTCGCCCTCTGTTTCAGCCACTCTGTTTCTCGCACTCTGTTTCAGCCCCTCTGTTTCAGCACCTCTGTTTATCACCCTCTGTTTCAGACCCTCTGTTTCTCGCCCTCTGTTTCATCCCCTCTGATTCAGCCCCCCTGTTTCCCGCCCTCAGTTTCAGCCCCTCTGTTTCTCGCCCTCTGTTTCAGCCCCTCTCTTTCAGCACCTCTGTTTCAGCCCCTCTGTTTCAGCCCCTCTGTTTCTCGCCCTCTGTTTCAGCCCCTCGGTTTCTCGCCCTCTGTTTCAGCCCCTCTGTTTCAGCCCCTCAGTTTCAGCCCCTCTGTTTCTCGTCCTCTGTTTCAGCCCCTCTGTTTCTCGCCCTCTGTTTCAGCCCATCTGTTTCTGCCCCTCTGTTTCTCGCCTTCTGTTTCAGCCCCTCTGATTCAGCCCCTCTGTTTCAGCCCCTCTGTTTCAGCCCCTCTGTTTCATCCCCTCTGTTTCTCGCCCTCTGTTTCTCACCCTCTGTTTCTCGCCCTCTGTTTCAGCCCCTCTGTTTCTCGCCCTCTGTTTCAGCCCCTCTGTTTCAGCCCCTCTGTTTCTCGCCCTTTGTTTCTGCCCCTCTGTTTCTCGCCCTCTGTTTCAGCCCCTCTGATTCAGCCCCTCTGTTTCAGCCCCTCTGTTTCTCCCCCTCTGTTCCAGCCCCTCTGTTTCAGCCCCTCTGTTTCAGCCACTCTGTGTCAGCCCCTCTGTTTCAACACCTCTGTTTCAGCCCCTCTGTTTCTCGGCCTCTGTTTCAGACCCTCTGTTTTTCACCCTCTTTTTCAGCCCCTCTGTTTCAGCCCGTCTGTTTCAGCTACTCTGTTTCTCGCCCACTGTTTCAGCCCCTCTGTTTCAGCCCCTCTGTTTCATCCCCTCTGTTTCTCGCCCGCTGTTTCTCACCCTCTGTTTCTGCCCCTCTGTTTCAGCCCCTCTGTTTTTCGCCCTCTGTTTCAGCCCTCTATTTCAGCCCCTCTGTTTCTCGCCCATTGTTTCTGCCCCTCTGTTTCTCGCCCTCTGTTTCAGCCCCTCTGTTTCTCGCCCACTGTTTCAGCCCCTCTGTTTCAGGCCCTCTGATTCAGCCCTTCTGATTCAGCCCCTCTGTTTCTCGCCCTCTGTTTTAGCCCCTCTGTTTCAGCCCTTCTGTTTCAGCCCCTCTGTTTCAGCCCCTCTGTTTCTCGCCCTCTGTTTCAGCCCCTCTGTTTCTCGCCCTCTGTTTCAGCCCCTCTGTTTCAGCCCCTCTGTTTCAGCCTCTCTGTTTGAGCCCCTCTGTTTCCCGCCCTCTGTTTCAGCCCCTCTGTTTCTCGCCCTCTGTTTCTGCCCCTCTGATTTAGCCCCTCTGTTTCAGCCCCTCTGTTTCAGCCACTCTGTTTCTCGCCCTCTGTTTCAGCCCCTCTGTTTCAGCCCCTCTGTTTCAGCCCTTCTGTTTCTCGCCCTCTGTTTTAGCCCCTCTGATTCAGCCCCTCTGATTGAGCCCCGCTGTTTCAGCCCCTCTGTTTCTCGCCCTCGGTTTCAGCCCCTCTGTTTCTCGCCCTCTGTTCCAACCCCTCTGTTTCAGCCCCTCAGTTTCAGCCACTCTGTTTCAGCGCCTCTGATTCAGCCCCTCTGTTTCAGCCCCTCTGTTTCTCGCCCTCTGTTTCAGCCCCTCTGTTATTCGCCCTCTGTTTCAGCCCCTCTGTTTCGCACCCTCTGTTTCAGCCCCTCTGATTCAGCCCCTCTGTTCTCGCCCTCTGTTTCAGCCCCTCTGTTTCTCGCCCTCTGTTTCAGCCCCTGTTATTCAGCCCCTCTGTTTCAGCCCCTCTGATTCAGCCCCTCTGATTTAGCCCCTCTGATTCAGCCCCACTGTTTCTCGCCCACTGTTTCAACCCATCTGTTTCAGCCCCTCTGTTTCAGACCCTCTGTTTCTCACCCTCTGTTTCAGCCCCTCTGTTTCAGCCCCTCTGTTTCAGCCCCTCTGTTTCTCGCCCTCTGTTTCAGCCCCTCTGTTTCTCGCCCTCTGTTTCAGCCCCTCGGGTTCTCGCCCTCTGTTTCAGCCCCTCTGTTTCAGCCCCTCTGTTTCTCATCCTCTGTTTCAGCCCCTCTGTTTCTCGCCCTCTGTTTCAGCCCATCTGTTTCTGCCCCTCTGTTTCTCGCATTCTGTTTCAGCCCCTCTGATTCAGCCCCTCTGTTTCAGCCCCTCTGTTTCAGCCCCTCTGTTTCTCGCCCTCTGTTTCTCGCCCGCTGTTTCAGCCCGTTTGTTTCTCGCCCTCTGTTTCAGCCCCTCTGTTTCAGCCCATCTGATTCAGCCCCTCTGAATCAGCCCCTCTGTTTCTCGACCTCTGTTTCAGCCCCTCTGTTTGAGCCCCTCTGTTTCAGCCCCTCTGTTTCTCGCCCTCTGTTTCAGCCCCTCTGTTTCTCGCCGTCTGTTTCAGCCCCTCTCTTTCAGCCCCTCTGTTTGAGCCCCTCTGTTTCAGCCCCTCTGTTTCTCGCCCTCTGTTTCAGCCCCTCTGTTTCTCGCCCTCTGTTTCAGCCCCTCGGTTTCTCGCCCTCTGTTTCAGCCCCTCTGTTTCAGCCCCTCTGTTTCTCGTCCTCTGTTTCAGCCCCTCTGTTTCTCGCCCTCTGTTTCAGCCCATCTGTTTCTGCCCCTCTGTTTCGCGACTTCTGTTTCAGCCCCTCTGATTCAGCCCCTCCGTTTCAGCCCCTCTGATTCAGCCCCTCTGTTTCCCGCCCCTCTGTTTCAGCCCCTCTGTTTCAGCCCCTCTGTTTCATCCCCTCTGTTTCTCGCCCTCTGTTTCTCACCCTCTGTTTCTCGCCCTCAGTTTCAGTCCCTCTGTTTCTCGCCCTCTGTTTCAGCCCCTCTGTTTCAGCCCCTCTGTTTCTCGCCCTTTGTTTCTGCCCCTCTGTTTCTCGCCCTCTGTTTCAGCCCCTCTGTTTCTCGCCCTGTTTCAGCCCCTCTGATTCAGCCCCTCTGTTTCAGCCCCTCTGTTTCTCCCCTCTGTTCCAGCCCCTCTGTTTCAGACCCTCTGTTTCAGCCACTCTGTGTCAGCCCCTCTGTTTCAACCCCTCTGTTTCAGCCCCTCTGTTTCTCGGCCTCTGTTTCAGCCCCTCTGTTTTTCGCCCTCTTTTTCAGCCCCTCTGTTTCAGCCCGTCTGTTTCAGCTACTCTGTTTCTCGCCCACTGTTTCAGCCCCTCTGTTTCAGCCCCTCTGTTTCATCCCCTCTGTTTCTCGCCCGCTGTTTCTCACCCTCTGTTTCCCCCCCTCTGTTTCAGCCCCTCTGTTTGAGCCCCTCTGTTTCAGCCCCTCCGTTTCAGCCCCTCTGTTTCTCGCCCTTTGTTTCTGCCCCTCTGTTTCTCGCCCTCTGTTTCAGCCACTCTGTTTCTCGCACTCTGTTTCAGCCCCTCTGTTTCAGCACCTCTGTTTATCACCCTCTGTTTCAGACCCTCTGTTTCTCGCCCTCTGTTTCATCCCCTCTGATTCAGCCCCCCTGTTTCCCGCCCTCAGTTTCAGCCCCTCTGTTTCTCGCCCTCTGTTTCAGCCCCTCTCTTTCAGCACCTCTGTTTCAGCCCCTCTGTTTCAGCCCCTCTGTTTCTCGCCCTCTGTTTCAGCCCCTCGGTTTCTCGCCCTCTGTTTCAGCCCCTCTGTTTCAGCCCCTCAGTTTCAGCCCCTCTGTTTCTCGTCCTCTGTTTCAGCCCCTCTGTTTCTCGCCCTCTGTTTCAGCCCATCTGTTTCTGCCCCTCTGTTTCTCGCCTTCTGTTTCAGCCCCTCTGATTCAGCCCCTCTGTTTCAGCCCCTCTGTTTCAGCCCCTCTGTTTCATCCCCTCTGTTTCTCGCCCTCTGTTTCTCACCCTCTGTTTCTCGCCCTCTGTTTCAGCCCCTCTGTTTCTCGCCCTCTGTTTCAGCCCCTCTGTTTCAGCCCCTCTGTTTCTCGCCCTTTGTTTCTGCCCCTCTGTTTCTCGCCCTCTGTTTCAGCCCCTCTGATTCAGCCCCTCTGTTTCAGCCCCTCTGTTTCTCCCCCTCTGTTCCAGCCCCTCTGTTTCAGCCCCTCTGTTTCAGCCACTCTGTGTCAGCCCCTCTGTTTCAACACCTCTGTTTCAGCCCCTCTGTTTCTCGGCCTCTGTTTCAGACCCTCTGTTTTTCACCCTCTTTTTCAGCCCCTCTGTTTCAGCCCGTCTGTTTCAGCTACTCTGTTTCTCGCCCACTGTTTCAGCCCCTCTGTTTCAGCCCCTCTGTTTCATCCCCTCTGTTTCTCGCCCGCTGTTTCTCACCCTCTGTTTCTGCCCCTCTGTTTCAGCCCCTCTGTTTTTCGCCCTCTGTTTCAGCCCTCTATTTCAGCCCCTCTGTTTCTCGCCCATTGTTTCTGCCCCTCTGTTTCTCGCCCTCTGTTTCAGCCCCTCTGTTTCTCGCCCACTGTTTCAGCCCCTCTGTTTCAGGCCCTCTGATTCAGCCCTTCTGATTCAGCCCCTCTGTTTCTCGCCCTCTGTTTTAGCCCCTCTGTTTCAGCCCTTCTGTTTCAGCCCCTCTGTTTCAGCCCCTCTGTTTCTCGCCCTCTGTTTCAGCCCCTCTGTTTCTCGCCCTCTGTTTCAGCCCCTCTGTTTCAGCCCCTCTGTTTCAGCCTCTCTGTTTGAGCCCCTCTGTTTCCCGCCCTCTGTTTCAGCCCCTCTGTTTCTCGCCCTCTGTTTCTGCCCCTCTGATTTAGCCCCTCTGTTTCAGCCCCTCTGTTTCAGCCACTCTGTTTCTCGCCCTCTGTTTCAGCCCCTCTGTTTCAGCCCCTCTGTTTCAGCCCTTCTGTTTCTCGCCCTCTGTTTTAGCCCCTCTGATTCAGCCCCTCTGATTGAGCCCCGCTGTTTCAGCCCCTCTGTTTCTCGCCCTCGGTTTCAGCCCCTCTGTTTCTCGCCCTCTGTTCCAACCCCTCTGTTTCAGCCCCTCAGTTTCAGCCACTCTGTTTCAGCGCCTCTGATTCAGCCCCTCTGTTTCAGCCCCTCTGTTTCTCGCCCTCTGTTTCAGCCCCTCTGTTATTCGCCCTCTGTTTCAGCCCCTCTGTTTCGCACCCTCTGTTTCAGCCCCTCTGATTCAGCCCCTCTGTTCTCGCCCTCTGTTTCAGCCCCTCTGTTTCTCGCCCTCTGTTTCAGCCCCTGTTATTCAGCCCCTCTGTTTCAGCCCCTCTGATTCAGCCCCTCTGATTTAGCCCCTCTGATTCAGCCCCACTGTTTCTCGCCCACTGTTTCAACCCATCTGTTTCAGCCCCTCTGTTTCAGACCCTCTGTTTCTCACCCTCTGTTTCAGCCCCTCTGTTTCAGCCCCTCTGTTTCAGCCCCTCTGTTTCTCGCCCTCTGTTTCAGCCCCTCTGTTTCTCGCCCTCTGTTTCAGCCCCTCGGGTTCTCGCCCTCTGTTTCAGCCCCTCTGTTTCAGCCCCTCTGTTTCTCATCCTCTGTTTCAGCCCCTCTGTTTCTCGCCCTCTGTTTCAGCCCATCTGTTTCTGCCCCTCTGTTTCTCGCATTCTGTTTCAGCCCCTCTGATTCAGCCCCTCTGTTTCAGCCCCTCTGATTCAGACCCTCTGTTTCCCGCCCCTCTGTTTCAGCCCATCTGTTTCAGCCCCTCTGTTTCATCCCCTCTGTTCTCACCCTCTGTTTCTCACCCTCTGTTTCTCGCCCTCTGTTTCAGCCACTCTGTTTCTCGCCCTCTGTTTCAGCCCCTCTGTTTCTCGCCCTTTGTTTCTGCCCCTCTGTTTCTCGCCCTCTGTTTCAGCCCCTCTGTTTCTCGCCCTGTTTCAGCTCCTCTGATTCAGCCCCTCTGTTTCAGCCCCTCTGTTTCTCCCCCTCTGTTCCAGCCCCTCTGTTTCAGCCCCTCTGTTTCAGCCACTCTGTGTCAACCCCTCTGTTTCAGTCCCTCTGTTTCAGTCCCTCTGTTTCTCGCCCTCTGTTTCTCGCCCTCTGTTTCAGCCCCTCTGTTTCTCGCCCTCTGTTTCAGCCCCACTGTTTCTCGCCGTCTGTTTCAGCCCCTCTGTTTCTCGCCCTCTGTTTCAGCCGCTCTTTTTCTCGCCCTCTGTTTCTGCCTCTCTGTTTCTCGCCGTCTGTTTCAGGCCCTCTGTTTCAGCCCCTCTGTTTCAGCCCCTCTGTTTCAGCCCCTCTGTTTCTCGCCCTCTGTTTCAGCCCCTCTGTTTCTCGCCCTCTGTTTCAGCCCCTCTGTTTCATGCCCTCTGTATCAGCCTCTCTGTTTCAACCCCTCTGTTTCAGCCCCTCTGTTTCAGCCCCTCTGTTTCTCGCCCTCTGTTTCTCGCCCTCTGTTTCAGCCCCTCTGTTTCTCGCCCTCTGTTTCAGCCCCTCTGTTTCAGGCCCTCTGATTCAGCCCTTCTGATTCAGCCCCTCTGTTTCTCGACCTCTGTTTTAGCCCTTCTGTTTCAGCCCCTCTGTTTCAGCCCCTCTGTTTCAGCCCCTCTGTTTCTCGCCCTCTGTTTCAGCCCCTCTGTTTCTCGCCCTCTGTTTCAGCCCCTCTGTTTCTCGCCCTCTGTTTCAGCCCCTCTGATTCAGCCCCTCTGTTTCAGCCCCTCTGTTTCAGCCCCTCTGTTTCAGCCCCTCTGTTTCTCGCCCTCTGTTTCAGCCCCTCTGTTTCTCGCCCTCTGTTTCAGCCCCTCTGATTCAGCCCCTCTGTTTCATCCCCTCTGTTTCTCGCCCTCTGTTTCTCACCCTCTGTTTCTCGCCCTCTGTTTCAGCCCCTCTGTTTCTCGCCCTCTGTTTCAGCCCCTCTGTTTCTCGCCGTCTGTTTCAGCCCCTCTGTTTCAGCCCCTCTGTTTCTCGCCCTCTGTTTCTCGCCCGCTGTTTCAGCCCGTTTGTTTCTCGCCCTCTGTTTCAGCCCCTCTGTTTCAGCCCATCTGATTCAGCCCCTCTGAATCAGCCCCTCTGTTTCTCGACCTCTGTTTCAGCCCCTCTGTTTGAGCCCCTCTGTTTCAGCCCCTCTGTTTCTCGCCTTCTGTTTCAGCCCCTCTGTTTCTCGCCGTCTGTTTCAGCCCCTCTCTTTCAGCCCCTCTGTTTGAGCCCCTCTGTTTCAGCCCCTCTGTTTCTCGCCCTCTGTTTCAGCCCCTCTGTTTCTCGCCCTCTGTTTCAGCCCCTCGGTTTCTCGCCCTCTATTTCAGCCCCTCTGTTTCAGCCCCTCTGTTTCTCGTCCTGTGTTTCAGCCCCTCTGTTTCTCGCCCTCTGTTTCAGCCCATCTGTTTCTGCCCCTCTGTTTCGCGACTTCTGTTTCAGCCCCTCTGATTCAGCCCCTCCGTTTCAGCCCCTCTGATTCAGCCCCTCTGTTTCCCGCCCCTCTGTTTCAGCCCCTCTGTTTCAGCCCCTCTGTTTCATCCCCTCTGTTTCTCGCCCTCTGTTTCTCACCCTCTGTTTCTCGCCCTCTGTTTCAGCCCCTCTGTTTCTCGCCCTCTGTTTCAGCCCCTCTGTTTCAGCCCCTCTGTTTCTCGCCCTTTGTTTCTGCCCCTCTGTTTCTTGCCCTCTGTTTCAGCCCCTCTGTTTCTAGCCCTGTTTCAGCTCCTCTGATTCAGCCCCGCTGTTTCAGCCCCTCTGTTTCTCCCCCTCTGTTCCAGCCCCTCTGTTTCAGCCACTCTGTGTCAGCCCCTCTGTTTCAACCCCTGTGTTTCAGCCCCTCTGTTTCTCGGCCTCTGTTTCAGCCCCTCAGTTTTTCGCCCTCTTTTTCAGCCCCTCTGTTTCAGCCCCTCTGTTTCAGTCCCTCTGTTTCAGTCCCTCTGTTTCTCGCCCTCTGTTTCTCGCCCTCTGTTTCAGCCCCTCTGTTTCTCGCCCTCTGTTTTAGCCCCACTGTTTCTCGCCGTCTGTTTCAGCCCCTCTGTTTCTCGCCCTCTGTTTCAGCCGCTCTTTTTCTCGCCCTCTGTTTCTGCCTCTCTGTTTCTCGCCCTCTGTATCAGGCCCTCTGTTTCAGCCCCTCTGTTTCAGCCCCTCTGTTTCAGCCCCTCTGTTTCTCGCCCTCTGTTTCAGCCCCTCTGTTTCTCGCCCTCTGTTTCAGCCCCTCTGTTTCATGCCCTCTGTATCAGCCTCTCTGTTTCAACCCCTCTGTTTCAGCCCTTCTGTTTCAGCCCCTCTGTTTCTCGCCCTCTGTTTCTCGCCCTCTGTTTCAGCCCCTCTGTTTCTCGCCCACTGTTTCAGCCCCTCTGTTTCAGGCCCTCTGATTCAGCCCTTCTGATTCAGCCCCTCTGTTTCTCGCCCTCTGTTTTAGCCCCTCTGTTTCAGCCCTTCTGTTTCAGCCCCTCTGTTTCAGCCCCTCTGTTTCTCGCCCTCTGTTTCAGCCCCTCTGTTTCTCGCCCTCTGTTTCAGCCCCTCTGTTTCAGCCCCTCTGTTTCAGCCTCTCTGTTTCAGCCCCTCTGTTTCCCGCCCTCTGTTTCAGCCCCTCTGTTTCTCGCCCTCTGTTTCTGCCCCTCTGATTTAGCCCCTCTGTTTCAGCCCCTCTGTTTCAGCCACTCTGTTTCTCGCCCTCTGTTTCAGCCCCTCTGTTTCAGCCCCTCTGTTTCAGCCCTTCTGTTTCTCGCCCTCTGTTTTAGCCCCTCTGATTCAGCCCCTCTGATTGAGCCCCGCTGTTTCAGCCCCTCTGTTTCTCGCCCTCGGTTTCAGCCCCTCTGTTTCTCGCCCTCTGTTCCAACCCCTCTGTTTCAGCCCCTCAGTTTCAGCCACTCTGTTTCAGCGCCTCTGTTTCAGCCCCTCTGTTTCAGCCCCTCTGTTTCTCGCCCTCTGTTTCAGCCCCTCTGTTATTCGCCCTCTGTTTCAGCCCCTCTGTTTCGCACCCTCTGTTTCAGCCCCTCTGATTCAGCCCCTCTTCTCGCCCTCTGTTTCAGCCCCTCTGTTTCTCGCCCTCTGTTTCAGCCCCTGTTATTCAGCCCCTCTGTTTCAGCCCCTCTGATTCAGCCCCTCTGATTTAGCCCCTCTGATTCAGCCCCACTGTTTCTCGCCCACTGTTTCAACCCATCTGTTTCAGCCCCTCTGTTTCAGACCCTCTGTTTCAGCCCCTCTGTTTCAGCCCCTCTCTTTCAGCCCCTCTGTTTCAGCCCCTCTGTTTCAGACCCTCTGTTTCTCACCCTCTGTTTCAGCCCCTCTGTTTCAGCCCCTCTGTTTCAGCCCCTCTGTTTCAGCCCCTCTGTTTCTCGCCCTCTGTTTCAGCCCCTCTGTTTCTCGCCCTCTGTTTCAGCCCCTCGGTTTCTCGCCCTCTGTTTCAGCCCCTCTGTTTCAGCCCATCTGTTTCAGCCCCTCTGTTTCTCGTCCTCTGATTCAGACCCTCTGTTTCCCACCCCTCTGTTTCAGCCCATCTGTTTCAGCCCCTCTGTTTCATCCCCTCTGTTCTCACCCTCTGTTTCTCACCCTCTGTTTCTCGCCCTCTGTTTCAGCCACTCTGTTTCTCGCCCTCTGTTTCAGCCCCTCTGTTTCAGCCCCTCTGTTTCTCGCCCTTTGTTTCTGCCCCTCTGTTTCTCGCCCTCTGTTTCAGCCCCTCTGTTTCTCGCCCTGTTTCAGCTCCTCTGATTCAGCCCCTCTGTTTCAGCCCCTCTGTTTCTCCCCCTCTGTTCCAGCCCCTCTGTTTCAGCCCCTCTGTTTCAGCCACTCTGTGTCAACCCCTCTGTTTCAAACCCTCTGTTTCAGCCCCTCAGTTTTTCGCCCTCTTTTTCAGCCCCTCTGTTTCAGCCCCTCTGTTTCAGTCCCTCTGTTTCAGTCCCTCTGTTTCTCGCCCTCTGTTTCTCGCCCTCTGTTTCAGCCCCTCTGTTTCTCGCCCTCTGTTTCAGCCCCACTGTTTCTCGCCGTCTGTTTCAGGCCCTCTGTTTCAGCCCCTCTGTTTCAGCCCCTCTGTTTCAGCCCCTCTGTTTCTCGCCCTCTGTTTCAGCCCCTCTGTTTCTCGCCCTCTGTTTCAGCCCCTCTGTTTCATGCCCTCTGTATCAGCCTCTCTGTTTCAACCCCTCTGTTTCAGCCCCTCTGTTTCAGCCCCTCTGTTTCTCGCCCTCTGTTTCTCGCCCTCTGTTTCAGCCCCTCTGTTTCTCGCCCTCTGTTTCAGCCCCTCTGTTTCAGGCCCTCTGATTCAGCCCTTCTGATTCAGCCCCTCTGTTTCTCGCCCTCTGTTTTAGCCCTTCTGTTTCAGCCCCTCTGTTTCAGCCCCTCTGTTTCAGCCCCTCTGTTTCTCGCCCTCTGTTTCAGCCCCTCTGTTTCTCGCCCTCTGTTTCAGCCCCTCTGATTCAGCCCCTCTGTTTCAGCCCCTCTGTTTCAGCCCCTCTGTTTCATCCCCTCTGTTTCTCGCCCTCTGTTTCTCACCCTCTGTTTCTCGCCCTCTGTTTCAGCCCCTCTGTTTCTCGCCCTCTGTTTCAGCCCCTCTGTTTCTCGCCCTCTGTTTCAGCCCCTCTGTTTCAGCCCCTCTGTTTCTCGCCCTCTGTTTCTCGCCCGCTGTTTCAGCCCGTTTGTTTCTCGCCCTCTGTTTCAGCCCCTCTGTTTCAGCCCATCTGATTCAGCCCCTCTGAATCAGCCCCTCTGTTTCTCGACCTCTGTTTCAGCCCCTCTGTTTGAGCCCCTCTGTTTCAGCCCCTCTGTTTCTCGCCCTCTGTTTCAGCCCCTCTGTTTCTCGCCGTCTGTTTCAGCCCCTCTCTTTCAGCCCCTCTGTTTGAGCCCCTCTGTTTCAGCCCCTCTGTTTCTCGCCCTCTGTTTCAGCCCCTCTGTTTCTCGCCCTCTGTTTCAGCCCCTCGGTTTCTCGCCCTCTGTTTCAGCCCCTCTGTTTCAGCCCCTCTGTTTCTCGTCCTCTGTTTCAGCCCCTCTGTTTCTCGCCCTCTGTTTCAGCCCATCTGTTTCTGCCCCTCTGTTTCGCGACTTCTGTTTCAGCCCCTCTGATTCAGCCCCTCCGTTTCAGCCCCTCTGATTCAGCCCCTCTGTTTCCCGCCCCTCTGTTTCAGCCCCTCTGTTTCAGCCCCTCTGTTTCATCCCCTCTGTTTCTCGCCCTCTGTTTCTCACCCTCTGTTTCTCGCCCTCAGTTTCAGTCCCTCTGTTTCTCGCCCTCTGTTTCAGCCCCTCTGTTTCAGCCCCTCTGTTTCTCGCCCTTTGTTTCTGCCCCTCTGTTTCTCGCCCTCTGTTTCAGCCCCTCTGTTTCTCGCCCTGTTTCAGCCCCTCTGATTCAGCCCCTCTGTTTCAGCCCCTCTGTTTCTCCCCTCTGTTCCAGCCCCTCTGTTTCAGACCCTCTGTTTCAGCCACTCTGTGTCAGCCCCTCTGTTTCAACCCCTCTGTTTCAGCCCCTCTGTTTCTCGGCCTCTGTTTCAGCCCCTCTGTTTTTCGCCCTCTTTTTCAGCCCCTCTGTTTCAGCCCGTCTGTTTCAGCTACTCTGTTTCTCGCCCACTGTTTCAGCCCCTCTGTTTCAGCCCCTCTGTTTCATCCCCTCTGTTTCTCGCCCGCTGTTTCTCACCCTCTGTTTCCCCCCCTCTGTTTCAGCCCCTCTGTTTGAGCCCCTCTGTTTCAGCCCCTCCGTTTCAGCCCCTCTGTTTCTCGCCCTTTGTTTCTGCCCCTCTGTTTCTCGCCCTCTGTTTCAGCCACTCTGTTTCTCGCACTCTGTTTCAGCCCCTCTGTTTCAGCACCTCTGTTTATCACCCTCTGTTTCAGACCCTCTGTTTCTCGCCCTCTGTTTCATCCCCTCTGATTCAGCCCCCCTGTTTCCCGCCCTCAGTTTCAGCCCCTCTGTTTCTCGCCCTCTGTTTCAGCCCCTCTCTTTCAGCACCTCTGTTTCAGCCCCTCTGTTTCAGCCCCTCTGTTTCTCGCCCTCTGTTTCAGCCCCTCGGTTTCTCGCCCTCTGTTTCAGCCCCTCTGTTTCAGCCCCTCAGTTTCAGCCCCTCTGTTTCTCGTCCTCTGTTTCAGCCCCTCTGTTTCTCGCCCTCTGTTTCAGCCCATCTGTTTCTGCCCCTCTGTTTCTCGCCTTCTGTTTCAGCCCCTCTGATTCAGCCCCTCTGTTTCAGCCCCTCTGTTTCAGCCCCTCTGTTTCATCCCCTCTGTTTCTCGCCCTCTGTTTCTCACCCTCTGTTTCTCGCCCTCTGTTTCAGCCCCTCTGTTTCTCGCCCTCTGTTTCAGCCCCTCTGTTTCAGCCCCTCTGTTTCTCGCCCTTTGTTTCTGCCCCTCTGTTTCTCGCCCTCTGTTTCAGCCCCTCTGATTCAGCCCCTCTGTTTCAGCCCCTCTGTTTCTCCCCCTCTGTTCCAGCCCCTCTGTTTCAGCCCCTCTGTTTCAGCCACTCTGTGTCAGCCCCTCTGTTTCAACACCTCTGTTTCAGCCCCTCTGTTTCTCGGCCTCTGTTTCAGACCCTCTGTTTTTCACCCTCTTTTTCAGCCCCTCTGTTTCAGCCCGTCTGTTTCAGCTACTCTGTTTCTCGCCCACTGTTTCAGCCCCTCTGTTTCAGCCCCTCTGTTTCATCCCCTCTGTTTCTCGCCCGCTGTTTCTCACCCTCTGTTTCTGCCCCTCTGTTTCAGCCCCTCTGTTTTTCGCCCTCTGTTTCAGCCCTCTATTTCAGCCCCTCTGTTTCTCGCCCATTGTTTCTGCCCCTCTGTTTCTCGCCCTCTGTTTCAGCCCCTCTGTTTCTCGCCCTCTGTTTCAGCCCCTCTGTTTCAGCACCTCTGTTTCTCGCCCTCTGTTTCAGACCCTCTGTTTCTCGCCCTCTGTTTCATCCCCTCTGATTCAGCCCCCCTGTTTCCCGCCCTCTGTTTCAGCCCCTCTGTTTCTCGCCCTCTGTTTCAGCCGCTCTGTTTCAGCCCCTCTGTTTCAGCCCCTCTGTTTCTCGCCATCTGTTTCAGCCCCTCTGTTTCTCGCCCTCAGTTTCAGCCCCTCTGTTTCTCACCCTCTGTTTCAGCCTCTCTGTTTCTCGCCGTCTGTTTCAGCCCCTCTGTTTCAGCCCCTCTGTTTCAGCCCCCCTGTTTCAGCCCTTCTGTATCTCGCCCTCTGTTTCAGCCCCTCTGTTTCTCGCCCTCTGTTTCAGCCCCTCTGTTTCTCGCCCTCTGTTTCAGCCCCTCTGATTCAGCCCCTCTGTTTGAGCCCCTCTGTTTCATCCCCTCTGATTCAGCCCCCCTGTTTCCCGCCCTCAGTTTCAGCCCCTCTGTTTCTCGCCCTCTGTTTCAGCCCCTCTCTTTCAGCACCTCTGTTTCAGCCCCTCTGTTTCAGCCCCTCTGTTTCTCGCCCTCTGTTTCAGCCCCTCGGTTTCTCGCCCTCTGTTTCAGCCCCTCTGTTTCAGCCCCTCAGTTTCAGCCCCTCTGTTTCTCGTCCTCTGTTTCAGCCCCTCTGTTTCTCGCCCTCTGTTTCAGCCCATCTGTTTCTGCCCCTCTGTTTCTCGCCTTCTGTTTCAGCCCCTCTGATTCAGCCCCTCTGTTTCAGCCCCTCTGTTTCAGCCCCTCTGTTTCATCCCCTCTGTTTCTCGCCCTCTGTTTCTCACCCTCTGTTTCTCGCCCTCTGTTTCAGCCCCTCTGTTTCTCGCCCTCTGTTTCAGCCCCTCTGTTTCAGCCCCTCTGTTTCTCGCCCTTTGTTTCTGCCCCTCTGTTTCTCGCCCTCTGTTTCAGCCCCTCTGATTCAGCCCCTCTGTTTCAGCCCCTCTGTTTCTCCCCCTCTGTTCCAGCCCCTCTGTTTCAGCCCCTCTGTTTCAGCCACTCTGTGTCAGCCCCTCTGTTTCAACACCTCTGTTTCAGCCCCTCTGTTTCTCGGCCTCTGTTTCAGACCCTCTGTTTTTCACCCTCTTTTTCAGCCCCTCTGTTTCAGCCCGTCTGTTTCAGCTACTCTGTTTCTCGCCCACTGTTTCAGCCCCTCTGTTTCAGCCCCTCTGTTTCATCCCCTCTGTTTCTCGCCCGCTGTTTCTCACCCTCTGTTTCTGCCCCTCTGTTTCAGCCCCTCTGTTTTTCGCCCTCTGTTTCAGCCCTCTATTTCAGCCCCTCTGTTTCTCGCCCATTGTTTCTGCCCCTCTGTTTCTCGCCCTCTGTTTCAGCCCCTCTGTTTCTCGCCCTCTGTTTCAGCCCCTCTGTTTCAGCACCTCTGTTTCTCGCCCTCTGTTTCAGACCCTCTGTTTCTCGCCCTCTGTTTCATCCCCTCTGATTCAGCCCCCCTGTTTCCCGCCCTCTGTTTCAGCCCCTCTGTTTCTCGCCCTCTGTTTCAGCCGCTCTGTTTCAGCCCCTCTGTTTCAGCCCCTCTGTTTCAGCCCCTCTGTTTCTCGCCATCTGTTTCAGCCCCTCTGTTTCTCGCCCTCAGTTTCAGCCCCTCTGTTTCTCACCCTCTGTTTCAGCCTCTCTGTTTCTCGCCGTCTGTTTCAGCCCCTCTGTTTCAGCCCCTCTGTTTCAGCCCCCCTGTTTCAGCCCTTCTGTATCTCGCCCTCTGTTTCAGCCCCTCTGTTTCTCGCCCTCTGTTTCAGCCCCTCTGTTTCTCGCCCTCTGTTTCAGCCCCTCTGATTCAGCCCCTCTGTTTGAGCCCCTCTGTTTCTCGCCCTCTGTTTCAGCCCCTCTGTTTCTCGCCGTCTGTTTCAGCCCCTCTCTTTCAGCCCCTCTGTTTCAGCCCCTCTGTTTCAGCCCCTCTGTTTCTCGCCCTCTGTTTCAGCCCCTCTGTTTCTCGCCCTCTGTTTCAGACCCTCGGTTTCTCGCCCTCTGTTTCAGCCCCTCTGTTTCAGCCCCTCTGTTTCTCGTCCTCTGTTTCAGCCCCTCTGTTTCTCGCCCTCTGTTTCAGCCCATCTGTTTCTGCCCCTCTGTTTCGCGACTTCTGTTTCAGCCCCTCTGATTCAGCCCCTCCGTTTCAGCCCCTCTGATTCAGCCCCTCTGTTTCCCGCCCCTCTGTTTCTTGCCCTCTGTTTCAGCCCCTCTGTTTCTAGCCCTGTTTCAGCTCCTCTGATTCAGCCCCGCTGTTTCAGCCCCTCTGTTTCTCCCCCTCTGTTCCAGCCCCTCTGATTCAGCCACTCTGTGTCAGCCCCTCTGTTTCAACCCCTCTGTTTCAGCCCCTCTGTTTCTCGGCCTCTGTTTCAGCCCCTCAGTTTTTCGCCCTCTTTTTCAGCCCCTCTGTTTCAGCCCCTCTGTTTCAGTCCCTCTGTTTCAGTCCCTCTGTTTCTCGCCCTCTGTTTCTCGCCCTCTGTTTCAGCCCCTCTGTTTCTCGCCCTCTGTTTTAGCCACACTGTTTCTCGCCGTCTGTTTCAGCCCCTCTGTTTCTCGCCCTCTGTTTCAGCCGCTCTTTTTCTCGCCCTCTGTTTCTGCCTCTCTGTTTCTCGCCCTCTGTATCAGGCCCTCTGTTTCAGCCCCTCTGTTTCAGCCCCTCTGTTTCAGCCCCTCTGTTTCTCGCCCTCTGTTTCAGCCCCTCTGTTTCTCGCCCTCTGTTTCAGCCCCTCTGTTTCATGCCCTCTGTATCAGCCTCTCTGTTTCAACCCCTCAGTTTCAGCCCTTCTGTTTCAGCCCCTCTGTTTCTCGCCCTCTGTTTCTCGCCCTCTGTTTCAGCCCCTCTGTTTCTCGCCCACTGTTTCAGCCCCTCTGTTTCAGGCCCTCTGATTCAGCCCTTCTGATTCAGCCCCTCTGTTTCTCGCCCTCTGTTTTAGCCCCTCTGTTTCAGCCCTTCTGTTTCAGCCCCTCTGTTTCAGCCCCTCTGTTTCTCGCCCTCTGTTTCAGCCCCTCTGTTTCTCGCCCTCTGTTTCAGCCCCTCTGTTTCAGCCCCTCTGTTTCAGCCTCTCTGTTTCAGCCCCTCTGTTTCCCGCCCTCTGTTTCAGCCCCTCTGTTTCTCGCCCTCTGTTTCTGCCCCTCTGATTTAGCCCCTCTGTTTCAGCCCCTCTGTTTCAGCCACTCTGTTTCTCGCCCTCTGTTTCAGCCCCTCTGTTTCAGCCCCTCTGTTTCAGCCCTTCTGTTTCTCGCCCTCTGTTTTAGCCCCTCTGATTCAGCCCCTCTGATTGAGCCCCGCTGTTTCAGCCCCTCTGTTTCTCGCCCTCGGTTTCAGCCCCACTGTTTCTCGCCCTCTGTTCCAACCCCTCTGTTTCAGCCCCTCAGTTTCAGCCACTCTGTTTCAGCGCCTCTGTTTCAGCCCCTCTGTTTCAGCCCCTCTGTTTCTCGCCCTCTGTTTCAGCCCCTCTGTTATTCGCCCTCTGTTTCAGCCCCTCTGTTTCGCACCCTCTGTTTCAGCCCCTCTGATTCAGCCCCTCTTCTCGCCCTCTGTTTCAGCCCCTCTGTTTCTCGCCCTCTGTTTCAGCCCCTGTTATTCAGCCCCTCTGTTTCAGCCCCTCTGATTCAGCCCCTCTGATTTAGCCCCTCTGATTCAGCCCCACTGTTTCTCGCCCACTGTTTCAACCCATCTGTTTCAGCCCCTCTGTTTCAGACCCTCTGTTTCAGCCCCTCTGTTTCAGCCCCTCTCTTTCAGCCCCTCTGTTTCAGCCCCTCTGTTTCAGACCCTCTGTTTCTCACCCTCTGTTTCAGCCCCTCTGTTTCAGCCCCTCTGTTTCAGCCCCTCTGTTTCAGCCCCTCTGTTTCTCGCCCTCTGTTTCAGCCCCTCTGTTTCTCGCCCTCTGATTCAGCCCCTCGGTTTCTCGCCCTCTGTTTCAGCCCCTCTGTTTCAGCCCATCTGTTTCAGCCCCTCTGTTTCTCGTCCTCTGTTTCAGCCCCTCTGTTTCTCGCCCTCTGTTTCAGCCCATCTGTTTCTGCCCCTCTGTTTCTCGCATTCTGTTTCAGCCCCTCTGATTCAGCCCCTCTGTTTCAGCCCCTCTGATTCAGACCCTCTGTTTCCCGCCCCTCTGTTTCAGCCCATCTGTTTCAGCCCCTCTGTTTCATCCCCTCTGTTCTCACCCTCTGTTTCTCACCCTCTGTTTCTCGCCCTCTGTTTCAGCCACTCTGTTTCTCGCCCTCTGTTTCAGCCCCTCTGTTTCAGCCCCTCTGTTTCTCGCCCTTTGTTTCTGCCCCTCTGTTTCTCGCCCTCTGTTTCAGCCCCTCTGTTTCTCGCCCTGTTTCAGCTCCTCTGATTCAGCCCCTCTGTTTCAGCCCCTCTGTTTCTCCCCCTCTGTTCCAGCCCCTCTGTTTCAGCCCCTCTGTTTCAGCCACTCTGTGTCAACCCCTCTGTTTCAAACCCTCTGTTTCAGCCCCTCAGTTTTTCGCCCTCTTTTTCAGCCCCTCTGTTTCAGCCCCTCTGTTTCAGTCCCTCTGTTTCAGTCCCTCTGTTTCTCGCCCTCTGTTTCTCGCCCTCTGTTTCAGCCCCTCTGTTTCTCGCCCTCTGTTTCAGCCCCACTGTTTCTCGCCGTCTGTTTCAGCCCCTCTGTTTCTCGCCCTCTGTTTCAGCCGCTCTTTTTCTCGCCCTCTGTTTCTGCCTCTCTGTTTCTCGCCGTCTGTTTCAGGCCCTCTGTTTCAGCCCCTCTGTTTCAGCCCCTCTGTTTCAGCCCCTCTGTTTCTCGCCCTCTGTTTCAGCCCCTCTGTTTCTCGCCCTCTGTTTCAGCCCCTCTGTTTCATGCCCTCTGTATCAGCCTCTCTGTTTCAACCCCTCTGTTTCAGCCCCTCTGTTTCAGCCCCTCTGTTTCTCGCCCTCTGTTTCTCGCCCTCTGTTCCAGCCCCTCTGTTTCTCGCCCTCTGTTTCAGCCCCTCTGTTTCAGGCCCTCTGATTCAGCCCTTCTGATTCAGCCCCTCTGTTTCTCGCCCTCTGTTTTAGCCCTTCTGTTTCAGCCCCTCTGTTTCAGCCCCTCTGTTTCAGCCCCTCTGTTTCTCGCCCTCTGTTTCAGCCCCTCTGTTTCTCGCCCTCTGTTTCAGCCCCTCTGATTCAGCCCCTCTGTTTCAGCCCCTCTGTTTCAGCCCCTCTGTTTCATCCCCTCTGTTTCTCGCCCTCTGTTTCTCACCCTCTGTTTCTCGCCCTCTGTTTCAGCCCCTCTGTTTCTCGCCCTCTGTTTCAGCCCCTCTGTTTCTCGCCCTCTGTTTCAGCCCCTCTGTTTCAGCCCCTCTGTTTCTCGCCCTCTGTTTCTCGCCCGCTGTTTCAGCCCGTTTGTTTCTCGCCCTCTGTTTCAGCCCCTCTGTTTCAGCCCATCTGATTCAGCCCCTCTGAATCAGCCCCTCTGTTTCTCGACCTCTGTTTCAGCCCCTCTGTTTGAGCCCCTCTGTTTCAGCCCCTCTGTTTCTCGCCCTCTGTTTCAGCCCCTCTGTTTCTCGCCGTCTGTTTCAGCCCCTCTCTTTCAGCCCCTCTGTTTGAGCCCCTCTGTTTCAGCCCCTCTGTTTCTCGCCCTCTGTTTCAGCCCCTCTGTTTCTCGCCCTCTGTTTCAGCCCCTCGGTTTCTCGCCCTCTGTTTCAGCCCCTCTGTTTCAGCCCCTCTGTTTCTCGTCCTCTGTTTCAGCCCCTCTGTTTCTCGCCCTCTGTTTCAGCCCATCTGTTTCTGCCCCTCTGTTTCGCGACTTCTGTTTCAGCCCCTCTGATTCAGCCCCTCCGTTTCAGCCCCTCTGATTCAGCCCCTCTGTTTCCCGCCCCTCTGTTTCAGCCCCTCTGTTTCAGCCCCTCTGTTTCATCCCCTCTGTTTCTCGCCCTCTGTTTCTCACCCTCTGTTTCTCGCCCTCAGTTTCAGTCCCTCTGTTTCTCGCCCTCTGTTTCAGCCCCTCTGTTTCAGCCCCTCTGTTTCTCGCCCTTTGTTTCTGCCCCTCTGTTTCTCGCCCTCTGTTTCAGCCCCTCTGTTTCTCGCCCTGTTTCAGCCCCTCTGATTCAGCCCCTCTGTTTCAGCCCCTCTGTTTCTCCCCTCTGTTCCAGCCCCTCTGTTTCAGACCCTCTGTTTCAGCCACTCTGTGTCAGCCCCTCTGTTTCAACCCCTCTGTTTCAGCCCCTCTGTTTCTCGGCCTCTGTTTCAGCCCCTCTGTTTTTCGCCCTCTTTTTCAGCCCCTCTGTTTCAGCCCGTCTGTTTCAGCTACTCTGTTTCTCGCCCACTGTTTCAGCCCCTCTGTTTCAGCCCCTCTGTTTCATCCCCTCTGTTTCTCGCCCGCTGTTTCTCACCCTCTGTTTCCCCCCCTCTGTTTCAGCCCCTCTGTTTGAGCCCCTCTGTTTCAGCCCCTCCGTTTCAGCCCCTCTGTTTCTCGCCCTTTGTTTCTGCCCCTCTGTTTCTCGCCCTCTGTTTCAGCCACTCTGTTTCTCGCACTCTGTTTAAGCCCCTCTGTTTCAGCACCTCTGTTTATCACCCTCTGTTTCAGACCCTCTGTTTCTCGCCCTCTGTTTCATCCCCTCTGATTCAGCCCCCCTGTTTCCCGCCCTCAGTTTCAGCCCCTCTGTTTCTCGCCCTCTGTTTCAGCCCCTCTCTTTCAGCACCTCTGTTTCAGCCCCTCTGTTTCAGCCCCTCTGTTTCTCGCCCTCTGTTTCAGCCCCTCGGTTTCTCGCCCTCTGTTTCAGCCCCTCTGTTTCAGCCCCTCAGTTTCAGCCCCTCTGTTTCTCGTCCTCTGTTTCAGCCCCTCTGTTTCTCGCCCTCTGTTTCAGCCCATCTGTTTCTGCCCCTCTGTTTCTCGCCTTCTGTTTCAGCCCCTCTGATTCAGCCCCTCTGTTTCAGCCCCTCTGTTTCAGCCCCTCTGTTTCATCCCCTCTGTTTCTCGCCCTCTGTTTCTCACCCTCTGTTTCTCGCCCTCTGTTTCAGCCCCTCTGTTTCTCGCCCTCTGTTTCAGCCCCTCTGTTTCAGCCCCTCTGTTTCTCGCCCTTTGTTTCTGCCCCTCTGTTTCTCGCCCTCTGTTTCAGCCCCTCTGTTTCATGCCCTCTGTATCAGCCTCTCTGTTTCAACCCCTCTGTTTCAGCCCCTCTGTTTCAGCCCCTCTGTTTCTCGCCCTCTGTTTCTCGCCCTCTGTTCCAGCCCCTCTGTTTCTCGCCCTCTGTTTCAGCCCCTCTGTTTCAGGCCCTCTGATTCAGCCCTTCTGATTCAGCCCCTCTGTTTCTCGCCCTCTGTTTTAGCCCTTCTGTTTCAGCCCCTCTGTTTCAGCCCCTCTGTTTCAGCCCCTCTGTTTCTCGCCCTCTGTTTCAGCCCCTCTGTTTCTCGCCCTCTGTTTCAGCCCCTCTGATTCAGCCCCTCTGTTTCAGCCCCTCTGTTTCAGCCCCTCTGTTTCATCCCCTCTGTTTCTCGCCCTCTGTTTCTCACCCTCTGTTTCTCGCCCTCTGTTTCAGCCCCTCTGTTTCTCGCCCTCTGTTTCAGCCCCTCTGTTTCTCGCCCTCTGTTTCAGCCCCTCTGTTTCAGCCCCTCTGTTTCTCGCCCTCTGTTTCTCGCCCGCTGTTTCAGCCCGTTTGTTTCTCGCCCTCTGTTTCAGCCCCTCTGTTTCAGCCCATCTGATTCAGCCCCTCTGAATCAGCCCCTCTGTTTCTCGACCTCTGTTTCAGCCCCTCTGTTTGAGCCCCTCTGTTTCAGCCCCTCTGTTTCTCGCCCTCTGTTTCAGCCCCTCTGTTTCTCGCCGTCTGTTTCAGCCCCTCTCTTTCAGCCCCTCTGTTTGAGCCCCTCTGTTTCAGCCCCTCTGTTTCTCGCCCTCTGTTTCAGCCCCTCTGTTTCTCGCCCTCTGTTTCAGCCCCTCGGTTTCTCGCCCTCTGTTTCAGCCCCTCTGTTTCAGCCCCTCTGTTTCTCGTCCTCTGTTTCAGCCCCTCTGTTTCTCGCCCTCTGTTTCAGCCCATCTGTTTCTGCCCCTCTGTTTCGCGACTTCTGTTTCAGCCCCTCTGATTCAGCCCCTCCGTTTCAGCCCCTCTGATTCAGCCCCTCTGTTTCCCGCCCCTCTGTTTCAGCCCCTCTGTTTCAGCCCCTCTGTTTCATCCCCTCTGTTTCTCGCCCTCTGTTTCTCACCCTCTGTTTCTCGCCCTCAGTTTCAGTCCCTCTGTTTCTCGCCCTCTGTTTCAGCCCCTCTGTTTCAGCCCCTCTGTTTCTCGCCCTTTGTTTCTGCCCCTCTGTTTCTCGCCCTCTGTTTCAGCCCCTCTGTTTCTCGCCCTGTTTCAGCCCCTCTGATTCAGCCCCTCTGTTTCAGCCCCTCTTTTTCTCCCCTCTGTTCCAGCCCCTCTGTTTCAGACCCTCTGTTTCAGCCACTCTGTGTCAGCCCCTCTGTTTCAACCCCTCTGTTTCAGCCCCTCTGTTTCTCGGCCTCTGTTTCAGCCCCTCTGTTTTTCGCCCTCTTTTTCAGCCCCTCTGTTTCAGCCCGTCTGTTTCAGCTACTCTGTTTCTCGCCCACTGTTTCAGCCCCTCTGTTTCAGCCCCTCTGTTTCATCCCCTCTGTTTCTCGCCCGCTGTTTCTCACCCTCTGTTTCCCCCCCTCTGTTTCAGCCCCTCTGTTTGAGCCCCTCTGTTTCAGCCCCTCCGTTTCAGCCCCTCTGTTTCTCGCCCTTTGTTTCTGCCCCTCTGTTTCTCGCCCTCTGTTTCAGCCACTCTGTTTCTCGCACTCTGTTTCAGCCCCTCTGTTTCAGCACCTCTGTTTATCACCCTCTGTTTCAGACCCTCTGTTTCTCGCCCTCTGTTTCATCCCCTCTGATTCAGCCCCCCTGTTTCCCGCCCTCAGTTTCAGCCCCTCTGTTTCTCGCCCTCTGTTTCAGCCCCTCTCTTTCAGCACCTCTGTTTCAGCCCCTCTGTTTCAGCCCCTCTGTTTCTCGCCCTCTGTTTCAGCCCCTCGGTTTCTCGCCCTCTGTTTCAGCCCCTCTGTTTCAGCCCCTCAGTTTCAGCCCCTCTGTTTCTCGTCCTCTGTTTCAGCCCCTCTGTTTCTCGCCCTCTGTTTCAGCCCATCTGTTTCTGCCCCTCTGTTTCTCGCCTTCTGTTTCAGCCCCTCTGATTCAGCCCCTCTGTTTCAGCCCCTCTGTTTCAGCCCCTCTGTTTCATCCCCTCTGTTTCTCGCCCTCTGTTTCTCACCCTCTGTTTCTCGCCCTCTGTTTCAGCCCCTCTGTTTCTCGCCCTCTGTTTCAGCCCCTCTGTTTCAGCCCCTCTGTTTCTCGCCCTTTGTTTCTGCCCCTCTGTTTCTCGCCCTCTGTTTCAGCCCCTCTGATTCAGCCCCTCTGTTTCAGCCCCTCTGTTTCTCCCCCTCTGTTCCAGCCCCTCTGTTTCAGCCCCTCTGTTTCAGCCACTCTGTGTCAGCCCCTCTGTTTCAACACCTCTGTTTCAGCCCCTCTGTTTCTCGGCCTCTGTTTCAGACCCTCTGTTTTTCACCCTCTTTTTCAGCCCCTCTGTTTCAGCCCGTCTGTTTCAGCTACTCTGTTTCTCGCCCACTGTTTCAGCCCCTCTGTTTCAGCCCCTCTGTTTCATCCCCTCTGTTTCTCGCCCGCTGTTTCTCACCCTCTGTTTCTGCCCCTCTGTTTCAGCCCCTCTGTTTTTCGCCCTCTGTTTCAGCCCTCTATTTCAGCCCCTCTGTTTCTCGCCCATTGTTTCTGCCCCTCTGTTTCTCGCCCTCTGTTTCAGCCCCTCTGTTTCTCGCCCTCTGTTTCAGCCCCTCTGTTTCAGCACCTCTGTTTCTCGCCCTCTGTTTCAGACCCTCTGTTTCTCGCCCTCTGTTTCATCCCCTCTGATTCAGCCCCCCTGTTTCCCGCCCTCTGTTTCAGCCCCTCTGTTTCTCGCCCTCTGTTTCAGCCGCTCTGTTTCAGCCCCTCTGTTTCAGCCCCTCTGTTTCAGCCCCTCTGTTTCTCGCCATCTGTTTCAGCCCCTCTGTTTCTCGCCCTCAGTTTCAGCCCCTCTGTTTCTCACCCTCTGTTTCAGCCTCTCTGTTTCTCGCCGTCTGTTTCAGCCCCTCTGTTTCAGCCCCTCTGTTTCAGCCCCCCTGTTTCAGCCCTTCTGTATCTCGCCCTCTGTTTCAGCCCCTCTGTTTCTCGCCCTCTGTTTCAGCCCCTCTGTTTCTCGCCCTCTGTTTCAGCCCCTCTGATTCAGCCCCTCTGTTTGAGCCCCTCTGTTTCTCGCCCTCTGTTTCAGCCCCTCTGTTTCTCGCCGTCTGTTTCAGCCCCTCTCTTTCAGCCCCTCTGTTTCAGCCCCTCTGTTTCAGCCCCTCTGTTTCTCGCCCTCTGTTTCAGCCCCTCTGTTTCTCGTCCTCTGTTTCAGCCCCTCTGTTTCTCGCCCTCTGTTTCAGCCCATCTGTTTCAGCCACTCTGTTTCTCGCCTTCTGTTTCAGCCCCTCTGATTCAGCTCCACTGTTTCAGCCCCTCTGATTCAGCCCCTCTGTTTCCCGCCCCTCTGTTTCAGCCCCTCTGTTTCAGCCCCTCTGTTTCATCCCCTCTGTTTCTCGCCCTCTGTTTCTCACCCTCTGTTTCTCGCCCTCTGTTTCAGCCCCTCGGTTTCTCGCCCTCTGTTTCAGCCCCTCTGTTTCAGCCCCTCTGTTTCTCGCCCTTTGTTTCTGCCCCTCTGTTTCTCGCCCTCTGTTTCAGCCCCTCTGTTTCTCGCCCTGTTTCAGCCCCTCTGATTCAGCCCCTCTTTTTCAGCCCCTCTGTTTCTCCCCCTCTGTTCCAGCACCTCTGTTTCAGCCCCTCTGTTTCAGCCACTCTGTGTCAGCCCCTCTGTTTCAACCCCTCTGTTTCAGCCCCTCTGTTTTTCGCCCTCTTTTTCAGCCCCTCTGTTTCAGCCCCTCTGTTTCAGCCCCTCTGTTTCAGCCCTTCTGTTTCTCGCCCTCTGTTTCAGCCCCTCTGTTTCTCGCCCTCTGTTTCAGCTCCTCTGTTTCTCGCCCTCTGTTTCAGCTCCTCTGATTCAGCCCCTCTGTTTCAGCCCCTCTGTTTCAGACCCACTGTTTCATCCCCTCTGTTTCTCGCCCTCTGTTTCTCACCCTCTGTTTCTCGCCCTCTGTTTCAGCCCCTCTGTTTCTCGCCCTCTGTTTCAGCCCGTCTGTTTCTCGCCCGCTGTTTCAGCCCGTTTGTTTCTCGCCCTCTGTTTCAGCCCCTCTGTTTCAGCCCATCTGATTCAGCTCCTCTGAATCAGCCCCTCTGTTTCTCGACATCTGTTTCATCCCCTCTGTTTGAGCCCCTTTGTTTCAGCCCCTCTGTTTCTCGCCCTCTGTTTCAGCCCCTCTGTTTCTCGCCCTCTGTTTCAGCCCCTCTCTTTCAGCCCCTCTGTTTCAGCCCATCTGTTTCATCCCTCTGTTTCTCGCCCTCTGTTTCAGCCCCTCTGTTTCTCGCACTCTGTTTCAGCCCCTCGGTTTCTCGCCCTCTGGTTCAGCCCCTCTGTTTCAGCCCCTCTGTTTCAGCCCCTCTGTTTCCCGTCCTCTGTTTCAGCCCCTCTGTTTCTCGCCCTCTGTTTCAGCCCATCTGTTTCTGCCCCTCTGTTTCTCGCCTTCTGTTTCGCGCCCCTCTGTTTCAGCCCCTCTGTTTCAGCCCCTCTGTTTCATCCCCTCTGTTTCTCGCCCTCTGTTTCTCACCCTCTGTTTCTCGCCCTCTGTTTCAGCCCCTCTGTTTCTCGCCCTCTGTTTCAGCCCCTCTGTTTCAGCCCCTCTGTTTCTCACCCTTTGTTTCTGCCCCTCTGTTTCTCGCCCTCTGTTTCAGCCCCTCTGATTCAACCCCTCTGTTTCAGCCCCTCTGTTTCTCCCCCTCTGTTCCAGCCCCTCTGTTTCAGCCCCTCTGTTTCAGCCACTCTGTGTCAGCCCCTCTGTTTCAACCCCTCTGTTTCAGCCCCTCTGTTTCTCGGCCTCTGTTTCAGCCCCTCTGTTTTTCGCCCTCTTTTTCAGCCCCTCTGTTTCAACCCGTCTGTTTCAGCTACTCTGTTTCTCGCCCACTGTTTCAGCCACTCTGTTTCAGCCCCTCTGTTTCATCCCCTCTGTTTCTCGCCCGCTGTTTCTCACCCTCTGTTTCTCCCCCTCTGTTTCAGCCCCTCTGTTTTTCGCCCTCTGTTTCAGCCCCTCTGTTTCAGCCCCTCTGTTTCTCGCCCTTTGTTTCTGCCCCTCTGGTTCTCGCCCTCTGTTTCAGCCCCTCTGTTTCTCGCCCTCTGTTTCAGCCCCTCTGTTTCAGCACCTCTGTTTCTCGCCCTCTGTTTCAGACCCTCTGTTTCTCGCCCTCTGTTTCATCCCCTCTGATTCAGCCCCCCTGTTTCCCGCCCTCTGTTTCAGCCCCTCTGTTTCTCGCCCTCTGTTTCAGCCCCTCTGTTTCAGCCCCTCTGTTTCATCCCCTCTGTTTCAGCCCCTCTGTTTCTCGCCCTCTGTTTCAGCCCCTCTGTTTCTCGCCCTCTGTTTCAGCCCCTCTGTTTCAGCCCCTCTGTTTCAGCCCTTCTGTTTCTCGCCCTCTGTTTCAGCCCCTCTGTTTCTCGCCCTCTGTTTCAGCCCCTCTGTTTCTCGCACTCTGTTTCAGCCCCTCTGATTCAGCCCCTCTGTTTCAGCCCCTCTGTTTCAGACCCACTGTTTCATCCCCTCTGTTTCTCGCCCTCTGTTTCTCACCCTCTGTTTCTCGCCCTCTGTTTCAGCCCCTCTGTTTCTCGCCCTCTGTTTCAGCCCCTCTGTTTCTCGCACTCTGTTTCAGCCCCTCTGATTCAGCCCCTCTGTTTCAGCCCCTCTGTTTCATCCCCTCTGTTTCAGCCCCTCTGTTTCTCGCCCTCTGTTTCAGCCCGTCTGTTTCTCGCCCTCTGTTTCAGCCCCTCTGTTTCAGCCCCTCTGTTTCTCGCCCTCTGTTTCTCGCCCGCTGTTTCAGCCCGCTTGTTTCTCGCCCTCTGTTTCAACCCCTCTGTTTCAGCCCATCTGATTCATCTACTCTAAATCAGCCCCTCTGTTTCTCGACCTCTGTTTCATCCCCTCTGTTTGAGCCCCTCGGTTTCAGCCCCTCTGTTTCTCGCCCTCTGTTTCAGCCCCTCTGTTCCTCGCCCTCTGTTTCAGCCCCTCTGTTTCAGCCCCTCTATTTCAGCCCATCTGTTTCAGCCCCTCTGTATCTCGCCCTCTGTTTCAGCCCCTCTGTTTCTCGCCCTCTGTTTCAGCCCCTCGGTTTCTCGCCCTCTGTTTCAGCCCCTCTGTTTCAGCCCCTCTGTTTCAGCCCCTCTGTTTCTCGTCCTCTGTTTCAGCCCCTCTGTTTCTCGCCCTCTGTTTCAGCCCATCTGTTTCTGCCCTCTGTTTCTCGCCTTCTGTTTGAGCCCCTCTGATTCAGCCCCTCTGTTTCAGCCCCTCTGATTCAGCCCCTCTGTTTCCCACCCCTCTGTTTCAGCCCCTCTGTTTCAGCCCCTGTGTTTCATCCCCTCTGTTTCTCGCCCTCTGTTTCTCACCCTCTGTTTCTCGCCCTCTGTTTCAGCCCCTCTGTTTCTCGCCCTCTGTTTCAGCCCCTCTGTTTCAGCCCCTCTGTTTCAGCCGCTCTGTTTCAGCCCTTCTGTTTCTCGCCCTCTGTTTCAGCCCCTCTGTTTCTCGCCCTCTGTTTCAGCCCCTCTGATTCAGCCCCTCTGTTTCAGACCCTCTGTTTCAGCCCCTCTGTTTCTCGCCCTCTGTTTCTCACCCTCTGTTTCTCGCCCTCTGTTTCAGCCCCTCTGTTTCTCGCCCTCTATTTCAGCCCCTCTGTTTCTCGCCCTCTGTTTCAGCCCCTCTGTTTCAGTCCCTCTGTTTCTCGCCCTCTGTTTCTCGCCCGCTGTTTCAGCCCGTTTGTTTCTCGCCCTCTGTTTCAGCCCCTCTGTTTCAGCCCATCTGATTCAGCCCCTCTGAATCAGCCCCTCTGTTTCTCGACCCCTGTTTCTGCCCCTCTGTTTGAGCCCCTCTGTTTCAGCCCCTCTGTTTCTCGCCCTCTGTTTCAGCCCCTCAGTTTCTCGCCCTCTGTTTCAGCCCCTCTGTTTCAGCCCCTCTGTTTCAGCCCCTCTGTTTCTCGTCCTCTGTTTCAGCCCCTCTGTTTCTCGCCCTCTGTTTCAGCCCATCTGTTTTTGCCCCTCTGTTTCTTGCCTTCTGTTTCAGCCCCTCTGATTCAGCCCCTCTGTTTCAGCCCCTCTGATTCAGCCCCTCTGTTTCAGCCCCTCTGTTTCAGCCCCTCTGATTCAGCCCCTCTGTTTCATCCCCTCTGTTTCTCGCCCTCTGTTTCTCAACCTCTGTTTCTCGCCCTCTGTTTCAGCCCCTCTGTTTCTCACCCTCTGTTTCAGCCCCTCTGTTTCAGCCCCTCTGTTTCTCGCCCTCTGTTTCAGCCCCTCTGTTTCTCGCCCTCTGTTTCAGCCCCTCTGTTTCTCACCCTTTGTTTCTGCCCCTCTGTTTCTCGCCCTCTGTTTCAGCCCCTCTGTTTCTCGCCCTGTTTCAGCCCCTCTGATTCAACCCCTCTGTTTCAGCCCCTCTGTTTCTCCCCCTCTGTTCCAGCCCCTCTGTTTCAGCCCCTCTGTTTCAGCCACTCTGTGTCAGCCCCTCTGTTTCAACCCCTCTGTTTCAGCCCCTCTGTTTCTCGGCCTCTGTTTCAGCCCCTCTGTTTTTCGCCCTCTTTTTCAGCCCCTCTGTTTCTCGCCCGCTGTTTCTCACCCTCTGTTTCTCCCCCTCTGTTTCAGCCCCTCTGTTTTTCGCCCTCTGTTTCAGCCCCTCTGTTTCAGCCCCTCTGTTTCTCGCCCTTTGTTTCTGCCCCTCTGGTTCTCGCCCTCTGTTTCAGCCCCTCTGTTTCTCGCCCTCTGTTTCAGCCCCTCTGTTTCAGCACCTCTGTTTCTCGCCCTCTGTTTCAGACCCTCTGTTTCTCGCCCTCTGTTTCATCCCCTCTGATTCAGCCCCCCTGTTTCCCGCCCTCTGTTTCAGCCCCTCTGTTTCTCGCGCTCTGTTTCAGCCCCTCTGTTTCAGCCCCTCTGTTTCATCCCCTCTGTTTCAGCCCCTCTGTTTCTCGCCCTCTGTTTCAGCCCCTCTGTTTCTCGCCCTCTGTTTCAGCCCCTCTGTTTCTCACCCTCTGTTTCAGCCTCTCTGTTTTTCGCCGTCTGTTTCAGCCCCTCTGTTTCAGCCCCTCTGTTTCAGCCCCTCTGTTTCAGCCCTTCTGTTTCTCGCCCTCTGTTTCAGCCCCTCTGTTTCTCGCCCTCTGTTTCAGCCCCTCTGTTTCTCGCACTCTGTTTCAGCCCTTCTGATTCAGCCCCTCTGTTTCAGCCCCTCTGTTTCAGACCCACTGTTTCATCCCCTCTGTTTCTCGCCCTCTGTTTCTCACCCTCTGTTTCTCGCCCTCTGTTTCAGCCCCTCTGTTTCTCGCCCTCTGTTTCAGCCCGTCTGTTTCTCGCCCTCTGTTTCAGCCCCTCTGTTTCAGCCCCTCTGTTTCTCGCCCTCTGTTTCTCGCCCGCTGTTTCAGCCCGTTTGTTTCTCGCCCTCTGTTTCAGCCCCTCTGTTTCAGCCCATCTGATTCATCTCCTCAAAATCAGCCCCTCTGTTTCTCGACCTCTGTTTCATCCCCTCTGTTTGAGCCCCTCTGTTTCAGCCCCTCTGTTTCTCGCCCTCTGTTTCTCGCCCTCTGTTTCAGCCCCTCTCTTTCAGCCCCTCTCTTTCAGCCCATCTGTTTCAGCCCCTCTGTTTCTCGCCCTCTGTTTCAGCCCCTCTGTTTCTCGCCCTCTGTTTCAGCCCCTCGGTTTCTCGCCCTCTGTTTCAGCCCCTCTGTTTCAGCCCCTCTGTTTCAGCCCCTCTGTTTCTCGTCCTCTGTTTCAGCCCCTCTGTTTCTCGCCCTCTGTTTCAGCCCATCTGTTTCTGCCCTCTGTTTCTCGCCTTCTGTTTCAGCCCCTCTGATTCAGCCCCTCTGTTTCAGCCCCTCTGATTCAGTCCCTCTGTTTCCCACCCCTCTGTTTCAGCCCCTCTGTTTCAGCCCCTCTGTTTCATCCCCTCTGTTTCGTGCCCTCTGTTTCTCACCCTCTGTTTCTCGCCCTCTGTTTCAGCCCCTCTGTTTCTCGCCCTCTGTTTCAGCCCCTCTGTTTCAGCCCCTCTGTTTCAGCCCCTCTGTTTCAGCCCTTCTGTTTCTCGCCCTCTGTTTCAGCCCCTCTGTTTCTCGCCCTCTGTTTCAGCCCCTCTGTTTCTCGCCCTCTGTTTCAGCCCCTCTGATTCAGCCCCTCTGTTTCAGACCCTCTGTTTCAGCCCCTCTGTTTCTCGCCCTCTGTTTCTCACCCTCTGTTTCTCGCCCTCTGTTTCAGCCCCTCTGTTTCTCGCCCTCTATTTCAGCCCCTCTGTTTCTCGCCCTCTGTTTCAGCCCCTCTGTTTCAGTCCCTCTGTTTCTCGCCCTCTGTTTCTCGCCCGCTGTTTCAGCCCGTTTGTTTCTCGCCCTCTGTTTCAGCCCCTCTGTTTCAGCCCATCTGATTCAGCCCCTCTGAATCAGCCCCGCTGTTTCTCGACCCCTGTTTCTGCCCTTCTGTTTGAGCCCCTCTGTTTCAGCCCCTCTGTTTCTCGCCCTCTATTTCAGCCCCTCGGTTTCTCGCCCTCTGTTTCAGCCCCTCTGTTTCAGCCCCTCTGTTTCAGCCCCTCTGTTTCTCGTCCTCTGTTTCAGCCCCTCTGTTTCTCGCCCTCTGTTTCAGCCCATCTGTTTTTGCCCCTCTGTTTCTTGCCTTCTGTTTCAGCCCCTCTGATTCAGCCCCTCTGTTTCAGCCCCTCTGATTCAGCCCCTCTGTTTCCCGCCCCTCTGTTTCAGCCCCTCTGATTCAGCCCCTCTGTTTCATCCCCTCTGTTTCTCGCCCTCTGTTTCTCACCCTCTGTTTCTCGCCCTCTTTTTCAGCCCCTCTGTTTCTCGCCCTCTGTTTCAGCCCCTCTGTTTCAGCCCCTCTGTTTCTCGCCCTTTGTTTCTGCCCCTCTGTTTCTCGCCCTCTGTTTCAGCCCCTCTGTTTCTCGCCCTGTTTCAGCCACTCTGATTCAGCCCCTCTGTTTCAGCCCCTCTGTTTCTCCCCCTCTGTTCCAGCCCCTCTGTTTCAGCCCCTCTGTTTCAGCCACTCTGTGTCAGCCCCTCTGTTTCAACCCCTCTGTTTCAGCCCCTCTGTTTCACGGCCTCTCTTTCAGCCCCTCTGTTTTTCGCCCTCTTTTTCAGCCCCTCAGTTTCAGCCCGTCTGTTTCAGCTACTCTGTTTCTCGCCCACTGTTTCAGCCCCTCTGTTTCAGCCCCTCTGTTTCTCACCCTTTGTTTCTGCCCCTCTGTTTCTCGCCCTCTGTTTCAGCCCCTCTGTTTCTCGCCCTGTTTCAGCCCCTCTGATTCAACCCCTCTGTTTCAGCCCCTCTGTTTCTCACCCTCTGTTCCAGCCCCTCTGTTTCAGCCCCTCTGTTTCAGCCACTCTGTGTCAGCCCCTCTGTTTCAACCCCTCTGTTTCAGCCCCTCTGTTTCTCGGCCTCTGTTTCAGCCCCTCTGTTTTTCGCCCTCTTTTTCAGCCCCTCTGTTTCAACCCGTCTGTTTCAGCTACTCTGTTTCTCGCCCACTGTTTCAGCCCCTCTGTTTCAGCCCCTCTGTTTCATCCCCTCTGTTTCTCGCCCGCTGTTTCTCACCCTCTGTTTCTACCCCTCTGTTTCAGCCCCTCTGCTTTTCGCCCTCTGTTTCAGCCCCTCTGTTTCAGCCCCTCTGTTTCTCGCCCTTTGTTTCTGCCCCTCTGGGTCTCGCCCTCTGTTTCAGCCCCTCTGTTTCTCGCCCTCTGTTTCAGCCCCTCTGTTTCAGCACCTCTGTTTCTCGCCCTCTGTTTCAGACCCTCTGTTTCTCGCCCTCTGTTTCATCCCCTCTGATTCAGCCCCCCTGTTTCCCGCCCTCTGTTTCAGCCCCTCTGTTTCTCGCCCTCTGTTTCAGCCCCTCTGTTTCAGCCCCTCTGTTTCATCCCCTCTGTTTCAGCCCCTCTGTTTCTCGCCCTCTGTTTCAGCCCCTCTGTTTCTTGCCCTCTGTTTCAGCCCCTCTGTTTCTCACCCTCTGTTTCAGCCTCTCTGTTTTTCGCCATCTGTTTCAGCCCCTCTGTTTCAGCCCCTCTGTTTCAGCCCCTCTGTTTCAGCCCTTCTGTTTCTCGCCCTCTGTTTCAGCCCCTCTGTTTCTCGCCCTCTGTTTCAGCCCCTCTGTTTCTCGCACTCTGTTTCAGCCCCTCTGATTCAGCCCCACTGTTTCAGCCCCTCTGTTTCAGACCCACTGTTTCATCCCCTCTGTTTCTCGCCCTCTGTTTCTCACCCTCTGTTTCTCGCCCTCTGTTTCAGCCCCTCTGTTTCTCGCCCTCTGTTTCAGCCCGTCTGTTTCTCGCCCTCTGTTTCTGCCCCTCTGTTTCAGCCCCTCTGTTTCTCGCCCTCTGTTTCTCGCCCGCTGTTTCAGCCCGTTTGTTTCTCGCCCTCTGTTTCAGCCCCTCTGTTTCAGCCCATCTGATTCATCTCCTCTAAATCAGCCCCTCTGTTTCTCGACCTCTGTTTCATCCCCTCTGTTTGAGCCCCTCTGTTTCAGCCCCTCTGTTTCTCGCCCTCTGTTTCAGCCCCTCTGTTTCTCGCCCTCTGATTCAGCCCCTCTGTTTCAGCCCCTCTATTTCAGCCCCTCTGTTTCAGCCCCTCTGTTTCAGGCTCTCTGTTTCAGCCCGTCTGTTTCAGCCCCTCTGTTTCAGCCCCTCTGATTCAGTCCCTTAGTTTGTCGCCCTCTGTTTCAGCCCCATCTGTTTCAGCCCCTCTGATTCAGCCCCTCTGATTCAGCCCCTCTGTTTCTCGCCCTCTGTTTCAGCCACTCTGTTTCAGCCCCTTTGTTTCTCGCCCTCTGTTTCTGCCCCTCTGTTTCAGCCCCTCTGTTTCAGCCCCTCTGTTTCTTGCCCTCTGTTTCAGCCCCTCTGTTTCAGCCCCTCTGTTTCAGCCCCTCCGATTCAGCCCCTCTGTTTCAGCCCCTCTGTTTCTGCCCCTCTGTTTCAGCCCCTCTGTTTCTCGCCCTTTGTTTCAGCCCCTCTGTTTCAGCCCCTCTGTTTCAGCCCCTCTGTTTCAGCCCCTCTGTTTCTCGCCCTCTGTTTCAGCCCCTCTGTTTCTTGCCCTCTGTTTCAGCCCCTCTGTTTCAGCCCCTCTGTTTCAGTCCCTCTGTTTCTCGCCCTCTGTTTCTGCCCCTCTGTTTCTCGCCCTCTGTTTCAGCCCCTCTGTTTCTCGCCTTCTGTTTCAGCCCCTCTGATTCAGCCCCTCTGTTTCAGCCCCTCTGATTCAGCCCCTCTGATTCAGCCCCTCTGTTTCTCGCCCTCTGTTTCAGCCCCTCTGTTTCAGCCCTTCTGTTTCAGCCACTCGGTTTCAGCCCCTCTGTTTCTTGCCCTCTGTTTCAGCCCCTCTGTTTCTCGCCCTCTGTTTCAGCCCCTCTGTTTCTCGCCCTCTGTTTCAGCCCCTCTGTTTCGCACTCTCTGTTTCAGCCCCTCTGTTTCAGCCCCTCTGTTTCTCGCCCTCTGTTTCTGCTCCTCTGTTTCTCGCCCTCTGTTTCAGCCCCTCTGTTTCTCGCCCTCTGTTTCAGCCCCTCTGATTCAGCCCCTCTGTTTCAGCCCCTCTGAATCAGCCCCTCTGTTTCAGCCCCTCTGTTTCAGCCCCTGTGTTTCTCGCCCTCTGTTTCTGCCCCTCTGTTTCTCACCCTCTGTTTCAGCACCTCTGTTTCAGCCCCTCTGTTTCTCGCCCTCTGTTTCAGCCCCTCTGTGTCTCGCCCTCTGTTTCAGCCCCTCTGATTCAGCCCCTCTGTTTCTCGCCCTCTGTTTCAGCCCCTCTGTTTCTCGCCATCTGTTTCAGCCCCTCTGTTTCTCGCCCTCTGTTTCAGCCCCTCTGTTTCAGCCCCTCTGTTTCAGCCCCTCTGTTTCTCGCCCTCTGTTTCAGCCCCTCTGTTTCTCGCCCTCTGTTTCAGCCTCTCTGTTTCTCGCCCTCTGTTTCAGCCCTTCTGTTTCAGCCCCTCTGATTCAGCCCCTCTGATTCAGTACCTTAGTTTCTCGCCCTCTGTTTCAGCCCCTCTGTTTCAGCCCCTCTGATTCAGCCCCTCTGTTTCAGCCCCTCTGTTTCTCGCCCTCTGTTTCAGCCCCTCTGTTTCTCGCCCTCTGTTTCAGCCCCTCTGTTTCTTGCCCTCTGTTTCAGCCCCTCTGTTTCAGCCCCTCTGTTTCTCGCCCTCTGTTTCTGCCCCTCTGTTTCTCGCCCTCTGTTTCAGCCCGTCTGTTTCTCGCCTTCTGTTTCAGCCCCTCTGATTCAGCCCCTCTGTTTCAGCCCCTCTGTTTCAGCCCCTCTGATTCAGCCCCTCTGTTTCTCGCCCTCTGTTTCAGCCCCTCTGTTTCAGCCCTTCTGTTTCAGCCACTCGGTTTCAGCCCCTCTGTTTCTTGCCCTCTGTTTCAGCCCCTCTGTTTATCGCCCTCTGTTTTAGCCCCTCTGTTTCTCGCCCTCTGTTTCAGCCCCTCTGTTTCGCACTCTCTGTTTCAGCCCCTCTGTTTCAGCCCCTCTGTTTCAGCCCCTCCGATTCAGCCCCTCTGTTTCAGCCCCTCTGTTTCTGCCCCTCTGTTTCAGCCCCTCTGTTTCTCGCCCTTTGTTTCAGCCCCTCTGTTTCTCGCCCTCTGTTTCAGCCCCTCTGCTTCAGCCCCTCTGTTTCAGCCCCTCTGTTTCTCGCCCTCTGTTTCAGCCCCTCTGTTTCTTGCCCTCTGTTTCAGCCCCTCTGTTTCAGCCCCACTGTTTCTCGCCCTCTGTTTCTGCCCCTCTGTTTCTCGCCCTCTGTTTCAGCCCCTCTGTTTCTCGCCTTCTGTTTCAGCCCCTCTGATTCAGGCCCTCTCGTTCAGCCCCTGTGTTTCTCGCTTTCTGTTTCAGCCCCTCTGATTCAGGCCCTCTGTTTCAGCCCCTCTGATTCAGGCCCACTGATTCAGCCCCTCTGTTTCTCGCCCTCTGTTTCAGCCCCTCTGTTTCTCGCCCTCCGTTTCAGCCCCTCTGTTTCTCGCCCTCTGTTTCAGCCCCTCTGTTTCAGACCCTCTGTTTCAGTCCCTCTGTTTCTCGCCCTCTGTTTCTCGCCCTCTGTTTCAGCCTCTCTGTTTCTCGCCCTCTGTTTCAGCCCCTCTGTTTCTCGCCCTCTGTTTCAGCCCCTCTGTTTCAGCCCCTCTGTTTCAGCCCCTCTGTTTCAGCCCCTCTGTTTCTCGCCCTCTGTTTCAGCCCCTCTGTTTCTTGCCCTCTGTTTCAGCCCCTCTGGTTCTCGCCCTCTGTTTCAGCCTCTCTGTTTCTCGCCCTCTGTTTCAGCCCCTCTGTTTCAGCCCCTCTGATTCAACCCCTCTGTTTCAGCCCCTCTGTTTCTCGCCCTCTGTTTCAGCCCCTCTGATTCAGCCCCTCTGTTTCAGCCCCTCTGATTCAGCCCCTCTGTTTCAGCCCCTCTATTTCAGCCCCTCTGTTTCAGCCCCTCTGTTTCAGGCTCTCTGTTTCAGCCCGTCTGTTTCAGCCCCTCTGTTTCAGCCCCTCTGATTCAGTCCCTCTGATTCAGCCCCTCTGATTCAGCCCCTCTGTTTCTCGCCCTCTGTTTCAGCCCCTCTGTTTCAGCCCCTCTGATTCAGCCCCTCTGATTCAGCCCCTCTGTTTCTCGCCCTCTGTTTCAGCCCTCTGTTTCAGCCCCTCTATTTCTCGCCCTCTGTTTCTGCCCCTCTGTTTCAGCCCCTCTGTTTCAGCCCCTCTGTTTCTTGCCCTCTGTTTCAGCCGCTCTGTTTCAGCCCCTCTGTTTCAGCCCCTCTGATTCAGCCCCTCTGTTTCAGCCCCTCTGTTTCTGCCCCTCTGTTTCAGCCCCTCTGTTTCTCGCCCTTTGTTTCAGCCCCTCTGTTTCTCGCCCTCTGTTTCAGCCCCTCTGTTTCAGCCCCTCTGTTTCAGCCCCTCTGTTTCTCGCCCTCTGTTTCAGCCCCTCTGTTTCTTGCCCTCTGTTTCAGCCCCTCTGTTTCAGCCCCTCTGTTTCAGCCCCTCTGTTTCTCGCCCTCTGTTTCTGCCCCTCTGTTTCTCGCCCTCTCTTTCAGCCTCTCTGTTTCTCGCCTTCTGTTTCAGCCCCTCTGATTCAGCCCCTCTGTTTCAGCCCCTCTGATTCAGCCCCTCTGATTCAGCCCCTCTGTTTCTCGCCCTCTGTTTCAGCCCCTCTGTTTCAGCCCTTCTGTTTCAGCCACTCGGTTTCAGCCCCTCTGTTTCTTGCCCTCTGTTTCAGCCCCTCTGTTTCTCGCCCTCTGTTTCAGCCCCTCTGTTTCTCGCCCTCTGTTTCAGCCCCTCTGTTTCGCACTCTCTGTTTCAGCCCCTCTGTTTCAGCCCCTCTGTTTCTCGCCCTCTTTTTCTGCTCCTCTGTTTCTCGCCCTCTGTTTCAGCCCCTCTGTTTCTCGCCCTCTGTTTCAGCCCCTCTGATTCAGCCCCTCTGTTTCAGCCCCTCTGAATCAGCCCCTCTGTTTCAGCCCCTCTGTTTCTCGCCCTCTGTTTCAGCCCCTCTGTTTCTCACCCTCTGTTTCAGCACCTCTGTTTCAGCCCCTCTGTTTCTCGCCCTCTGTTTCAGCCCCTCTGTTTCTCGCCCTCTGTTTCAGCCCCTCTGATTCAGCCCCGCTGTTTCTCGCCCTCTGTTTCAGCCCCTCTGTTTCTCGCCATCTGTTTCAGCCCCTCTGTTTCTCGCCCTCTGTTTCAGCCCCTCTGTTTCAGCCCCTCTGTTTCAGCCCCTCTGTTTCTCGCCCTCTGTTTCAGCCCCTCGGTTTCTCGCCCTCTGTTTCAGCCCCTCTGTTTCAGCCCCTCTGATTCAGCCCCTCTGTTTCAGCCCCTCTGATTCAGCCCCTCTGTTTCAGCCCCTCTGATTCAGTACCTTAGTTTCTCGCCCTCTGTTTCAGCCCCTCTGTTTCAGCCCCTCTATTTCAGCCCCTCTGTTTCAGCCCCTCTGTTTCAGGCTCTCTGTTTCAGCCCGTCTGTTTCAGCCCCACTGTTTCAGCCCCTCTGATTCAGTCCCTTAGTTTCTCGCCCTCTGTTTTAGCCGCTCTGTTTCAGCCCCTCTGATTCAGCCCCTCTGATTCAGCCCCTCTGTTTCTCGCCCTCTGTTTCAGCCCCTCTGTTTCAGCCCCTCTGATTCAGCCCCTCTGATTCAGCCCCTCTGTTTCTCGCCCTCTGTTTCTGCCCCTCTGTTTCAGCCCCTCTGTTTCAGCCCCTCTGTTTCTTGCCCTCTGTTTCAGCCCCTCTGTTTCAGCCCCTCTGTTTCAGCCCCTCCGATTCAGCCCCTCTGTTTCAGCCCCTCTGTTTCTGCCCCTCTGTTTCCGCCACTCTGTTTCTCGCCCTTTGTTTCAGCCCCTCTGTTTCTCGCCCTCTGTTTCAGCCCCTCTGTTTCAGCCCCTCTGTTTCAGCCCCTCTGTTTCTCGCCCTCTGATTCAGCCCCTCTGTTTCTTGCCCTCTGTTTCAGCCCCTCTGTTTCAGCCCCACTGTTTCTCGCCCTCTGTTTCTGCCCCTCTGTTTCTCGCCCTCTGTTTCAGACCCTCTATTTCAGCCCCTCTGTTTCAGCCCCTCTGATTCAGCCCCTCTGTTTCAGCCCCTCTGTTTCAGCCCCTCTGATTCAGCTCCTCTGTTTCTCGCCCTCTGTTTCAGCCCCTCTGTTTCAGCCCTTCTGTTTCAGCCACTCGGTTTCAGCCCCTCTGTTTCTTGCCCTCTGTTTCAGCCCCTCTGTTTATCGCCCTCTGTTTTAGCCCCTCTGTTTCTCGCCCTCTGTTTCAGCCCCTCTGTTTCGCACTCTCTGTTTCAGCCCCTCTGTTTCAGCCCCTCCGTTTCAGCCCCTCCGATTCAGCCCCTCTGTTTCAGCCCCTCTGTTTCTGCCCCTCTGTTTCAGCCCCTCTGCTTCAGCCCCTCTGTTTCAGCCCCTCTGTTTCTCGCCCTCTGTTTCAGCCCCTCTGTTTCTTGCCCTCTGTTTCAGCCCCTCTGTTTCAGCACCACTGTTTCTCGCCCTCTGTTTCTGCCCCTCTGTTTCTCGCCTTCTGTTTCAGCCCCTCTGATTCAGGCCCTCTCTTTCAGCCCCTCTGTTTCTCGCCTTCTGTTTCAGCCCCTCTGATTCAGGCCCTCTGTTTCAGCCCCTCTGATTCAGCCCCTCTGATTCAGCCCCTCTGTTTCTCGCCCTCTGTTCAGCCCCTCTGTTTCAGCCCTTCTGTTTCAGCCACTCGGTTTCAGCCCCTCTGTTTCTGGCCCTCTGTTTCAGCCCCTCTGTTTCTCGCTCTCTGTTTCAGCCCCTCTGTTTCAGCCCCTCTGTTTCAGCGCCTCTGTTTCTCACCCTCTGTTTCAGCCTCTCTGTTTTTCGCCGTCTGTTTCAGCCCCTCTGTTTCAGCCTCTCTGTTTCAGCCCCTCTGTTTCAGCCCTTCTGTTTCTCGCCCTCTGTTTCAGCCCCTCTGTTTCTCGCCCTCTGTTTCAGCCCCTCTGTTTCTCGCACTCTGTTTCAGCCCCTCTGATTCAGCCCCTCTGTTTCAGCCCCTCTGTTTCAGACCCACTGTTTCATCCCCTCTGTTTCTCGCCCTCTGTTTCTCACCCTCTGTTTCTCGCCCTCTGTTTCAGCCCCTCTGTTTCTCGCCCTCTGTTTCAGCCCGTCTGTTTCTCGCCCTCTGTTTCAGCCCCTCTGTTTCAGCCCCTCTGTTTCTCGCCCTCTGTTTCTCGCCCGCTGTTTCAGCCCGTTTGTTTCTCGCCCTCTGTTTCAGCCCATCTGATTCATCTCCTCTAAATCAGCCCCTCTGTTTCTCGACCTCTGTTTCATCCCCTCTGTTTGAGCCCCTCTGTTTCAGCCCCTCTGTTTCTCGCCCTCTGTTTCAGCCCCTCTGTTTCTCGCCCTCTGATTCAGCCCCTCTGTTTCAGCCCCTCTATTTCAGCCCCTCTGTTTCAGCCCCTCTGTTTCAGGCTCTCTGTTTCAGCCCGTCTGTTTCAGCCCCTCTGTTTCAGCCCCTCTGATTCAGTTCCTTAGTTTGTCGCCCTCTGTTTCAGCCCCATCTGTTTCAGCCCCTCTGATTTAGCCCCTCTGATTCAGCCCCTCTGTTTCTCGCCCTCTGTTTCAGCCCCTCTGTTTCAGCCCTTCTGTTTCAGCCACTCGGTTTCAGCCCCTCTGTTTCTTGCCCTCTGTTTCAGCCCCTCTGTTTCTCGCCCTCTGTTTCAGCCCCTCTGTTTCTCGCCCTCTGTTTCAGCCCCTCTGTTTCGCACTCTCTGTTTCAGCCCCTCTGTTTCAGCCCCTCTGTTTCTCGCCCTCTGTTTCTGCTCCTCTGTTTCTCGCCCTCTGTTTCAGCCCCTCTGTTTCTCGCCCTCTGTTTCAGCCCCTCTGATTCAGCCCCTCTGTTTCAGCCCCTCTGAATCAGCCCCTCTGTTTCAGCCCCTCTGTTTCAGCCCCTCTGTTTCTCGCCCACTGTTTCTGCCCCTCTGTTTCTCACCCTCTGTTTCAGCACCTCTGTTTCAGCCCCTCTGTTTCTCGCCCTCTGTTTCAGCCCCTCTGTGTCTCGCCCTCTGTTTCAGCCCCTCTGATTCAGCCCCTCTGTTTCTCGCCCTCTGTTTCAGCCCCTCTGTTTCTCGCCATCTGTTTCAGCCCCTCTGTTTCTCGCCCTCTGTTTCAGCCCCTCTGTTTCAGCCCCTCTGTTTCAGCCCCTCTGTTTCTCGCCCTCTGTTTCAGCCCCTCTGTTTCTCGCCCTCTGTTTCAGCCTCTCTGTTTCTCGCCCTCTGTTTCAGCCCTTCTGTTTCAGCCCCTCTGAGTCAGCCCCTCTGTTTCAGCCCCTCTGATTCAGCCCCTCTGTTTCAGCCCCTCTGATTCAGTACCTTAGTTTCTCGCCCTCTGTTTCAGCCCCTCTGTTTCAGCCCCTCTATTTCAGCCCCTCTGATTCAGCCCCTCTGTTTCTCGCCCTCTGTTTCAGCCCCTCTGTTTCAGCCCCTCTGATTCAGCCCCTCTGATTCAGCCCCTCTGTTTCTCGCCCTCTGTTTCTGCCCCTCTGTTTCAGCCCCTCTGTTTCAGCCCATCTGTTTCTTGCCCTCTGTTTCAGCCCCTCTGTTTCAGCCCCTCTGTTTCATCCCCTCCGATTCAGCCCCTCTGTTTCAGCCCCTCTGTTTCTGCCCCTCTGTTTCCGCCCCTCTGTTTCTCGCCCTTTGTTTCAGCCCCTCTGTTTCTCGCCCTCTGTTTCAGCCCCTCTGTTTCAGCCCCTCTGTTTCAGCCCCTCTGTTTCTCGCCCTCTGTTTCAGCCCCTCTGTTTCTTGCCCTCTGTTTCAGCCCCTCTGTTTCAGCCCCTCTGTTTCTCGCCCTCTGTTTCTGCCCCTCTGTTTCTCGCCCTCTGTTTCAGCCCCTCTGTTTCTCGCCTTCTGTTTCAGCCCCTCTGATTCAGCCCCTCTGTTTCAGCCCCTCTGTTTGAGCCCCTCTGATTCAGCCCCTCTGTTTCTCGCCCTCTGTTTCAGCCCCTCTGTTTCAGCCCTTCTGTTTCAGCCACTCGGTTTCAGCCCCTCTGTTTCTTGCCCTCTGTTTCAGCCCCTCTGTTTATCGCCCTCTGTTTTAGCCCCTCTGTTTCTCGCCCTCTGTTTCAGCCCCACTGTTTCGCACTCTCTGTTTCAGCCCCTCTGTTTCAGCCCCTCTGCTTCAGCCCCTCCGATTCAGCCCCTCTGTTTCAGCCCCTCTGTTTCTGCCCCTCTGTTTCAGCCCCTCTGTTTCTCGCCCTTTGTTTCAGCCCCTCTGTTTCTCGCCCTCTGTTTCAGCCCCTCTGTTTCTGGCCCTCTGTTTCAGCCCCTTTGTTTCTCGCTCTCTGTTTCAGCCCCTCTGTTTCAGCCCCTCTGTTTCTCGCCCTTTGTTTCAGCCCCTCTGTTTCTTGCCCTCTGTTTCAGCCCCTCTGTTTATCGCCCTCTGTTTTAGCCCCTCTGTTTCTCGCCCTCTGTTTCAGCCCCTCTGTTTCGCACTCTCTGTTTCAGCCCCTCTGTTTCAGCCCCTCTGTTTCAGCCCCTCCGATTCAGCCCCTCTGTTTCAGCCCCTCTGTTTCTGCCCCTCTGTTTCAGCCCCTCTGTTTCTCGCCCTTTGTTTCAGCCCCTCTGTTTCTCGCCCTCTGTTTCAGCCCCTCTGCTTCAGCCCCTCTGTTTCAGCCCCTCTGTTTCTCGCCCTCTGTTTCAGCCCCTCTGTTTCTTGCCCTCTGTTTCAGCCCCTCTGTTTCAGCCCCACTGTTTCTCGCCCTCTGTTTCTGCCCCTCTGTTTCTCGCCCTCTGTTTCAGCCCCTCTGTTTCTCGCCTTCTGTTTCAGCCCCTCTGATTCAGGCCCTCTCTTTCAGCCCCTGTGTTTCTCGCTTTCTGTTTCAGCCCCTCTGATTCAGGCCCTCTGTTTCACCCCCTCTGATTCAGGCCCACTGATTCAGCCCCTCTGTTTCTCGCCCTCTGTTTCAGCCCCTCTGTTTCTCGCCCTCCGTTTCAGCCCCTCTGTTTCTCGCCCTCTGTTTCAGCCCCTCTGTTTCAGACCCTCTGTTTCAGTCCCTCTGTTTCAGCCCCTCTGTTTCTCGCCCACTGTTTCAGCCCCTCTGTTTCAGCCCCTCTGTTTCAGCCCCTCTGTTTCAGCCCCTCTGTTTCAGCCCCTCTGTTTCTCGCCCTCCGTTTCAGCCCCTCTGTTTCTCGCCCTCTGTTTCAGCCCCTCTGTTTCAGACCCTCTGTTTCAGTCCCTCTGTTTCAGCCCCTCTGTTTCTCGCCCACTGCTTCAGCCCCTCTGTTTCAGCCCCTCTGTTTCAGCCCCTCTGTTTCAGCCCCTCTGTTTCTCGCCCTCTGTTTCAGCCCCTCTGTTTCTTGCCCTCTGTTTCAGCCCCTCTGGTTCTCGCCCTCTGTTTCAGCCTCTCTGTTTCTCGCCCTCTGTTTCAGCCCCTCTGTTTCAGCCCCTCTGATTCAGCCCCTCTGTTTCAGCCCCTCTGTTTCTCGCCCTCTGTTTCAGCCCCTCTGATTCAGCCCCTCTGTTTCAGCCCCTCTGATTCAGCCCCTCTGTTTCAGCCCCTCTATTTCAGCCCCTCTGTTTCAGCCCCTCTGTTTCAGGCTCTCTGTTTCAGCCCGTCTGTTTCAGCCCCTCTGTTTCAGCCCCTCTGATTCAGTCCCTCTGATTCAGCCCCTCTGATTCAGCCCCTCTGTTTCTCGCCCTCTGTTTCAGCCCCTCTGTTTCAGCCCCTCTGATTCAGCCCCTCTGATTCAGCCCCTCTGTTTCTCGCCCTCTGTTTCAGCCCTCTGTTTCAGCCCCTCTATTTCTCGCCCTCTGTTTCTGCCCCTCTGTTTCAGCCCCTCTGTTTCAGCCCCTCTGTTTCTTGCCCTCTGTTTCAGCCGCTCTGTTTCAGCCCCTCTGTTTCAGCCCCTCTGATTCAGCCCCTCTGTTTCAGCCCCTCTGTTTCTGCCCCTCTGTTTCAGCCCCTCTGTTTCTCGCCCTTTGTTTCAGCCCCTCTGTTTCTCGCCCTCTGTTTCAGCCCCTCTGTTTCAGCCCCTCTGTTTCAGCCCCTCTGTTTCTCGCCCTCTGTTTCAGCCCCTCTGTTTCTTGCCCTCTGTTTCAGCCCCTCTGTTTCAGCCCCTCTGTTTCAGCCCCTCTGTTTCTCGCCCTCTGTTTCTGCCCCTCTGTTTCTCGCCCTCTGTTTCAGCCTCTCTGTTTCTCGCCTTCTGTTTCAGCCCCTCTGATTCAGCCCCTCTGTTTCAGCCCCTCTGATTCAGCCCCTCTGATTCAGCCCCTCTGTTTCTCGCCCTCTGTTTCAGCCCCTCTGTTTCAGCCCTTCTGTTTCAGCCACTCGGTTTCAGCCCCTCTGTTTCTTGCCCTCTGTTTCAGCCCCTCTGTTTCTCGCCCTCTGTTTCAGCCCCTCTGTTTCTCGCCCTCTGTTTCAGCCCCTCTGTTTCGCACTCTCTGTTTCAGCCCCTCTGTTTCAGCCCCTCTGTTTCTCGCCCTCTGTTTCTGCTCCTCTGTTTCTCGCCCTCTGTTTCTGCCCCTCTGTTTCTCGCCCTCTGTTTCAGCCCCTCTGATTCAGCCCCTCTGTTTCAGCCCCTCTGAATCAGCCCCTCTGTTTCAGCCCCTCTGTTTCTCGCCCTCTGTTTCAGCCCCTCTGTTTCTCACCCTCTGTTTCAGCACCTCTGTTTCAGCCCCTCTGTTTCTCGCCCTCTGTTTCAGCCCCTCTGTTTCTCGCCCTCTGTTTCAGCCCCTCTGATTCAGCCCCGCTGTTTCTCGCCCTCTGTTTCAGCCCCTCTGTTTCTCGCCATCTGTTTCAGCCCCTCTGTTTCTCGCCCTCTGTTTCAGCCCCTCTGTTTCAGCCCCTCTGTTTCAGCCCCTCTGTTTCTCGCCCTCTGTTTCAGCCCCTCTGTTTCTCGCCCTCTGTTTCAGCCCCTCTGTTTCAGCCCCTCTGATTCAGCCCCTCTGTTTCAGCCCCTCTGATTCAGCCCCTCTGTTTCAGCCCCTCTGATTCAGTACCTTAGTTTCTCGCCCTCTGTTTCAGCCCCTCTGTTTCAGCCCCTCTATTTCAGCCCCTCTGTTTCAGCCCCTCTGTTTCAGGCTCTCTGTTTCAGCCCGTCTGTTTCAGCCCCACTGTTTCAGCCCCTCTGATTCAGTCCCTTAGTTTCTCGCCCTCTGTTTTAGCCCCTCTGTTTCAGCCCCTCTGATTCAGCCCCTCTGATTCAGCCCCTCTGTTTCTCGCCCTCTGTTTCAGCCCCTCTGTTTCAGCCCCTCTGATTCAGCCCCTCTGATTCAGCCCCTCTGTTTCTCGCCCTCTGTTTCTGCCCCTCTGTTTCAGCCCCTCTGTTTCAGCCCCTCTGTTTCTTGCCCTCTGTTTCAGCCCCTCTGTTTCAGCCCCTCTGTTTCAGCCCCTCCGATTCAGCCCCTCTGTTTCAGCCCCTCTGTTTCTGCCCCTCTGTTTCCGCCACTCTGTTTCTCGCCCTTTGTTTCAGCCCCTCTGTTTCTCGCCCTCTGTTTCAGCCCCTCTGTTTCAGCCCCTCTGTTTCAGCCCCTCTGTTTCTCGCCCTCTGATTCAGCCCCTCTGTTTCTTGCCCTCTGTTTCAGCCCCTCTGTTTCAGCCCCACTGTTTCTCGCCCTCTGTTTCTGCCCCTCTGTTTCTCGCCCTCTGTTTCAGACCCTCTATTTCAGCCCCTCTGTTTCAGCCCCTCTGATTCAGCCCCTCTGTTTCAGCCCCTCTGTTTCAGCCCCTCTGATTCAGCTCCTCTGTTTCTCGCCCTCTGTTTCAGCCCCTCTGTTTCAGCCCTTCTGTTTCAGCCACTCGGTTTCAGCCCCTCTGTTTCTTGCCCTCTGTTTCAGCCCCTCTGTTTATCGCCCTCTGTTTTAGCCCCTCTGTTTCTCGCCCTCTGTTTCAGCCCCTCTGTTTCGCACTCTCTGTTTCAGCCCCTCTGTTTCAGCCCCTCCGTTTCAGCCCCTCCGATTCAGCCCCTCTGTTTCAGCCCCTCTGTTTCTGCCCCTCTGTTTCAGCCCCTCTGTTTCTCGCCCTTTGTTTCAGCCCCTCTGTTTCTCGCCCTCTGTTTCAGATCCTCTGCTTCAGCCCCTCTGTTTCAGCCCCTCTGTTTCTCGCCCTCTGTTTCAGCCCCTCTGTTTCTTGCCCTCTGTTTCAGCCCCTCTGTTTCAGCCCCACTGTTTCTCGCCCTCTGTTTCTGCCCCTCTGTTTCTCGCCTTCTGTTTCAGCCCCTCTGATTCAGGCCCTCTCTTTCAGCCCCTCTGTTTCTCGCCTTCTGTTTCAGCCCCTCTGATTCAGGCCCTCTGTTTCAGCCCCTCTGATTCAGCCCCTCTGATTCAGCCCCTCTGTTTCTCGCCCTCTGTTCAGCCCCTCTGTTTCAGCCCTTCTGTTTCAGCCACTCGGTTTCAGCCCCTCTGTTTCTGGCCCTCTGTTTCAGCCCCTCTGTTTCTCGCTCTCTGTTTCAGCCCCTCTGTTTCAGCCCCTCTGTTTCAGCCCCTCTGTTTCTCACCCTCTGTTTCAGCCCCTCTGTTTTTCGCCGTCTGTTTCAGCCCCTCTGTTTCTCGCACTCTGTTTCAGCCCCTCTGATTCAGCCCCTCTGTTTCAGCCCCTCTGTTTCAGACCCACTGTTTCATCCCCTCTGTTTCTCGCCCTCTGTTTCTCACCCTCTGTTTCTCGCCCTCTGTTTCAGCCCCTCTGTTTCTCGCCCTCTGTTTCAGCCCGTCTGTTTCTCGCCCTCTGTTTCAGCCCCTCTGTTTCAGCCCCTCTGTTTCTCGCCCTCTGTTTCTCGCCCGCTGTTTCAGCCCGTTTGTTTCTCGCCCTCTGTTTCAGCCCATCTGATTCATCTCCTCTAAATCAGCCCCTCTGTTTCTCGACCTCTGTTTCATCCCCTCTGTTTGAGCCCCTCTGTTTCAGCCCCTCTGTTTCTCGCCCTCTGTTTCAGCCCCTCTGTTTCTCGCCCTCTGATTCAGCCCCTCTGTTTCAGCCCCTCTATTTCAGCCCCTCTGTTTCAGCCCCTCTGTTTCAGGCTCTCTGTTTCAGCCCGTCTGTTTCAGCCCCTCTGTTTCAGCCCCTCTGATTCAGTCCCTTAGTTTGTCGCCCTCTGTTTCAGCCCCATCTGTTTCAGCCCCTCTGATTTAGCCCCTCTGATTCAGCCCCTCTGTTTCTCGCCCTCTGTTTCAGCCCCTCTGTTTCAGCCCTTCTGTTTCAGCCACTCGGTTTCAGCCCCTCTGTTTCTTGCCCTCTGTTTCAGCCCCTCTGTTTCTCGCCCTCTGTTTCAGCCCCTCTGTTTCTCGCCCTCTGTTTCAGCCCCTCTGTTTCGCACTCTCTGTTTCAGCCCCTCTGTTTCAGCCCCTCTGTTTCTCGCCCTCTGTTTCTGCTCCTCTGTTTCTCGCCCTCTGTTTCAGCCCCTCTGTTTCTCGCCCTCTGTTTCAGCCCCTCTGATTCAGCCCCTCTGTTTCAGCCCCTCTGAATCAGCCCCTCTGTTTCAGCCCCTCTGTTTCAGCCCCTCTGTTTCTCGCCCTCTGTTTCTGCCCCTCTGTTTCTCACCCTCTGTTTCAGCACCTCTGTTTCAGCCCCTCTGTTTCTCGCCCTCTGTTTCAGCCCCTCTGTGTCTCGCCCTCTGTTTCAGCCCCTCTGATTCAGCCCCTCTGTTTCTCGCCCTCTGTTTCAGCCCCTCTGTTTCTCGCCATCTGTTTCAGCCCCTCTGTTTCTCGCCCTCTGTTTCAGCCTCTCTGTTTCTCGCCCTCTGTTTCAGCCCTTCTGTTTCAGCCCCTCTGATTCAGCCCCTCTGTTTCAGCCCCTCTGATTCAGCCCCTCTGTTTCAGCCCCTCTGATTCAGTACCTTAGTTTCTCGCCCTCTGTTTCAGCCCCTCTGTTTCAGCCCCTCTATTTCAGCCCCTCTGATTCAGCCCCTCTGTTTCTCGCCCTCTGTTTCAGCCCCTCTGTTTCAGCCCCTCTGATTCAGCCCCTCTGATTCAGCCCCTCTGTTTCTCGCCCTCTGTTTCTGCCCCTCTGTTTCAGCCCCTCTGTTTCAGCCCATCTGTTTCTTGCCCTCTGTTTCAGCCCCTCTGTTTCAGCCCCTCTGTTTCATCCCCTCCGATTCAGCCCCTCTGTTTCAGCCCCTCTGTTTCTGCCCCTCTGTTTCCGCCCCTCTGTTTCTCGCCCTTTGTTTCAGCCCCTCTGTTTCTCGCCCTCTGTTTCAGCCCCTCTGTTTCAGCCCCTCTGTTTCAGCCCCTCTGTTTCTCGCCCTCTGTTTCAGCCCCTCTGTTTCTTGCCCTCTGTTTCAGCCCCTCTGTTTCAGCCCCTCTGTTTCTCGCCCTCTGTTTCTGCCCCTCTGTTTCTCGCCCTCTGTTTCAGCCCCTCTGTTTCTCGCCTTCTGTTTCAGCCCCTCTGATTCAGCCCCTCTGTTTCAGCCCCTCTGTTTCAGCCCCTCTGATTCAGCCCCTCTGTTTCTCGCCCTCTGTTTCAGCCCCTCTGTTTCAGCCCTTCTGTTTCAGCCACTCGGTTTCAGCCCCTCTGTTTCTTGCCCTCTGTTTCAGCCACTCTGTTTATCGCCCTCTGTTTTAGCCCCTCTGTTTCTCGCCCTCTGTTTCAGCCCCTCTGTTTCGCACTCTCTGTTTCAGCCCCTCTGTTTCAGCCCCTCTGCTTCAGCCCCTCCGATTCAGCCCCTCTGTTTCAGCCCCTCTGTTTCTGCCCCTCTGTTTCAGCCCCTCTGTTTCTCGACCTTTGTTTCAGCCCCTCTGTTTCTCGCCCTCTGTTTCAGCCCCTCTGTTTCTGGCCCTCTGTTTCAGCCCCTTTGTTTCTCGCTCTCTGTTTCAGCCCCTCTGTTTCAGCCCCTCTGTTTCAGCCCCTCTGTTTCTCGCCCTTTGTTTCAGCCCCTCTGTTTCTCGCCCTCTGTTTCAGCCCCTCTGTTTCAGCCCCTCTGTTTCAGCCCCTCTGTTTCTCGCCCTCTGTTTCAGCCCCTCTGTTTCTTGCCCTCTGTTTCAGCCCCTCTGTTTCAGCCCCACTGTTTCTCGCCCTCTGTTTCTGCCCCTCTGTTTCTCGCCCTCTGTTTCAGCCCCTCTGTTTCTCGCCTTCTGTTTCAGCCCCTCTGATTCAGGCCCTCTCTTTCAGCCCCTGTGTTTCTCGCTTTCTGTTTCAGTCCCTCTGTTTCTCGCCCTCTGTTTCTCGCCCTCTGTTTCAGCCTCTTTGTTTCTCGCCCTCTGTTTCAGCCCCTCTGTTTCTCGCCCTCTGTTTCAGCCCCTCTGTTTCAGCCCCTCTGTTTCAGCCCCTCTGTTTCAGCCCCTCTGTTTCAGCCCCTCTGTTTCTCGCCCTCTGTTTCAGCCCCTCTGTTTCTTGCCCTCTGTTTCAGCCCCTCTGGTTCTCGCCCTCTGTTTCAGCCTCTCTGTTTCTCGCCCTCTGTTTCAGCCCCTCTGTTTCAGCCCCTCTGATTCAGCCCCTCTGTTTCAGCCCCTCTGTTTCTCGCCCTCTGTTTCAGCCCCTCTGATTCAGCCCCTCTGTTTCAGCCCCTCTGATTCAGCCCCTCTGTTTCAGCCCCTCTATTTCAGCCCCTCTGTTTCAGCCCCTCTGTTTCAGGCTCTCTGTTTCAGCCCGTCTGTTTCAGCCCCTCTGTTTCAGCCCCTCTGATTCAGTCCCTCTGATTCAGCCCCTCTGATTCAGCCCCTCTGTTTCTCGCCCTCTGTTTCAGCCCCTCTGTTTCAGCCCCTCTGATTCAGCCCCTCTGATTCAGCCCCTCTGTTTCTCGCCCTCTGTTTCAGCCCCTCTGTTTCAGCCCCTCTATTTCTCGCCCTCTGTTTCTGCCCCTCTGTTTCAGCCCCTCTGTTTCAGCCCCTCTGTTTCTTGCCCTCTGTTTCAGCCGCTCTGTTTCAGCCCCTCTGTTTCAGCCCCTCTGATTCAGCCCCTCTGTTTCAGCCCCTCTGTTTCTGCCCCTCTGTTTCAGCCCCTCTGTTTCTCGCCCTTTGTTTCAGCCCCTCTGTTTCTCGCCCTCTGTTTCAGCCCCTCTATTTCAGCCCCTCTGTTTCAGCCCCTCTGTTTCTCGCCCTCTGTTTCAGCCCCTCTGTTTCTTGCCCTCTGTTTCAGCCCCTCTGTTTCAGCCCCTCTGTTTCAGCCCCTCTGTTTCTCGCCCTCTGTTTCTGCCCCTCTGTTTCTCGCCCTCTGTTTCAGCCTCTCTGTTTCTCGCCTTCTGTTTCAGCCCCTCTGATTCAGCCCCTCTGTTTCAGCCCCTCTGATTCAGCCCCTCTGATTCAGCCCCTCTGTTTCTTGCCCTCTGTTTCAGCCCCTCTGTTTCTCGCCCTCTGTTTCAGCCCCTCTGTTTCTCGCCCTCTGTTTCAGCCCCTCTGTTTCGCACTCTCTGTTTCAGCCCCTCTGTTTCAGCCCCTCTGTTTCTCGCCCTCTGTTTCTGCTCCTCTGTTTCTCGCCCTCTGTTTCTGCCCCTCTGTTTCTCGCCCTCTGTTTCAGCCCCTCTGATTCAGCCCCTCTGTTTCAGCCCCTCTGAATCAGCCCCTCTGTTTCAGCCCCTCTGTTTCTCGCCCTCTGTTTCAGCCCCTCTGTTTCTCACCCTCTGTTTCAGCACCTCTGTTTCAGCCCCTCTGTTTCTCGCCCTCTGTTTCAGCCCCTCTGTTTCTCGCCCTCTGTTTCAGCCCCTCTGATTCAGCCCCGCTGTTTCTCGCCCTCTGTTTCAGCCCCTCTGTTTCTCGCCATCTGTTTCAGCCCCTCTGTTTCTCGCCCTCTGTTTCAGCCCCTCTGTTTCAGCCCCTCTGTTTCAGCCCCTCTGTTTCTCGCCCTCTGTTTCAGCCCCTCTGTTTCTCGCCCTCTGTTTCAGCCCCTCTGTTTCAGCCCCTCTGATTCAGCCCCTCTGTTTCAGCCCCTCTGATTCAGCCCCTTTGTTTCAGCCCCTCTGATTCAGTACCTTAGTTTCTCGCCCTCTGTTTCAGCCCCTCTGTTTCAGCCCCTCTATTTCAGCCCCTCTGTTTCAGCCCCTCTGTTTCAGGCTCTCTGTTACAGCCCGTCTGTTTCAGCCCCACTGTTTCAGCCCCTCTGATTCAGTCCCTTAGTTTCTCGCCCTCTGTTTTAGCCCCTCTGTTTCAGCCCCTCTGATTCAGCCCCTCTGATTCAGCCCCTCTGTTTCTCACCCTCTGTTTCAGCCCCTCTGTTTCAGCCCCTCTGATTCAGCCCCTCTGATTCAGCCCCTCTGTTTCTCGCCCTCTGTTTCTGCCCCTCTGTTTCAGCCCCTCTGTTTCAGCCCCTCTGTTTCAGCCCCTCCGATTCAGCCCCTCTGTTTCAGCCCCTCTGTTTCTGCCCCTCTGTTTCCGCCACTCTGTTTCTCGCCCTTTGTTTCAGCCCCTCTGTTTCTCGCCCTCTGTTTCAGCCCCTCTGTTTCAGCCCCTCTGTTTCAGCCCCTCTGTTTCTCGCCCTCTGATTCAGCCCCTCTGTTTCTTGCCCTCTGTTTCAGCCCCTCTGTTTCAGCCCCACTGTTTCTCGCCCTCTGTTTCTGCCCCTCTGTTTCTCGCCCTCTGTTTCAGACCCTCTATTTCAGCCCCTCTGTTTCAGCCCCTCTGATTCAGCCCCTCTGTTTCAGCCCCTCTGTTTCAGCCCCTCTGATTCAGCTCCTCTGTTTCTCGCCCTCTGTTTCAGCCCCTCTGTTTCAGCCCTTCTGTTTCAGCCACTCGGTTTCAGCCCCTCTGTTTCTTGCCCTCTGTTTCAGCCCCTCTGTTTATCGCCCTCTGTTTTAGCCCCTCTGTTTCTCGCCCTCTGTTTCAGCCCCTCTGTTTCGCACTCTCTGTTTCAGCCCCTCTGTTTCAGCCCCTCCGTTTCAGCCCCTCCGATTCAGCCCCTCTGTTTCAGCCCCTCTGTTTCTGCCCCTCTGTTTCAGCCCCTCTGTTTCTCGCCCTTTGTTTCAGCCCCTCTGTTTCTCGCCCTCTGTTTCAGATCCTCTGCTTCAGCCCCTCTGTTTCAGCCCCTCTGTTTCTCGCCCTCTGTTTCAGCCCCTCTGTTTCTTGCCCTCTGTTTCAGCCCCTCTGTTTCAGCCCCACTGTTTCTCGCCCTCTGTTTCTGCCCCTCTGTTTCTCGCCTTCTGTTTCAGCCCCTCTGATTCAGGCCCTCTCTTTCAGCCCCTCTGTTTCTCGCCTTCTGTTTCAGCCCCTCTGATTCAGGCCCTCTGTTTCAGCCCCTCTGATTCAGCCCCTCTGATTCAGCCCCTCTGTTTCTCGCCCTCTGTTCAGCCCCTCTGTTTCAGCCCTTCTGTTTCAGCCACTCGGTTTCAGCCCCTCTGTTTCTGGCCCTCTGTTTCAGCCCCTCTGTTTCTCGCTCTCTGTTTCAGCCCCTCTGTTTCAGCCCCTCTGTTTCAGCCCCTCTGTTTCTCACCCTCTGTTTCAGCCCCTCTGTTTTTCGCCGTCTGTTTCAGCCCCTCTGTTTCTCGCACTCTGTTTCAGCCCCTCTGATTCAGCCCCTCTGTTTCAGCCCCTCTGTTTCAGACCCACTGTTTCATCCCCTCTGTTTCTCGCCCTCTGTTTCTCACCCTCTGTTTCTCGCCCTCTGTTTCAGCCCCTCTGTTTCTCGCCCTCTGTTTCAGCCCGTCTGTTTCTCGCCCTCTGTTTCAGCCCCTCTGTTTCAGCCCCTCTGTTTCTCGCCCTCTGTTTCTCGCCCGCTGTTTCAGCCCGTTTGTTTCTCGCCCTCTGTTTCAGCCCATCTGATTCATCTCCTCTAAATCAGCCCCTCTGTTTCTCGACCTCTGTTTCATCCCCTCTGTTTGAGCCCCTCTGTTTCAGCCCCTCTGTTTCTCGCCCTCTGTTTCAGCCCCTCTGTTTCTCGCCCTCTGATTCAGCCCCTCTGTTTCAGCCCCTCTATTTCAGCCCCTCTGTTTCAGCCCCTCTGTTTCAGGCTCTCTGTTTCAGCCCGTCTGTTTCAGCCCCTCTGTTTCAGCCCCTCTGATTCAGTCCCTTAGTTTGTCGCCCTCTGTTTCAGCCCCATCTGTTTCAGCCCCTCTGATTTAGCCCCTCTGATTCAGCCCCTCTGTTTCTCGCCCTCTGTTTCAGCCCCTCTGTTTCAGCCCTTCTGTTTCAGCCACTCGGTTTCAGCCCCTCTGTTTCTTGCCCTCTGTTTCAGCCCCTCTGTTTCTCGCCCTCTGTTTCAGCCCCTCTGTTTCTCGCCCTCTGTTTCAGCCCCTCTGTTTCGCACTCTCTGTTTCAGCCCCTCTGTTTCAGCCCCTCTGTTTCTCGCCCTCTGTTTCTGCTCCTCTGTTTCTCGCCCTCTGTTTCAGCCCCTCTGTTTCTCGCACTCTGTTTCAGCCCCTCTGATTCAGCCCCTCTGTTTCAGCCCCTCTGAATCAGCCCCTCTGTTTCAGCCCCTCTGTTTCAGCCCCTCTGTTTCTCGCCCTCTGTTTCTGCCCCTCTGTTTCTCACCCTCTGTTTCAGCACCTCTGTTTCAGCCCCTCTGTTTCTCGCCCTCTGTTTCAGCCCCTCTGTGTCTCGCCCTCTGTTTCAGCCCCTCTGATTCAGCCCCTCTGTTTCTCGCCCTCTGTTTCAGCCCCTCTGTTTCTCGCCATCTGTTTCAGCCCCTCTGTTTCTCGCCCTCTGTTTCAGCCTCTCTGTTTCTCGCCCTCTGTTTCAGCCCTTCTGTTTCAGCCCCTCTGATTCAGCCCCTCTGTTTCAGCCCCTCTGATTCAGCCCCTCTGTTTCAGCCCCTCTGATTCAGTACCTTAGTTTCTCGCCCTCTGTTTCAGCCCCTCTGTTTCAGCCCCTCTATTTCAGCCCCTCTGATTCAGCCCCTCTGTTTCTCGCCCTCTGTTTCAGCCCCTCTGTTTCAGCCCCTCTGATTCAGCCCCTCTGATTCAGCCCCTCTGTTTCTCGCCCTCTGTTTCTGCCCCTCTGTTTCAGCCCCTCTGTTTCAGCCCATCTGTTTCTTGCCCTCTGTTTCAGCCCCTCTGTTTCAGCCCCTCTGTTTCATCCCCTCCGATTCAGCCCCTCTGTTTCAGCCCCTCTGTTTCTGCCCCTCTGTTTCCGCCCCTCTGTTTCTCGCCCTTTGTTTCAGCCCCTCTGTTTCTCGCCCTCTGTTTCAGCCCCTCTGTTTCAGCCCCTCTGTTTCAGCCCCTCTGTTTCTCGCCCTCTGTTTCAGCCCCTCTGTTTCTTGCCCTCTGTTTCAGCCCCTCTGTTTCAGCCCCTCTGTTTCTCGCCCTCTGTTTCTGCCCCTCTGTTTCTCGCCCTCTGTTTCAGCCCCTCTGTTTCTCGCCTTCTGTTTCAGCCCCTCTGATTCAGCCCCTCTGTTTCAGCCCCTCTGTTTCAGCCCCTCTGATTCAGCCCCTCTGTTTCTCGCCCTCTGTTTCAGCCCCTCTGTTTCAGCCCTTCTGTTTCAGCCACTCGGTTTCAGCCCCTCTGTTTCTTGCCCTCTGTTTCAGCCACTCTGTTTATCGCCCTCTGTTTTAGCCCCTCTGTTTCTCGCCCTCTGTTTCAGCCCCTCTGTTTCGCACTCTCTGTTTCAGCCCCTCTGTTTCAGCCCCTCTGCTTCAGCCCCTCCGATTCAGCCCCTCTGTTTCAGCCCCTCTGTTTCTGCCCCTCTGTTTCAGCCCCTCTGTTTCTCGACCTTTGTTTCAGCCCCTCTGTTTCTCGCCCTCTGTTTCAGCCCCTCTGTTTCTGGCCCTCTGTTTCAGCCCCTTTGTTTCTCGCTCTCTGTTTCAGCCCCTCTGTTTCAGCCCCTCTGTTTCAGCCCCTCTGTTTCTCGCCCTTTGTTTCAGCCCCTCTGTTTCTCGCCCTCTGTTTCAGCCCCTCTGTTTCAGCCCCTCTGTTTCAGCCCCTCTGTTTCTCGCCCTCTGTTTCAGCCCCTCTGTTTCTTGCCCTCTGTTTCAGCCCCTCTGTTTCAGCCCCACTGTTTCTCGCCCTCTGTTTCTGCCCCTCTGTTTCTCGCCCTCTGTTTCAGCCCCTCTGTTTCTCGCCTTCTGTTTCAGCCCCTCTGATTCAGGCCCTCTCTTTCAGCCCCTGTGTTTCTCGCTTTCTGTTTCAGTCCCTCTGTTTCTCGCCCTCTGTTTCTCGCCCTCTGTTTCAGCCTCTTTGTTTCTCGCCCTCTGTTTCAGCCCCTCTGTTTCTCGCCCTCTGTTTCAGCCCCTCTGTTTCAGCCCCTCTGTTTCAGCCCCTCTGTTTCAGCCCCTCTGTTTCAGCCCCTCTGTTTCTCGCCCTCTGTTTCAGCCCCTCTGTTTCTTGCCCTCTGTTTCAGCCCCTCTGGTTCTCGCCCTCTGTTTCAGCCTCTCTGTTTCTCGCCCTCTGTTTCAGCCCCTCTGTTTCAGCCCCTCTGATTCAGCCCCTCTGTTTCAGCCCCTCTGTTTCTCGCCCTCTGTTTCAGCCCCTCTGATTCAGCCCCTCTGTTTCAGCCCCTCTGATTCAGCCCCTCTGTTTCAGCCCCTCTATTTCAGCCCCTCTGTTTCAGCCCCTCTGTTTCAGGCTCTCTGTTTCAGCCCGTCTGTTTCAGCCCCTCTGTTTCAGCCCCTCTGATTCAGTCCCTCTGATTCAGCCCCTCTGATTCAGCCCCTCTGTTTCTCGCCCTCTGTTTCAGCCCCTCTGTTTCAGCCCCTCTGATTCAGCCCCTCTGATTCAGCCCCTCTGTTTCTCGCCCTCTGTTTCAGCCCCTCTGTTTCAGCCCCTCTATTTCTCGCCCTCTGTTTCTGCCCCTCTGTTTCAGCCCCTCTGTTTCAGCCCCTCTGTTTCTTGCCCTCTGTTTCAGCCGCTCTGTTTCAGCCCCTCTGTTTCAGCCCCTCTGATTCAGCCCCTCTGTTTCAGCCCCTCTGTTTCTGCCCCTCTGTTTCAGCCCCTCTGTTTCTCGCCCTTTGTTTCAGCCCCTCTGTTTCTCGCCCTCTGTTTCAGCCCCTCTATTTCAGCCCCTCTGTTTCAGCCCCTCTGTTTCTCGCCCTCTGTTTCAGCCCCTCTGTTTCTTGCCCTCTGTTTCAGCCCCTCTGTTTCAGCCCCTCTGTTTCAGCCCCTCTGTTTCTCGCCCTCTGTTTCTGCCCCTCTGTTTCTCGCCCTCTGTTTCAGCCTCTCTGTTTCTCGCCTTCTGTTTCAGCCCCTCTGATTCAGCCCCTCTGTTTCAGCCCCTCTGATTCAGCCCCTCTGATTCAGCCCCTCTGTTTCTTGCCCTCTGTTTCAGCCCCTCTGTTTCTCGCCCTCTGTTTCAGCCCCTCTGTTTCTCGCCCTCTGTTTCAGCCCCTCTGTTTCGCACTCTCTGTTTCAGCCCCTCTGTTTCAGCCCCTCTGTTTCTCGCCCTCTGTTTCTGCTCCTCTGTTTCTCGCCCTCTGTTTCTGCCCCTCTGTTTCTCGCCCTCTGTTTCAGCCCCTCTGATTCAGCCCCTCTGTTTCAGCCCCTCTGAATCAGCCCCTCTGTTTCAGCCCCTCTGTTTCTCGCCCTCTGTTTCAGCCCCTCTGTTTCTCACCCTCTGTTTCAGCACCTCTGTTTCAGCCCCTCTGTTTCTCGCCCTCTGTTTCAGCCCCTCTGTTTCTCGCCCTCTGTTTCAGCCCCTCTGATTCAGCCCCGCTGTTTCTCGCCCTCTGTTTCAGCCCCTCTGTTTCTCGCCATCTGTTTCAGCCCCTCTGTTTCTCGCCCTCTGTTTCAGCCCCTCTGTTTCAGCCCCTCTGTTTCAGCCCCTCTGTTTCTCGCCCTCTGTTTCAGCCCCTCTGTTTCTCGCCCTCTGTTTCAGCCCCTCTGTTTCAGCCCCTCTGATTCAGCCCCTCTGTTTCAGCCCCTCTGATTCAGCCCCTTTGTTTCAGCCCCTCTGATTCAGTACCTTAGTTTCTCGCCCTCTGTTTCAGCCCCTCTGTTTCAGCCCCTCTATTTCAGCCCCTCTGTTTCAGCCCCTCTGTTTCAGGCTCTCTGTTTCAGCCCGTCTGTTTCAGCCCCACTGTTTCAGCCCCTCTGATTCAGTCCCTTAGTTTCTCGCCCTCTGTTTTAGCCCCTCTGTTTCAGCCCCTCTGATTCAGCCCCTCTGATTCAGCCCCTCTGTTTCTCACCCTCTGTTTCAGCCCCTCTGTTTCAGCCCCTCTGATTCAGCCCCTCTGATTCAGCCCCTCTGTTTCTCGCCCTCTGTTTCTGCCCCTCTGTTTCAGCCCCTCTGTTTCAGCCCCTCTGTTTCTTGCCCTCTGTTTCAGCCCCTCTGTTTCAGCCCCTCTGTTTCAGCCCCTCCGATTCAGCCCCTCTGTTTCAGCCCCTCTGTTTCTGCCCCTCTGTTTCCGCCACTCTGTTTCTCGCCCTTTGTTTCAGCCCCTCTGTTTCTCGCCCTCTGTTTCAGCCCCTCTGTTTCAGCCCCTCTGTTTCAGCCCCTCTGTTTCTCGCCCTCTGTTTCAGCCCCTCTGTTTCTTGCCCTCTGTTTCAGCCCCTCTGTTTCAGCCCCACTGTTTCTCGCCCTCTGTTTCTGCCCCTCTGTTTCTCGCCCTCTGTTTCAGACCCTCTATTTCAGCCCCTCTGTTCCAGCCCCTCTGATTCAGCCCCTCTGTTTCAGCCCCTCTGTTTCAGCCCCTCTGATTCAGCTCCTCTGTTTCTCGCCCTCTGTTTCAGCCCCTCTGTTTCAGCCCTTCTGTTTCAGCCACTCGGTTTCAGCCCCTCTGTTTCTCGCCCTCTGTTTCAGCCCCTCTGTTTCTCACCCTCTGTTTCAGCACCTCTGTTTCAGCCCCTCTGTTTCTCGCCCTCTGTTTCAGCCCCTCTGTTTCTCGCCCTCTGTTTCAGCCCCTCTGATTCAGCCCCGCTGTTTCTCGCCCTCTGTTTCAGCCCCTCTGTTTCTCGCCATCTGTTTCAGCCCCTCTGTTTCTCGCCCTCTGTTTCAGCCCCTCTGTTTCAGCCCCTCTGTTTCAGCCCCTCTGTTTCTCGCCCTCTGTTTCAGCCCCTCTGTTTCTCGCCCTCTGTTTCAGCCCCTCTGTTTCAGCCCCTCTGATTCAGCCCCTCTGTTTCAGCCCCTCTGATTCAGCCCCTTTGTTTCAGCCCCTCTGATTCAGTACCTTAGTTTCTCGCCCTCTGTTTCAGCCCCTCTGTTTCAGCCCCTCTATTTCAGCCCCTCTGTTTCAGCCCCTCTGTTTCAGGCTCTCTGTTTCAGCCCGTCTGTTTCAGCCCCACTGTTTCAGCCCCTCTGATTCAGTCCCTTAGTTTCTCGCCCTCTGTTTTAGCCCCTCTGTTTCAGCCCCTCTGATTCAGCCCCTCTGATTCAGCCCCTCTGTTTCTCGCCCTCTGTTTCAGGCCCTCTGTTTCAGCCCCTCTGATTCAGCCCCTCTGATTCAGCCCCTCTGTTTCTCGCCCTCTGTTTCTGCCCCTCTGTTTCAGCCCCTCTGTTTCAGCCCCTCTGTTTCTTGCCCTCTGTTTCAGCCCCTCTGTTTCAGCCCCTCTGTTTCAGCCCCTCCGATTCAGCCCCTCTGTTTCAGCCCCTCTGTTTCTGCCCCTCTGTTTCCGCCACTCTGTTTCTCGCCCTTTGTTTCAGCCCCTCTGTTTCTCGCCCTCTGTTTCAGCCCCTCTGTTTCAGCCCCTCTGTTTCAGCCCCTCTGTTTCTCGCCCTCTGTTTCAGCCCCTCTGTTTCTTGCCCTCTGTTTCAGCCCCTCTGTTTCAGCCCCACTGTTTCTCGCCCTCTGTTTCTGCCCCTCTGTTTCTCGCCCTCTGTTTCAGACCCTCTATTTCAGCCCCTCTGTTCCAGCCCCTCTGATTCAGCCCCTCTGTTTCAGCCCCTCTGTTTCAGCCCCTCTGATTCAGCTCCTCTGTTTCTCGCCCTCTGTTTCAGCCCCTCTGTTTCAGCCCTTCTGTTTCAGCCACTCGGTTTCAGCCCCTCTGTTTCTTGCCCTCTGTTTCAGCCCCTCTGTTTATCGCCCTCTGTTTTAGCCCCTCTGTTTCTCGCCCTCTGTTTCAGCGCCTCTGTTTCGCACTCTCTGTTTCAGCCCCTCTGTTTCAGCCCCTCTGTTTCAGCCCCTCCGATTCAGCCAGCTCTGTTTCAGCCCCTCTGTTTCTGCCCCTCTGTTTCAGCCCCTCTGTTTCTCGCCCTTTGTTTCAGCCCCTCTGTTTCTCGCCCTCTGTTTCAGATCCTCTGCTTCAGCCCCTCTGTTTCAGCCCCTCTGTTTCTCGCCCTCTGTTTCAGCCCCTCTGTTTCTTGCCCTCTGTTTCAGCCCCTCTGTTTCAGCCCCACTGTTTCTCGCCCTCTGTTTCTGCCCCTCTGTTTCTCGCCTTCTGTTTCAGCCCCTCTGATTCAGGCCCTCTCTTTCAGCCCCTCTGTTTCTCGCCTTCTGTTTCAGCCCCTCTGATTCAGGCCCTCTGTTTCAGCCCCTCTGATTCAGCCCCTCTGATTCAGCCCCTCTGTTTCTCGCCCTCTGTTCAGCCCCTCTGTTTCAGCCCTTCTGTTTCAGCCACTCGGTTTCAGCCCCTCTGTTTCTGGCCCTCTGTTTCAGCCCCTCTGTATCTCGCTCTCTGTTTCAGCCCCTCTGTTTAAGCCCCTCTGTTTCAGCCCCTCTGTTTCTCGCCCTCTGTTTCAGCCCCTCTGTTTCTCGCCCTCTGTTTCAGCCCCTCTGTTTCGCACTCTCTGTTTCAGCCCCTCTGTTTCAGCCCCTCTGTTTCTCGCCCTCTGTTTCTGCTCCTCTGTTTCTCGCCCTCTGTTTCAGCCCCTCTGTTTCTCGCCCTCTGTTTCAGCCCCTCTGATTCAGCCCCTCTGTTTCAGCCCCTCTGAATCAGCCCCTCTGTTTCAGCCCCTCTGTTTCAGCCCCTCTGTTTCTCGCCCTCTGTTTCTGCCCCTCTGTTTCTCACCCTCTGTTTCAGCACCTCTGTTTCAGCCCGTCTGTTTCTCGCCCTCTGTTTCAGCCCCTCTGTGTCTCGCCCTCTGTTTCAGCCCCTCTGATTCAGCCCCTCTGTTTCTCGCCCTCTGTTTCAGCCCCTCTGTTTCTCGCCATCTGTTTCAGCCCCTCTGTTTCTCGCCCTCTGTTTCAGCCCCTCTGTTTCAGCCCCTCTGTTTCAGCCCCTCTGTTTCTCGCCCTCTGTTTCAGCCCCTCTGTTTCTCGCCCTCTGTTTCAGCCTCTCTGTTTCTCGCCCTCTGTTTCAGCCCTTCTGTTTCAGCCCCTCTGATTCAGCCCCTCAGTTTCAGCCCCTCTGATTCAGCCCCTCTGTTTCAGCCCCTCTGAATCAGTACCTTAGTTTCTCGCCCTCTGTTTCAGCCCCTCTGTTTCAGCCCCTCTATTTCAGCCCCTCTAATTCAGCCCCTCTGTTTCTCGCCCTCTGTTTCAGCCCCTCTGTTTCTGCCCCTCTGTTTCAGCCCCTCTGTTTCAGCCCATCTGTTTCTTGCCCTCTGTTTCAGCCCCTCTGTTTCAGCCCCTCTGTTTCAGCCCCTCCGATTCAGCCCCTCTGTTTCAGCCCCTCTGTTTCTCCCCCTCTGTTTCCGCCCCTCTGTTTCTCGCCTTTAGTTTCAGCACCTCTGTTTCTCGCCTTCTGTTTCAGCCCCTCTGTTTCAGCCCCTCTGTTTCAGCCCCTCTGTTTCTCGCCCTCTGTTTCAGCCCCTCTGTTTCTTGCCCTCTGTTTCAGCCCCTCTGTTTCAGCCCCTCTGTTTCTCGCCCTCTGTTTCTGCCCCTCTGTTTCTCGCCCTCTGTTTCAGCCCGTCTGTTTCTCGCCTTCTGTTTCAGCCCCTCTGATTCAGCCCCTCTGTTTCAGCCCCTCTGTTTCAGCCCCTCTGATTCAGCCCCTCTGTTTCTCGCCCTCTGTTTCAGCCCCTCTGTTTCAGCCCTTCTGTTTCAGCCACTCGGTTTCAGCCCCTCTGTTTCTTGCCCTCTGTTTCAGCCCCTCTGTTTATCGCCCTCTGTTTTAGCCCCTCTGTTTCTCGCCCTCTGTTTCAGCCCCTCTGTTTCGGACTCTCTGTTTCAGCCCCTCTGTTTCAGCCCCTCTCTTTCAGCCCCTCCGATTCAGCCCCTCTGTTTCAGCCCCTCTGTTTCTGCCCCTCTGTTTCAGCCCCTCTGTTTCTCGCCCTTTGTTTCAGCCCCTCTGTTTCTCGCCCTCTGTTTCAGCCCCTCTGCTTCAGCCCCTCTGTTTCAGCCCCTCTGTTTCTCGCCCTCTGTTTCAGCCCCTCTGTTTCTTGCCCTCTGTTTCAGCCCCTCTGTTTCAGCCCCACTGTTTCTCGCCCTCTGTTTCTGCCCCTCTGTTTCTCGCCCTCTGTTTCAGCCCCTCTGTTTCTCGCCTTCTGTTTCAGCCCCTCTGATTCAGGCCCTCTCTTTCAGCCCCTGTGTTTCTCGCTTTCTGTTTCAGCCCCTCTGATTCAGGCCCTCTGTTTCAGCCCCTCTGATTCAGCCCCTCTGATTCAGCCCCTCTGTTTCTCGCCCTCTGTTTCAGCCCCTCTGTTTCTCGCCCTCCGTTTCAGCCCCTCTGTTTCTCGCCCTCTGTTTCAGCCCCTCTGTTTCAGACCCTCTGTTTCAGTCCCTCTGTTTCTCGCCCTCTGTTTCTCGCCCTCTGTTTCAGCCTCTCTGTTTCTCGCCCTCTGTTTCAGCCCCTCTGTTTCTCGCCCTCTGTTTCAGCCCCTCTGTTTCAGCCCCTCTGTTTCAGCCCCTCTGTTTCAGCCCCTCTGTTTCTCGCCCTCTGTTTCAGCCCCTCTGTTTCTTGCCCTCTGTTTCAGCCCCTCTGGTTCTCGCCCTCTGTTTCAGCCTCTCTGTTTCTCGCCCTCTGTTTCAGCCCCTCTGTTTCAGCCCCTCTGATTCAGCCCCTCTGTTTCAGCCCCTCTGTTTCTCGCCCTCTGTTTCAGCCCCTGTGATTCAGCCCCTCTGTTTCAGCCCCTCTGATTCAGCCCCTCTGTTTCAGCCCCTCTATTTCAGCCCCTCTGTTTCAGCCCCTCTGTTTCAGTCTCTCTGTTTCAGCCCGTCTGTTTCAGCCCCTCTGTTTCAGCCCCTCTGATTCAGTCCCTCTGATTCAGCCCCTCTGATTCAGCCCCTCTGTTTCTCGCCCTCTGTTTCAGCCCCTCTGTTTCAGCCCCTCTGATTCACCCCTCTGATTCAGCCCCTCTGTTTCTCGCCCTCTGTTTCAGCCACTCTGTTTCAGCCCCTCTATTTCTCGCCCTCTGTTTCTGCCCCTCTGTTTCAGCCCCTCTGTTTCAGCCCCTCTGTTTCTTGCCCTCTGTTTCAGCCGCTCTGTTTCAGCCCCTCTGTTTCAGCCCCTCTGATTCAGCCCCTCTGTTTCAGCCCCTCTGTTTCTGCCCCTCTGTTTCAGCCCCTCTGTTTCTCGCCCTTTGTTTCAGCCCCTCTGTTTCTCGCCCTCTGTTTCAGCCCCTCTGTTTCAGCCCCTCTGTTTCAGCCCCTCTGTTTCAGCCCGTCTGTTTCAGCCCCTCTGTTTCTTGCCCTCTGTTTCAGCCCCTCTGTTTCTCGCCCTCTGTTTCAGCCTCTCTGTTTCTCGCCGTCTGTTTCAGCCCCTCTGATTCAGCCCCTCTGTTTCAGCCCCTCTGATTCAGCCCCTCTGATTCAGCCCCTCTGTTTCTCGCCCTCTGTTTCAGCCCCTCTGTTTCAGCCCTTCTGTTTCAGCCACTCGGTTTCAGCCCCTCTGTTTCTTGCCCTCTGTTTCAGCCCCTCTGTTTCTCGCCCTCTGTTTCAGCCCCTCTGTTTCTCGCCCTCTGTTTCAGCCCCTCTGTTTCGCACTCTCTGTTTCAGCCCCTCTGTTTCAGCCCCTCTGTTTCTCGCCCTCTGTTTCTGCTCCTCTGGTTCTCGCCCTCTGTTTCTGCCCCTCTGTTTCTCGCCCTCTGTTTCAGCCCCTCTGATTCAGCCCCTCTGTTTCAGCCCCTCTGAATCAGCCCCTCTGTTTCAGCCCCTCTGTTTCTCGCCCTCTGTTTCAGCCCCTCTGTTTCTCACCCTCTGTTTCAGCACCTCTGTTTCAGCCCCTCTGTTTCTCGCCCTCTGTTTCAGCCCCTCTGTTTCTCGCCCTCTGTTTCAGCCCCTCTGATTCAGCCCCGCTGTTTCTCGCCCTCTGTTTCAGCCCCTCTGTTTCTCGCCATCTGTTTCAGCCCCTCTGTTTCTCGCCCTCTGTTTCAGCCCCTCTGTTTCAGCCCCTCTGTTTCAGCCCCACTGTTTCTCGCCCTCTGTTTCAGCCCCTCTGTTTCTCGCCCTCTGTTTCAGCCCCTCTGATTCAGCCCCTCTGTTTCAGCCCCTCTGATTCAGCCCCTCTGTTTCAGCCCCTCTGATTCAGTACCTTAGTTTCTCACCCTCTGTTTCAGCCCCTCTGTTTCAGCCCCTCTATTTCAGCCCCTCTGTTTCAGCCCCTCTGTTTCAGGCTCTCTGTTTCAGCCCGTCTGTTTCAGCCCCACTGTTTCAGCCCCTCTGATTCAGTCCCTTAGTTTCTCGCCCTCTGTTTTAGCCCCTCTGATTCAGCCCCTCTGATTCAGCCCCTCTGTTTCTCGCCCTCTGTTTCAGCCCCTCTGTTTCAGCCCCTCTGATTCAGCCCCTCTGATTCAGCCCCTCTGTTTCTCGCCCTCTGTTTCTGCCCCTCTGTTTCAGCCCCTCTGTTTCAGCCCCTCTGTTTCTTGCCCTCTGTTTCAGCCCCTCTGTTTCAGCCCCTCTGTTTCAGCCCCTCTGATTCAGCTCCTCTGTTTCTCGCCCTCTGTTTCAGCCCCTCTGTTTCAGCCCTTCTGTTTCAGCCACTCGGTTTCAGCCCCTCTGTTTCTTGCCCTCTGTTTCAGCCCCTCTGTTTATCGCCCTCTGTTTTAGCCCCTCTGTTTCTCGCCCTCTCTTTCAGCCCCTCTGTTTCGCACTCTCTGTTTCAGCCCTTCTGTTTCAGCCCCTCTGTTTCAGCCCCTCCGATTCAGCCCCTCTGTTTCAGCCCCTCTGTTTCTGCCCCTCTGTTTCAGCCCCTCTGTTTCTCGCCCTTTGTTTCAGCCCCTCTGTTTCTCGCCCTCTGTTTCAGCCCCTCTGCTTCAGCCCCTCTGTTTCAGCCCCTCTGTTTCTCGCCCTCTGTTTCAGCCCCTCTGTTTCTTGCCCTCTGTTTCAGCCCCTCTGTTTCAGCCCCACTGTTTCTCGCCCTCTGTTTCTGCCCCTCTGTTTCTCGCCTTCTGTTTCAGCCCCTCTGATTCAGGCCCTCTCTTTCAGCCCCTCTGTTTCTCGCCTTCAGTTTCAGCCCCTCTGATTCAGGCCCTCTGTTTCAGCCCCTCTGATTCACCTCCTCTGATTCAGCCCCTCTGTTTCTCGCCCTCTGTTCAGCACCTCTGTTTCAGCCCTTCTGTTTCAGCCACTCGGTTTCAGCCCCTCTGTTTCTGGCCCTCTGTTTCAGCCCCTCTGTTTCTCGCTCTCTGTTTCAGCCCCTCTGTTTCAGCCCCTCTGTTTCAGCCCCTCTGTTTCTCGCCCTCTGTTTCAGCCCCTCTGTTTCTTGCCCTCTGTTTCAGCCCCTCTGTTTCAGCCCCTCTGTTTCAGCCCCTCTGTTTCTCGCCCTCTGTTTCAGCCCCTCTGATTCAGCTCCTCTGTTTCTCGCCCTCTGTTTCAGCCGCTCTGTTTCTCGCCCTCTGTTTCAGCCCCTCTGTTTCAGCCCCTCTGTTTCAGCCCCTCTGTTTCTCGCCCTCTGCTTCAGCCCCCCTGATTCAGCCCCTCTGTTTCTCGCCCTCTGTTTCAGCCCCTCTGTTTCTCGCCATCTGTTTCAGCCCCTCTGTTTCTCGCCCTCTGTTTCAGCCCCTCTGTTTCTCGCCCTCTGTTTCAGCCTCTCTGTTTCTCGCCCTCTGTTTCAGCCCCTCTGTTTCAGCCCCTCTGATTCAGCCCCTCTGTTTCAGCCCCTCTGATTCAGCCCCTCTGTTTCAGCCCCTCTGATTCAGTACCTTAGTTTCTCGCCCTCTGTTTCAGCCCCTCTGTTTCAGCCCCTCTATTTCAGCCCCTCTGTTTCAGCCCCTCTGTTTCAGGCTCTCTGTTTCAGCCCGTCTGTTTCAGCCCCACTGTTTCAGCCCCTCTGATTTAGCCCCTCTGTTTCTCGCCCTCTGTTTCAGCCCCTCTGTTTCAGCCCCTCTGATTCAGCCCCTCTGATTCAGCCCCTCTGTTTCTCGCCCTCTGTTTCTGCCCCTCTGTTTCAGCCCCTCTGTTTCAGCCCCTCTGTTTCTTGCCCTCTGTTTCAGCCCCTCTGTTTCAGCCCCTCTGTTTCAGCCCCTCCGATTCAGCCCCTCTGTTTCAGCCCCTCTGTTTCTGCCCCTCTGTTTCCGCCCCTCTGTTTCTCGCCCTTTGTTTCAGCCCCTCTGTTTCTCGCCCTCTGTTTCAGCCCCTCTGTTTCAGCCCCTCTGTTTCAGCCCCTCTGTTTCTCGCCCTCTGTTTCAGCCCCTCTGTTTCTTGCCCTCTGTTTCAGCCCCTCTGTTTCAGCCCCACTGTTTCTCGCCCTCTGTTTCTGCCCCTCTGTTTCTCGCCCTCAGTTTCAGCCCCTCTGTTTCTCGCCTTCTGTTTCAGCCCCTCTGATTCAGCCCCTCTTTTTCAGCCCCTCTGTTTCAGCCCCTCTGATTCAGCTCCTCTGTTTCTCGCCCTCTGTTTCAGCCCCTCTGTTTCAGCCCTTCTGTTTCAGCCACTCGGTTTCAGCCCCTCTGTTTCTTGCCCTCTGTTTCAGCCCCTCTGTTTATCGCCCTCTGTTTTAGCCCCTCTGTTTCTCGCCCTCTGTTTCAGCCCCTCTGTTTCGCACTCTCTGTTTCAGCCCCTCTGTATCAGCCCCTCTGTTTCAGCCCCTCCGATTCAGCCCCTCTGTTTCAGCCCCTCTGTTTCTGCCCCTCTGTTTCAGCCCCTCTGTTTCTCGCCCTTTGTTTCAGCCCCTCTGTTTCTCGCCCTCTGTTTCAGATCCTCTGCTTCAGCCCCTCTGTTTCAGCCCCTCTGTTTCTCGCCCTCTGTTTCAGCCCCTCTGTTTCTTGCCCTCTGTTTCAGCCCCTCTGTTTCAGCCCCACTGCTTCTCGCCCTCTGTTTCTGCACCTCTGTTTCTCGCCTTCTGTTTCAGCCCCTCTGATTCAGGCCCTCTCTTTCAGCCCCTCTGTTTCTCGCCCTCTGTTTCTGCCCCTCTGTTTCTCGCCCTCTGTTTCAGCCCGTCTGTTTCTCGCCTTCTGTTTCAGCCCCTCTGATTCAGCCCCTCTGTTTCAGCCCCTCTGTTTCAGCCCCTCTGATTCAGCCCCTCTGTTTCTCGCCCTCTGTTTCAGCCCCTCTGTTTCAGCCCTTCTGTTTCAGCCACTCGGTTTCAGCCCCTCTGTTTCTTGCCCTCTGTTTCAGCCCCTCTGTTTATCGCCCTCTGTTTCAGCCCCTCTGTTTCGGACTCTCTGTTTCAGCCCCTCTGTTTCAGCCCCTCTCTTTCAGCCCCTCCGATTCAGCCCCTCTGTTTCAGCCCCTCTGTTTCTGCCCCTCTGTTTCAGCCCCTCTGTTTCTCGCCCTTTGTTTCAGCCCCTCTGTTTCTCGCCCTCTGTTTCAGCCCCTCTGCTTCAGCCCCTCTGTTTCAGCCCCTCTGTTTCAGCCCCTCTGTTTCTCGCCCTTTGTTTCAGCCCCTCTGTTTCTCGCCCTCTGTTTCAGATCCTCTGCTTCAGCCCCTCTGTTTCAGCCCCTCTGTTTCTCGCCCTCTGTTTCAGCCCCTCTGTTTCTTGCCCTCTGTTTCAGCCCCTCTGTTTCGGCCCCACCGCTTCTCGCCCTCTGTGCCTGCACCTCTGTTTCTCGCCTTCTGTTTCAGCCCCTCTGATTCAGGCCCTCTCTTTCAGCCCCTCTGTTTCTCGCCCTCTGTTTCTGCCCCTCTGTTTCTCGCCCTCTGTTTCAGCCCGTCTGTTTCTCGCCTTCTGTTTCAGCCCCTCTGATTCAGCCCCTCTGTTTCAGCCCCTCTGTTTCAGCCCCTCTGATTCAGCCCCTCTGTTTCTCGCCCTCTGTTTCAGCCCCTCTGTTTCAGCCCTTCTGTTTCAGCCCCTCTCTTTCAGCCCCTCCGATTCAGCCCCTCTGTTTCAGCCCCTCTGTTTCTGCCCCTCTGTTTCAGCCCCTCTGTTTCTCGCCCTTTGTTTCAGCCCCTCTGTTTCTCGCCCTCTGTTTCAGCCCCTCTGCTTCAGCCCCTCTGTTTCAGCCCCTCTGTTTCTCGCCCTCTGTTTCAGCCCCTCTGTTTCTTGCCCTCTGTTTCAGCCCCTCTGTTTCAGCCCCACTGTTTCTCGCCCTCTGTTTCTGCCCCTCTGTTTCTCGCCCTCTGTTTCAGCCCCTCTGTTTCTCGCCTTCTGTTTCAGCCCCTCTGATTCAGGCCCTCTCTTTCAGCCCCTGTGTTTCTCGCTTTCTGTTTCAGCCCCTCTGATTCAGGCCCTCTGTTTCAGCCCCTCTGATTCAGCCCCTCTGATTCAGCCCCTCTGTTTCTCGCCCTCTGTTTCAGCCCCTCTGTTTCTCGCCCTCCGTTTCAGCCCCTCTGTTTCTCGCCCTCTGTTTCAGCCCCTCTGTTTCAGACCCTCTGTTTCAGTCCCTCTGTTTCTCGCCCTCTGTTTCTCGCCCTCTGTTTCAGCCTCTCTGTTTCTCGCCCTCTGTTTCAGCCCCTCTGTTTCTCGCCCTCTGTTTCAGCCCCTCTGTTTCAGCCCCTCTGTTTCAGCCCCTCTGTTTCAGCCCCTCTGTTTCTCGCCCTCTGTTTCAGCCCCTCTGTTTCTTGCCCTCTGTTTCAGCCCCTCTGGTTCTCGCCCTCTGTTTCAGCCTCTCTGTTTCTCGCCCTCTGTTTCAGCCCCTCTGTTTCAGCCCCTCTGATTCAGCCCCTCTGTTTCAGCCCCTCTGTTTCTCGCCCTCTGTTTCAGCCCCTGTGATTCAGCCCCTCTGTTTCAGCCCCTCTGATTCAGCCCCTCTGTTTCAGCCCCTCTATTTCAGCCCCTCTGTTTCAGCCCCTCTGTTTCAGTCTCTCTGTTTCAGCCCGTCTGTTTCAGCCCCTCTGTTTCAGCCCCTCTGATTCAGTCCCTCTGATTCAGCCCCTCTGATTCAGCCCCTCTGTTTCTCGCCCTCTGTTTCAGCCGCTCTGTTTCAGACCCTCTGATTCAGCCCCTCTGATTCAGCCCCTCTGTTTCTCGCCCTCTGTTTCAGCCCCTCTGTTTCAGCCCCTCTATTTCTCGCCCTCTGTTTCTGCCCCTCTGTTTCAGCCCCTCTGTTTCAGCCCCTCTGTTTCTTGCCCTCTGTTTCAGCCGCTCTGTTTCAGCCCCTCTGTTTCAGCCCCTCTGATTCAGCCCCTCTGTTTCAGCCCCTCTGTTTCTGCCCCTCTGTTTCAGCCCCTCTGTTTCTCGCCCTTTGTTTCAGCCCCTCTGTTTCTCGCCCTCTGTTTCAGCCCCTCTGTTTCAGCCCCTCTGTTTCAGCCCCTCTGTTTCTCGCCCTCTGTTTCAGCCCCTCTGTTTCTTGCCCTCTGTTTCAGCCCCTCTGTTTCAGCCCCTCTGTTTCAGCCCCTCTGTTTCTCGCCCTCTGTTTCTGCCCCTCTGTTTCTCGCCCTCTGTTTCAGCCTCTCTGTTTCTCGCCTTCTGTTTCAGCCCCTCTGATTCAGCCCCTCTGTTTCAGCCCCTCTGATTCAGCCCCTCTGATTCAGCCCCTCTGTTTCTCGCCCTCTGTTTCAGCCCCTCTGTTTCAGCCCTTCTGTTTCAGCCACTCGGTTTCAGCCCCTCTGTTTCTTGCCCTCTGTTTCAGCCCCTCTGTTTCTCGCCCTCTGTTTCAGCCCCTCTGTTTCTCGCCCTCTGTTTCAGCCCCTCTGTTTCGCACTCTCTGTTTCAGCCCCTCTGTTTCAGCCCCTCTGTTTCTCGCCCTCTGTTTCTGCTCCTCTGTTTCTCGCCCTCTGTTTCTGCCCCTCTGTTTCTCGCCCTCTGTTTCAGCCCCTCTGATTCAGCCCCTCTGTTTCAGCCCCTCTGAATCAGCCCCTCTGTTTCAGCCCCTCTGTTTCTCGCCCTCTGTTTCAGCCCCTCTGTTTCTCACCCTCTGTTTCAGCACCTCTGTTTCAGCCCCTCTGTTTCTCGCCCTCTGTTTCAGCCCCTCTGTTTCTCGCCCTCTGTTTCAGCCCCTCTGATTCAGCCCCGCTGTTTCTCGCCCTCTGTTTCAGCCCCTCTGTTTCTCGCCATCTGTTTCAGCCCCTCTGTTTCTCGCCCTCTGTTTCAGCCCCTCTGTTTCAGCCCCTCTGTTTCAGCCCCACTGTTTCTCGCCCTCTGTTTCAGCCCCTCTGTTTCTCGCCCTCTGTTTCAGCCCCTCTGATTCAGCCCCTCTGTTTCAGCCCCTCTGATTCAGCCCCTCTGTTTCAGCCCCTCTGATTCAGTACCTTAGTTTCTCACCCTCTGTTTCAGCCCCTCTGTTTCAGCCCCTCTATTTCAGCCCCTCTGTTTCAGCCCCTCTGTTTCAGGCTCTCTGTTTCAGCCCGTCTGTTTCAGCCCCACTGTTTCAGCCCCTCTGATTCAGTCCCTTAGTTTCTCGCCCTCTGTTTTAGCCCCTCTGATTCAGCCCCTCTGATTCAGCCCCTCTGTTTCTCGCCCTCTGTTTCAGCCCCTCTGTTTCAGCCCCTCTGATTCAGCCCCTCTGATTCAGCCCCTCTGTTTCTCGCCCTCTGTTTCTGCCCCTCTGTTTCAGCCCCTCTGTTTCAGCCCCTCTGTTTCTTGCCCTCTGTTTCAGCCCCTCTGTTTCAGCCCCTCTGTTTCAGCCCCTCCGATTCAGCCCCTCTGTTTCAGCCCCTCTGTTTCTGCCCCTCTGTTTCCGCCACTCTGTTTCTCGCCCTTTGTTTCAGCCCCTCTGTTTCTCGCCCTCTGTTTCAGCCCCTCTGTTTCAGCCCCTCTGTTTCAGCCCCTCTGTTTCTCGCCCTCTGTTTCAGCCCCTCTGTTTCTCGCCCTCTGTTTCTGCCCCTCTGTTTCTCGCCCTCTGTTTCAGACCCTCTATTTCAGCCCCTCTGTGTCAGCCCCTCTGATTCAGCCCCTCTGTTTCAGCCCCTCTGTTTCAGCCCCTCTGATTCAGCTCCTCTGTTTCTCGCCCTCTGTTTCAGCCCCTCTGTTTCAGCCCTTCTGTTTCAGCCACTCGGTTTCAGCCCCTCTGTTTCTTGCCCTCTGTTTCAGCCCCTCTGTTTATCGCCCTCTGTTTTAGCCCCTCTGTTTCTCGCCCTCTGTTTCAGCCCCTCTGTTTCGCACTCTCTGTTTCAGCCCCTCTGTTTCAGCCCCTCTGTTTCAGCCCCTCCGATTCAGCCCCTCTGTTTCAGCCCCTCTGTTTCTGCCCCTCTGTTTCAGCCCCTCTGTTTCTCGCCCTTTGTTTCAGCCCCTCTGTTTCTCGCCCTCTGTTTCAGCCCCTCTGCTTCAGCCCCTCTGTTTCAGCCCCTCTGTTTCTCGCCCTCTGTTTCAGCCCCTCTGTTTCTTGCCCTCTGTTTCAGCCCCTCTGTTTCAGCCCCACTGTTTCTCGCCCTCTGTTTCTGCCCCTCTGTTTCTCGCCTTCTGTTTCAGCCCCTCTGATTCAGGCCCTCTCTTTCAGCCCCTCTGTTTCTCGCCTTCAGTTTCAGCCCCTCTGATTCAGGCCCTCTGTTTCAGCCCCTCTGATTCACCTCCTCTGATTCAGCCCCTCTGTTTCTCGCCCTCTGTTCAGCACCTCTGTTTCAGCCCTTCTGTTTCAGCCACTCGGTTTCAGCCCCTCTGTTTCTGGCCCTCTGTTTCAGCCCCTCTGTTTCTCGCTCTCTGTTTCAGCCCCTCTGTTTCAGCCCCTCTGTTTCAGCCCCTCTGTTTCTCGCCCTCTGTTTCAGCCCCTCTGTTTCTTGCCCTCTGTTTCAGCCCCTCTGTTTCAGCCCCTCTGTTTCAGCCCCTCTGTTTCTCGCCCTCTGTTTCAGCCCCTCTGATTCAGCTCCTCTGTTTCTCGCCCTCTGTTTCAGCCGCTCTGTTTCTCGCCCTCTGTTTCAGCCCCTCTGTTTCAGCCCCTCTGTTTCAGCCCCTCTGTTTCTCGCCCTCTGTTTCAGCCCCCCTGATTCAGCCCCTCTGTTTCTCGCCCTCTGTTTCAGCCCCTCTGTTTCTCGCCATCTGTTTCAGCCCCTCTGTTTCTCGCCCTCTGTTTCAGCCCCTCTGTTTCTCGCCCTCTGTTTCAGCCTCTCTGTTTCACGCCCTCTGTTTCAGCCCCTCTGTTTCAGCCCCTCTGATTCAGCCCCTCTGTTTCAGCCCCTCTGATTCAGCCCCTCTGTTTCAGCCCCTCTGATTCAGTACCTTAGTTTCTCGCCCTCTGTTTCAGCCCCTCTGTTTCAGCCCCTCTATTTCAGCCCCTCTGTTTCAGCCCCTCTGTTTCAGGCTCTCTGTTTCAGCCCGTCTGTTTCAGCCCCACTGTTTCAGCCCCTCTGATTCAGTCCCTTAGTTTCTCGCCCTCTGTTTTAGCCGCTCTGTTTCAGCCCCTCTGATTCAGCCCCTCTGATTTAGCCCCTCTGTTTCTCGCCCTCTGTTTCAGCCCCTCTGTTTCAGCCCCTCTGATTCAGCCCCTCTGATTCAGCCCCTCTGTTTCTCGCCCTCTGTTTCTGCCCCTCTGTTTCAGCCCCTCTGTTTCAGCCCCTCTGTTTCTTGCCCTCTGTTTCAGCCCCTCTGTTTCAGCCCCTCTGTTTCAGCCCCTCCGATTCAGCCCCTCTGTTTCAGCCCCTCTGTTTCTGCCCCTCTGTTTCCGCCCCTCTGTTTCTCGCCCTTTGTTTCAGCCCCTCTGTTTCTCGCCCTCTGTTTCAGCCCCTCTGTTTCAGCCCCTCTGTTTCAGCCCCTCTGTTTCTCGCCCTCTGTTTCAGCCCCTCTGTTTCTTGCCCTCTGTTTCAGCCCCTCTGTTTCAGCCCCACTGTTTCTCGCCCTCTGTTTCTGCCCCTCTGTTTCTCGCCCTCTGTTTCAGCCCCTCTGTTTCTCGCCTTCTGTTTCAGCCCCTCTGATTCAGCCCCTCTTTTTCAGCCCCTCTGTTTCAGCCCCTCTGATTCAGCTCCTCTGTTTCTCGCCCTCTGTTTCAGCCCCTCTGTTTCAGCCCTTCTGTTTCAGCCACTCGGTTTCAGCCCCTCTGTTTCTTGCCCTCTGTTTCAGCCCCTCTGTTTATCGCCCTCTGTTTTAGCCCCTCTGTTTCTCGCCCTCTGTTTCAGCCCCTCTGTTTATCGCCCTCTGTTTTAGCCCCTCTGTTTATCGCCCTCTGTTTCAGCCCCTCTGTTTCGCACTCTCTGTTTCAGCCCCTCTGTATCAGCCCCTCTGTTTCAGCCCCTCCGATTCAGCCCCTCTGTTTCAGCCCCTCTGTTTCTGCCCCTCTGTTTCAGCCCCTCTGTTTCTCGCCCTTTGTTTCAGCCCCTCTGTTTCTCGCCCTCTGTTTCAGATCCTCTGCTTCAGCCCCTCTGTTTCAGCCCCTCTGTTTCTCGCCCTCTGTTTCAGCCCCTCTGTTTCTTGCCCTCTGTTTCAGCCCCTCTGTTTCAGCCCCACTGCTTCTCGCCCTCTGTTTCTGCACCTCTGTTTCTCGCCTTCTGTTTCAGCCCCTCTGATTCAGGCCCTCTCTTTCAGCCCCTCTGTTTCTCGCCTTCTGTTTCAGCCCCTCTGATTCAGGCCCTCTGTTTCAGCCCCTCTGATTCAGCCCCTCTGATTCAGCCCCTCTGTTTCTCGCCCTCTGTTTCAGCCCATTCTGTTTCAGCCCTTCTGTTTCAGCCACTCGGTTTCAGCCCCTCTGTTTCTGGCCCTCTGTTTCAGCCCCTCTGTTTCTCGCTCTCTGTTTCAGCCCCTCTGTTTCTTGCCCTCTGTTTCAGCCCCTCTGTTTCAGCCCCTCTGTTTCAGCCCCTCTGTTTCTCGCCCTCTGTTTCAGCCCCTCTGATTCAGCCCCTCTGTTTCTCGCCCTCTGTTTCAGCCCCTCTGTTTCTCGCCCTCTGTTTCAGCCCCTCTGTTTCAGCCCCTCTGTTTCAGCCCCTCTGTTTCTCGCCCTCTGTTTCAGCCCCCCTGATTCAGCCCCTCTGTTTCTCGCCCTCTGTTTCAGCCCCTCTGTTTCTCGCCATCTGTTTCAGCCCCTCTGTTTCTCGCCCTCTGTTTCAGCCCCTCTGTTTCAGCCCCTCTGTTTCAGCCCCTCTGTTTCTCGCCCTCTGTTTCAGCCCCTCTGTTTCTCGCCCTCTGTTTCAGCCTCTCTGTTTCTCGCCCTCTGTTTCAGCCCCTCTGTTTCAGCCCCTCTGATTCAGCCCCTCTGTTTCAGCCCCTCTGAATCAGCCCCTCTGTTTCAGACCCTCTATTTCAGCCCCTCTGTTTCAGCCACTCTGTTTCAGGCTCTCTGTTTCAGCCCGTCTGTTTCAGCCCCTCTGTTTCAGCCCCTCTGATTCAGTACCTTAGTTTCACGCCCTCTGTTTCAGCCCCTCTGTTTCAGCCCCTCTATTTCAGCCCCTCTGTTTCAGCCCCTCTGTTTCAGGCTCTCTGTTTCAGCCCGTCTGTTTCAGCCCCTCTGTTTCTCTCCCTCTGTTTCAGCCCCTCTGTTTCTCGCCCTCTGTTTCAGCCCCTCTGTTTCAGCCCCTCTGATTCAGCCCCTCTGATTCAGCCCCTCTGTTTCTCGCCCTCTGTTTCAGCCCCTCTGTTTCAGCCCCTCTGATTCAGCCCCTCTGATTCAGCCCCTCTGTTTCTCGCCCACTGTTTCTGCCGCTCTGTTTCAGCCCCTCTGTTTCAGCCCCTCTGTTTCTTGCCCTCTGTTTCAGCCCCTCTGTTTCAGCCCCTCTGTTTCAGCCCCTCCGATTCAGCCCCTCTGTTTCAGCCCCTCTGTTTCTGCCCCTCTGTTTCAGCCCCTCTGTTTCTCGCCCTTTGTTTCAGCCCCTCTGTTTCTCGCCCTCTGTTTCAGCCCCTCTGTTTCAGCCCCACTGTTTCAGCCCCTCTGTTTCTCGCCCTCTGTTTCAGCCCCTCTGTTTCTTGCCCTCTGTTTCAGCCCCTCTGTTTCAGCCCCTCTGTTTGTCGCCCTCTGTTTCTGCCCCTCTGTTTCTCGCCCTCTGTTTCAGCCCCTCTGTTTCTCGCCTTCTGTTTCAGCCCCTCTGATTCAGCCCCTCTGTTTCAGCCCCTCTGATTCAGCCCCTCTGATTCAGCCCCTCTGTTTCTCGCCCTCTGTTTCAGCCACTCTGTTTCTCGCCCTCTGTTTCAGCCCCTCTGTTTCAGACCCTCTGTTTCTGGCCCTCTGTTTCTCGCCCTCTGTTTCTCGCCCTCTGTTTCAGCCCCTCTGTTTCTCGCCCTCTGATTCAGCCCCTCTGTATCAGCCCCTCTGTTTCAGCCCCTCTGTTTCAGCCCCTCTGTTTCAGCCCCTCTGTTTCTCGCCCTCTGTTTCAGCCCCTCTGTTTCTTGCCCTCTGTTTCAGCCCCTCTGTTTCAGCCCCTCTGTTTCTCGCCCTCTGTTTCTGCCCCTCTGTTTCTCGCCCTCTGTTTCAGCCCGTCTGTTTCTCGCCTTCTGTTTCAGCCCCTCTGATTCAGCCCCTCTGTTTCAGCCCCTCTGTTTCAGCCACTCTGATTCAGCCCCTCTGTTTCTCGCCCTCTGTTTCAGCCCCTCTGTTTCAGCCCCTCTGTTTCTTGCCCTCTGTTTCAGCCCCTCTGTTTATCGCCCTCTGTTTTAGCCCCTCTGTTTCTCGCCCTCTGTTTCAGCCCCTCTGGTTCGCACTCTCTGTTTCAGCCCCTCTGTTTCAGCCCCTCTGTTTCAGCCCCTCCGATTCAGCCCCTCTGTTTCAGCCCCTCTGTTTCTGCCCCTCTGTTTCAGCCCCTCTGTTTCTCGCCCTTTGTTTCAGCCCCTCTGTTTCTCGCCCTCTGTTTCAGCCCCTCTGCTTCAGCCCCTCTGTTTCAGCCCCTCTGTTTCTCGTCCTCTGTTTCAGCCCCTCTGTTTCAGCCCCTCTGTTTCTCGCCCTCTGTTTCAGCCCCTCTGTTTCTCGGCATTTGTTTCAGCCCCTCTGATTCAGCCCCTCTGTTTCTCACCCTCTGTTTCAGCCCCTCTGTTTCTCGCCCTCTTTTTCAGCCCCTCTATTTCTTGCCCTCTGTTTCAGCCCCTCTTTTTCAGCCCCTCTGTTTCTTGCCCTCTGTTTCAGCCCCTCTGTTTCAGCCCCACTGTTTCTCGCCCTCTGTTTCTGCCCCTCTGTTTCTCGCCCTCTGTTTCAGCCCCTCTATTTCTCGCCCTCTGTTTCAGCCCCTCTATTTTAGCCCCACTGTTTCAGCCCCTTTGTTTCAGCCACTATGTTTCTCACCCTCTGTTTCAGCCCCTCTGTTTCCGCCCCTCTGTTTCAGCCCCTCTGTTTCTCGCTCTCTGTTTCAGCCCCTCTGTTTCCGCCCCTCTGTTTCAGCCCCTCTGTTTCAGCCACTCTGTTTCTCGCCCTCTGTTTCAGCCCCTCTGTTTCTCGCCCTCTGTTTCAGCCACTCTGTTTCTCGCCCTCTGTTTCAGCCCCTCTGTTTCAGACCCTCTGTTTCAGTCCCTCTGTTTCTCGCCCTTTGTTTCTCGCACTCTGTTTCAGCCCCTCTGTTTCTCGCCCTCTGTTTCAGCCCCTCTGTTTCTCGCCCTCTGGTTCAGCCCCTCTGTTTCAGCCCCTCTGTTTTTCGCCCTCTGTTTCAGCCACTCTGTTTCTCGCCCTCTGTTTCAGCCCCTCTGTTTCAGCCCATCTGATTCAGCCTGTCTGATTCATCCCCTCTGTTTCTCGCCCTCTGTTTCAGCCACTCTGTTTCAGCCCCTCTGTTTCTTGCCCTCTGTTTCAGCCCCTCTGTTTCTCGCCCTCTGTTTCAGCCCCTCTGTTTCTTGCCCGCTGTTTCAGCCCCTCTGTTTCTCGCCCTCTGTTTCAGTACCTCTGTTTCGTGCTCTCTGTTTCAGCCCCTTTGTTTCAGTCCCTCTGTTTCTCGCCCTCTGTTTCTGCCCATCTGTTTCTCGCCCTCTGTTTCAGCCCCTCTGTTTGTCGCCCTCTGTTTCAGCCCCTCTGTTTCTCGCCCTCTGTTTCAGCCCCTCTGTTTCTCGCCCTCTGTTTCAGTCCCTCTGTTTCGCGCTCTCTTTTTCAGCCCCTCTGTTTCAGTCCCTCTGTTTCTCGCTCTCTGTTTCTGCCCGTCTGTTTCTCGCCCTCTGTTTCAGCCCCTCTGTTTCTTGCCCTCTGTTTCTGACCCTCTGTTTCTCACCCTCTGTTTCCGCCCCTCTGATTCAGCATCTCTGTTTCAGACCCTCTGAATCAGCCACTCTGATTCAGCCCCTCTGTTTCTGCCCCTCTGTTTCAGCCCCTCTGTTTCTCGCCCTCTGTTTCAGCCCCTCTGTTTCTCACCCTCTGTTTCAGTCCCTCTGTTTCAGCCCCTCTGTTTCTCGCCCTCTGTTTCAGCCCCTCTGTTTCTCGGCATTTGTTTCAGCCCCTCTGATTCAGCCCCTCTGTTTCTCACCCTCTGTTTCAGCCCCTCTGTTTCTCGCCCTCTTTTTCAGCCCCTCTATTTCTTGCCCTCTGTTTCAGCCCCTCTGTTCCAGCCCCTCTGTTTCAGCCCCTCTGTTTCTCGCCCTCTGTTTCAGCCCCTCTGTTTCTCACCCTCCGTTTCAGCCCCTCTGTTTCTCGCCCTCTGTTTCAGCCCCTCTGTTTCAGACCCTCTGTTTCAGTCCCTCTGTTTCTCGCCCTCTGTTTCTCGCCCTCTGTTTCAGCCCCTCTGTTTCTCGCCCTCTGTTTCTGCCCCTCTGTTTCTCGCCCTCTGTTTCAGCCCGTCTGTTTCTCGCCTTCTGTTTCAGCCCCTCTGATTCAGCCCCTCTGTTTCAGCCCCTCTGTTTCAGCCCCTCTGATTCAGCCCCTCTGTTTCTCGCCCTCTGTTTCAGCCCCTCTGTTTCAGCCCCTCTGTTTCTTGCCCTCTGTTTCAGCCCCTCTGTTTATCGCCCTCTGTTTTAGCCCCTCTGATTCTCGCCCTCTGTTTCAGCCCCTCTGGTTCGCACTCTCTGTTTAAGCCCCTCTGTTTCAGCCCCTCTGTTTCTGCCCCTCTGTTTCAGCCCCTCTGTTTCTCGCCCTTTGTTTCAGCCCCTCTGTTTCTCGCCCTCTGTTTCAGCCCCTCTGCTTCAGCCCCTCTGTTTCAGCCCCTCTGTTTCTCGTCCTCTGTTTCAGCCCCTCTGTTTCAGCCCCTCTGTTTCTCGCCCTCTGTTTCAGCCCCTCTGTTTCTCGGCATTTGTTTCAGCCCCTCTGATTCAGCCCCTCTGTTTCTCACCCTCTGTTTCAGCCCCTCTGTTTCTCGCCCTCTTTTTCAGCCCCTCTATTTCTTGCCCTCTGTTTCAGCCCCTCTTTTTCAGCCCCTCTGTTTCTTGCCCTCTGTTTCAGCCCCTCTGTTTCAGCCCCACTGTTTCTCGCCCTCTGTTTCTGCCCCTCTGTTTCTCGCCCTCTGTTTCAGCCCCTCTATTTCTCGCCCTCTGTTTCAGCCCCTCTATTTTAGCCCCACTGTTTCAGCCCCTTTGTTTCAGCCACTATGTTTCTCACCCTCTGTTTCAGCCCCTCTGTTTCCGCCCCTCTGTTTCAGCCCCTCTGTTTCTCGCTCTCTGTTTCAGCCCCTCTGTTTCCGCCCCTCTGTTTCAGCCCCTCTGTTTCAGCCACTCTGTTTCTCGCCCTCTGTTTCAGCCCCTCTGTTTCTCGCCCTCTGTTTCAGCCACTCTGTTTCTCGCCCTCTGTTTCAGCCCCTCTGTTTCAGACCCTCTGTTTCAGTCCCTCTGTTTCTCGCCCTTTGTTTCTCGCACTCTGTTTCAGCCCCTCTGTTTCTCGCCCTCTGTTTCAGCCCCTCTGTTTCTCGCCCTCTGGTTCAGCCCCTCTGTTTCAGCCCCTCTGTTTCTCGCCCTCTGTTTCAGCCACTCTGTTTCTCGCCCTCTGTTTCAGCCCCTCTGTTTCAGCCCATCTGATGCAGCCTGTCTGATTCAGCCCCTCTGCTTCTCGCCCTCTGTTTCAGCCACTCTGTTTCAGCCCCTCTGTTTCTTGCCCTCTGTTTCAGCCCCTCTGTTTCTCGCCCTCTGTTTCAGCCCCTCTGTTTCTTGCCCGCTGTTTCAGCCCCTCTGTTTCTCGCCCTCTGTTTCAGTACCTCTGTTTCGCGCTCTCTGTTTCAGCCCCTTTGTTTCAGTCCCTCTGTTTCTCGCCCTCTGTTTCTGCCCGTGTGTTTCTCGCCCTCTGTTTCAGCCCCTCTGTTTGTCGCCCTCTGTTTCAGCCCCTCTGTTTCTCGCCCTCTGTTTCAGCCCCTCTGTTTCTCGCCCTCTGTTTCAGTCCCTCTGTTTCGCGCTCTCTTTTTCAGCCCCTCTGTTTCAGTCCCTCTGTTTCTCGCTCTCTATTTCTGCCCGTCTGTTTCTCGCCCTCTGTTTCAGCCCCTCTGTTTCTTGCCCTCTGTTTCTGACCCTCTGTTTCTCGCCCTCTGTTTCCGCCCCTCTGATTCAGCATCTCTGTTTCAGACCCTCTGAATCAGCCACTCTGATTCAGCCCCTCTGTTTCTGCCCCTCTGTTTCAGCCCCTCTGTTTCTCGCCCTCTGTTTCAGCCCCTCTGTTTCTCACCCTCTGTTTCAGTCCCTCTGTTTCAGCCCCTCTGTTTCTCGCCCTCTGTTTCAGCCCCTCTGTTTCTCGGCATTTGTTTCAGCCCCTCTGATTCAGCCCCTCTGTTTCTCACCCTCTGTTTCAGCCCCTCTGTTTCTCGCCCTCTTTTTCAGCCCCTCTATTTCTTGCCCTCTGTTTCAGCCCCTCTGTTTCAGCCCCTCTGTTTCAGCCCCTCTGTTTCTCGCCCTCTGTTTCAGCCCCTCTGTTTCTCGCCCTCCGTTTCAGCCCCTCTGTTTCTCGCCCTCTGTTTCAGCCCCTCTGTTTCAGAGCCTCTGTTTCAGTCCCTCTGTTTCTCGCCCTCTGTTTCTCGCCCTCTATTTCAGCCCCTCTGTTTCTCGCCCTCTGTTTCAGCCCCTCTGTTTCTCGCCCTCTGTTTCAGCCCCTCTGTTTCAGCCCCTCTGTTTCAGCCCCTCTGTTTCAGCCCCTCTGTTTCTCGCCCTCTGTTTCAGCCCCTCTGTTTCTTGCCCTCTGTTTCAGCCCCTCTGTTTCTCGCCCTCTGTTTCAGCCTCTCTGTTTCTCGCCCTCTGTTTCAGCCCCTCTGTTTAAGCCCCTCTGATTCAGACCCTCTGTTTCAGCCACTCTGTTTCTCGCCCTCTGTTTCAGCCCCTCTGATTCAGCCCCTCTGTTTCAGCCCCTCTGATTCAGCCCCTCTGTTTCAGCCCCTCTATTTCAGCCCCTCTGTTTCAGCCCCTCTGTTTCAGGCTCTCTGTTTCAGCCCGTCTGTTTCAGCCCCTCTGTTTCAGCCCCTCTGATTCAGTCCCTTAGTTTGTCGCCCTCTGTTTCAGCCGCTCTGTTTCAGCCCCTCTGATTCAGCCCCTCTGATTCAGCCCCTCTGTTTCTCGCCCTCTGTTTCAGCCCCTCTGTTTCAGCCCCTTTGTTTCTCGCCCTCTGTTTCTGCCCCTCTGTTTCAGCCCCTCTGTTTCAGCCCCTCTGTTTCTTGCCCTCTGTTTCAGCCCCTCTGTTTCAGCCCCTCTGTTTCAGCCCCTCCGAATCAGCCCCTCTGTTTCAGCCCCTCTGTTTCTGCCCCTCTGTTTCAGCCCCTCTGTTTCTCGCCCTTTGTTTCAGCCCCTCTGTTTCTCGCCCTCTGTTTCAGCCCCTCTGTTTCAGCCCCTCTGTTTCAGCCCCTCTGTTTCTCGCCCTCTGTTTCAGCCCCTCTGTTTCTTGCCCTCTGTTTCAGCCCCTCTGTTTCAGCCCCTCTGTTTCGGCCCCTCTGTTTCTCGCCCTCTGTTTCTGCCCCTCTGTTTCTCGCCCTCTGTTTCAGCCCCTCTGTTTCTCGCCTTCTGTTTCAGCCCCTCTGATTCAGCCCCTCTGTTTCAGCCCCTCTGATTCAGCCCCTCTGATTCAGCCCCTCTGTTTCTCGCCCTCTGTTTCAGCCCCTCTGTTTCAGCCCTTCTGTTTCAGCCACTCGGTTTCAGCCCCTCTGTTTCTTGCCCTCTGTTTCAGCCCCTCTGTTTCTCGCCCTCTGTTTCAGCCCCTCTGTTTCTCGCCCTCTGTTTCTGACCCTCTGTTTCTCGCCCTGTTTCCGCCCCTCTGATTCAGCATCTCTGTTTCAGACCCTCTGAATCAGCCACTCTGATTCAGCCCCTCTGTTTCTCGCCCTCTGTTTCAGCCCCTCTGTTTCAGACCCTCTGTTTCAGTCCCTCTGTTTCTCGCCCTCTGTTTCTCGCCCTCTGTTTCAGCCCCTCTGTTTCAGCCCCTCTGTTTCAGCCCTTCTGTTTCAGCCACTCGGTTTCAGCCCCTCTGTTTCTTGCCCTCTGTTTCAGCCCCTCTGTTTCTCGCCCTCTGTTTCAGCCTCTCTGTTTCTCGCCCTCTGTTTCAGCCCCTCTGTTTCGCACTCTCTGTTTCAGCCCCACTGTTTCAGCCCCTCTGTTTCTCGCCCTCTGTTTCTGCTCCTCTGTTTCTCGCCCTCTGTTTCAGCCCCTCTGTTTCTCGCCCTCTGTTTCAGCCCCTCTGATTCAGCCCCGCTGTTTCTCGCCCTCTGTTTCAGCCCCTCTGTTTCTCGCCATCTGTTTCAGCCCCTCTGTTTCTCGCCCTCTGTTTCAGCCCCTCTGTTTCAGCCCCTCTGTTTCAGCCCCTCTGTTTCTCGCCCTCTGTTTCAGCCCCTCTGTTTCTCGCCCTCTGTTTCAGCCCCTCTGTTTCAGCCCCTCTGATTCAGCCCCTCTGTTTCAGCCCCTCTGATTCAGCCCCTCTGTTTCAGCCCCTCTGTTTCTCGCCCTCTGTTTCAGCCCCTCTGTTTCAGCCCCTCTGATTCAGCCCCTCTGATTCAGCCCCTCTGTTTCTCGCCCTCTGTTTCTGCCCCTCTGTTTCAGCCCCTCTGTTTCAGCCCCTCTGTTTCTTGCCCTCTGTTTCAGCCCCTCTGTTTCAGCCCCTCTGTTTCAGCCCCTCCGATTCAGCCTCTCTGTTTCTCGCCCTCTGTTTCAGCCCCTCTGTTTCAGCCCCTCTGATTCAGCCCCTCTGTTTCAGCCCCTCTGTTTCTCGCCCTCTGTTTCAGCCCCTCTGATTCAGCCCCTCTGTTTCAGCCCCTCTGATTCAGCCCCTTTGTTTCAGCCCCTCTATTTCAGCCCCTCTGTTTCAGCACCTCCGTTTCAGGCTCTCTGTTTCAGCCCGTCTGTTTCAGCCCCTCTGTTTCAGCCCCTCTGATTCAGTCCCTTAGTTTCTCGCCCTCTGTTTCAGCCCCTCTGTTTCAGCCCCTCTGATTCAGCCCCTCTGATTCAGCCCCTCTGTTTCTCGCCCTCTGTTTCAGCCCCTCTGTGTCAGCCCCTCTATTTCTCGCCCTCTGTTTCTGCCCCTCTGTTTCAGCCCCTCTGTTTCAGCCCCTCTGCTTCTTGCCCTCTGTTTCAGCCGCTCGGTTTCAGCCCCTCTGTTTCAGCCCCTCCGATTCAGCCCCTCTGTTTCAGCCCCTCTGTTTCTGCCCCTCTGTTTCAGCCCCTCTGTTTCTCGCCCTTTGTTTCAGCCCCTCTGTTTCTCGCCCTCTGTTTCAGCCCCTCTGTTTCAGCCCCTCTGTTTCAGCCCCTCTGTTTCTCGCCCTCTGTTTCAGCCCCTCTGTTTCTTGCCCTCTGTTTCAGCCCCTCTGTTTCAGCCCCTCTGTTTCAGCCCCTCTGTTTCTCGCCCTCTGTTTCTGCCCCTCTGTTTCTCGCCCTCTGTTTCAGCCCCTCTGTTTCTCGCCTTCTGTTTCAGCCCCTCTGATTCAGACCCTCTGTTTCAGCCCCTCTGATTCAGCCCCTCTGATTCAGCCCCTCTGTTTCTCGCCCTCTGTTTCAGCCCCTCTGTTTCAGCCCTTCTGTTTCAGCCACTCGGTTTCAGCCCCTCTGTTTCTTGCCCTCTGTTTCAGCCCCTCTGTTTCTCGCCCTCTGTTTCAGCCTCTCTGTTTCTCGCCCTCTGTTTCAGCCCCTCTGTTTCGCACTCTCTGTTTCAGCCCCTCTGTTTCAGCCCCTCTGTTTCTCGCCCTCTGTTTCTGCTCCTCTGTTTCTCGCCCTCTGTTTCAGCCCCTCTGTTTCTCGCCCTCTGTTTCAGCCCCTCTGATTCAGCCCCTCTGTTTCTCGCCCTCTGTTTCAGCCCCTCTGTTTCAGCCCCTCTGTTTCTCGCCCTCTATTTCAGCCGCTCTGTTTCTCACCCTCTGTTTCAGCACCTCTGTTTCAGCCCCTCTGTTTCTCGCCATCTGTTTCAGCCCCTCTGTTTCTCGCCCTCTGTTTCAGCCCCTCTGATTCAGCCCCGCTGTTTCTCGCCCTCTGTTTCAGCCCCTCTGTTTCTCGCCATCTGTTTCAGCCCCTCTGTTTCTCGCCCTCTGTTTCAGCCCCTCTGTTTCAGCCCCTCTGTTTCAGCCCCTCTGTTTCTCGCCCTCTGTTTCAGCCCCTCTGTTTCTCGCCCTCTGTTTCAGCCCCTCTGTTTCAGCCCCTCTGATTCAGCCCCTCTGTTTCAGCCCCTCTGATTCAGCCCCTCTGTTTCAGCCCCTCTGTTTCTCGCCCTCTGTTTCAGCCCCTCTGTTTCAGCCCCTCTGATTCAGCCCCTCTGATTCAGCCCCTCTGTTTCTCGCCCTCTGTTTCTGCCCCTCTGTTTCAGCCCCTCTGTTTCAGCCCCTCTGTTTCTTGCCCTCTGTTTCAGCCCCTCTGTTTCAGCCCCTCTGTTTCAGCCCCTCCGATTCAGCCTCTCTGTTTCTCGCCCTCTGTTTCAGCCCCTCTGTTTCAGCCCCTCTGATTCAGCCCCTCTGTTTCAGCCCCTCTGTTTCTCGCCCTCTGTTTCAGCCCCTCTGATTCAGCCCCTCTGTTTCAGCCCCTCTGATTCAGCCCCTCTGTTTCAGCCCCTCTATTTCAGCCCCTCTGTTTCAGCACCTCCGTTTCAGGCTCTCTGTTTCAGCCCGTCTGTTTCAGCCCCTCTGTTTCAGCCCCTCTGATTCAGTCCCTTAGTTTCTCGCCCTCTGTTTCAGCCCCTCTGTTTCAGCCCCTCTGATTCAGCCCCTCTGATTCAGCCCCTCTGTTTCTCGCCCTCTGTTTCAGCCCCTCTGTGTCAGCCCCTCTATTTCTCGCCCTCTGTTTCTGCCCCTCTGTTTCAGCCCCTCTGTTTCAGCCCCTCTGCTTCTTGCCCTCTGTTTCAGCCGCTCGGTTTCAGCCCCTCTGTTTCAGCCCCTCCGATTCAGCCCCTCTGTTTCAGCCCCTCTGTTTCTGCCCCTCTGTTTCAGCCCCTCTGTTTCTCGCCCTTTGTTTCAGCCCCTCTGTTTCTCGCCCTCTGTTTCAGCCCCTCTGTTTCAGCCCCTCTGTTTCAGCCCCTCTGTTTCTCGCCCTCTGTTTCAGCCCCTCTGTTTCTTGCCCTCTGTTTCAGCCCCTCTGTTTCAGCCCCTCTGTTTCAGCCCCTCTGTTTCTCGCCCTCTGTTTCTGCCCCTCTGTTTCTCGCCCTCTGTTTCAGCCCCTCTGTTTCTCGCCTTCTGTTTCAGCCCCTCTGATTCAGCCCCTCTGTTTCAGCCCCTCTGATTCAGCCCCTCTGATTCAGCCCCTCTGTTTCTCGCCCTCTGTTTCAGCCCCTCTGTTTCAGCCCTTCTGTTTCAGCCACTCGGTTTCAGCCCCTCTGTTTCTTGCCCTCTGTTTCAGCCCCTCTGTTTCTCGCCCTCTGTTTCAGCCCCTCTGATTCAGCCCCTCTGTTTCTCGCCCTCTGTTTCAGCCCCTCTGTTTCAGCCCCTCTGTTTCTCGCCCTCTATTTCAGCCGCTCTGTTTCTCACCCTCTGTTTCAGCACCTCTGTTTCAGCCCCTCTGTTTCTCGCCATCTGTTTCAGCCCCTCTGTTTCTCGCCCTCTGTTTCAGCCCCTCTGATTCAGCCCCGCTGTTTCTCGCCCTCTGTTTCAGCCCCTCTGTTTCTCGCCATCTGTTTCAGCCCCTCTGTTTCTCGCCCTCTGTTTCAGCCCCTCTGTTTCAGCCCCTCTGTTTCAGCCCCTCTGTTTCTCGCCCTCTGTTTCAGCCCCTCTGTTTCTCGCCCTCTGTTTCAGCCCCTCTGTTTCAGCCCCTCTGATTCAGCCCCTCTGTTTCAGCCCCTCTGATTCAGCCCCTCTGTTTCAGCCCCTCTGTTTCTCGCCCTCTGTTTCAGCCGCTCTGTTTCAGCCCCTCTGATTCAGCCCCTCTGATTCAGCCCCTCTGTTTCTCGCCCTCTGTTTCTGCCCCTCTGTATCAGCCCCTCTGTTTCAGCCCCTCTGTTTCTTGCCCTCTGTTTCAGCCCCTCTGTTTCAGCCCCTCTGTTTCAGCCCCTCCGATTCAGCCCCTCTGTTTCAGCCCCTCTGTTTCTGCCCCTCTGTTTCCGCCCCTCTGTTTCTCGCCCTTTGTTTCAGCCCCTCTGTTTCTCGCCCTCTGTTTCAGCCCCTCTGTTTCAGCCCCTCTGTTTCAGCCCCTCTGTTTCTCGCCCTCTGTTTCAGCCCCTCTGTTTCTTGCCCTCTGTTTCAGCCCCTCTGTTTCAGCCCCACTGTTTCTCGCCCTCTGTTTCTGCCCCTCTGTTTCTCGCCCTCTGTTTCAGCCCGTCTGTTTCTCGCCTTCTGTTTCAGCACCTCTGATTCAGCCCCTCTGTTTCAGCCCCTCTGTTTCAGCCCCTCTGATTCAGCTCCTCTGTTTCTCGCCCTCTGTTTCAGCCCCTCTGTTTCAGCCCTTCTGTTTCAGCCACTCGGTTTCAGCCCCTCTGTTTCTTGCCCTCTGTTTCAGCCCCTCTGTTTATCGCCCTCTGTTTCAGCCCCTCTGTTTATCGCCCTCTGTTTTAGCCCCTCTGTTTCTTGCCCTCTGTTTCAGCCCCTCTGTTTATCGCCCTCTGTTTCAGCCCCTCTGTTTATCGCCCTCTGTTTTAGCCCCTCTGTTTCTCGCCCTCTGTTTCAGCCCCTCTGTTTCGCACTCTCTGTTTCAGCCCCTCTGTTTCAGCCCATCTGTTTCAGCCCCTCCGATTCAGCCCCTCTGTTTCAGCCCCTCTGTTTCTGCCCCTCTGTTTCAGCCCCTCTGTTTCTCGCCCTTTGTTTCAGCCCCTCTGTTTCTCGCCCTCTGTTTCAGATCCTCTGCTTCAGCCCCTCTGTTTCAGCCCCTCTGTTTCTCGCTCTCTGTTTCAGCCCCTCTGTTTCTTGCCCTCTGTTTCAGCCCCTCTGTTTCAGCCCCACTGTTTCTCGCCCTCTGTTTCTGCCCCTCTGTTTCTCGCCTTCTGTTTCAGCCCCTCTGATTCAGGCCCTCTCTTTCTGCCCCTCTGTTTCTCGCCTTCTGTTTCAGCCCCTCTGATTCAGGCCCTCTGTTTCAGCCCCTCTGATTCAGCCCCTCTGATTCAGCCCCTCTGTTTCTCGCCCTCTGTTTCAGCCCCTCTGTTTCAGCCCTTCTGTTTCAGCCACTCGGTTTCAGCCCCTCTGTTTCTGGCCCTCTGTTTCAGCCCCTTTGTTTCTCGCTCTCTGTTTCAGCCCCTCTGTTTCAGCCCCTCTGTTTCAGCCCCTCTGTTTCTCGCCCTCTGTTTCAGCCCCTCTGTTTCTTGCCCTCTGTTTCAGCCCCTCTGTTTCAGCCCCTCTGTTTCAGCACCTCTGTTTCTCGCCCTCTGTTTCAGCCCCTCTGATTCAGCCCCTCTGTTTCTCGCCCTCTGTTTCAGCCCCTCTGTTTCTCGCCCTCTGTTTCAGCCCCTCTGTTTCAGCCCCTCTGTTTCAGCCCCTCTGTTTCTCGCCCTCTGTTTCAGCCCCTCTGATTCAGCCCCTCTGTTTCTCGCCCTCTGTTTCAGCCCCTCTGTTTCTCGCCATCTGTTTCAGCCCCTCTGTTTCTCGCCCTCTGTTTCAGCCCCTCTGTTTCAGCCCCTCTGTTTCAGCCCCTCTGTTTCTCGCCCTCTGTTTCAGCCCCTCTGTTTCTCGCCCTCTGTTTCAGCCTCTCTGTTTCTCGCCCTCTGTTTCAGCCCCTCTGTTTCAGCCCCTCTGATTCAGCCCCTCTGTTTCAGCCCCTCTGAATCAGCCCCTCTGTTTCAGACCCTCTATTTCAGCCCCTCTGTTTCAGCCACTCTGTTTCAGCCCGTCTGTTTCAGCCCCTCTGTTTCAGCCCCTCTGATTCAGTACCTTAGTTTCACGCCCTCTGTTTCAGCCCCTTTGTTTCAGCCCCTCTATTTCAGCCCCTCTGTTTCAGCCCCTCTGTTTCAGGCTCTCTGTTTCAGCCCGTCTGTTTCAGCCCCTCTGTTTCTCTCCCTCTGTTTCAGCCCCTCTGTTTCAGCCCCTCTGTTTCAGCCCCTCCGATTCAGCCCCTCTGTTTCAGCCCCTCTGTTTCTGCCCCTCTGTTTCCGCCCCTCTGTTTCTCGCCCTTTGTTTCAGCCCCTCTGTTTCTCGCCCTCTGTTTCAGCCCCTCTGTTTCAGCCCCTCTGTTTCAGCCCCTCTGTTTCTCGCCCTCTGTTTCAGCCCCTCTGTTTCTTGCCCTCTGTTTCAGCCCCTCTGTTTCAGCCCCACTGTTTCTCGCCCTCTGTTTCTGCCCCTCTGTTTCTCGCCCTCTGTTTCAGCCCGTCTGTTTCTCGCCTTCTGTTTCAGCCCCTCTGATTCAGCCCCTCTGTTTCAGCCCCTCTGTTTCATCCCCTCTGATTCAGCTCCTCTGTTTCTCGCCCTCTGTTTCAGCCCCTCTGTTTCAGCCCTTCTGTTTCAGCCACTCGGTTTCAGCCCCTCTGTTTCTTGCCCTCTGTTTCAGCCCCTCTGTTTATCGCCCTCTGTTTTAGCCCCTCTGTTTCTCGCCCTCTGTTTCAGCCCCTCTGTTTCGCACTCTCTGTTTCAGCCCCTCTGTTTCAGCCCCTCTGTTTCAGCCCCTCCGATTCAGCCCCTCTGTTTCAGCCCCTCTGTTTCTGCCCCTCTGTTTCAGCCCCTCTGTTTCTCGCCCTTTGTTTCAGCCCCTCTGTTTCTCGCCCTCTGTTTCAGATCCTCTGCTTCAGCCCCTCTGTTTCAGCCCCTCTGTTTCTCGCCCTCTGTTTCAGCCCCTCTGTTTCTTGCCCTCTGTTTCAGCCCCTCTGATTCAGCCCCTCTGTTTCTCGCCCTCTGTTTCATCCCCTCTGTTTCTCGCTCTCTGTTTCAGCCCTTCTGTTTCAGCCACTCGGTTTCAGCCCCTCTGTTTCTTGCCCTCTGTTTCAGCCCCTCTGTTTCAGCCCCTCGGTTTCATCCCCTCTGTTTCTCGCCCTCTGTTTCTCACCCTCTGTTTCCCGCCCTCAGTTTCAGCCCCTCTGTTTCTCGCCCTCTGTTTCAGCCCCTCTGTTTCAGCCCCTCTGTTTCTCGCCCTTTGTTTCTGCCCCTCTGTTTCTCGCCCTCTGTTTCAGCCCCTCTGTTTCTCGCCCTGTTTCAGCCCCTCTGATTCAGCCCCTCTGTTTCAGCCCCTCTGTTTCTCCCCCTCTGTTCCAGCCCCTCTGTTTCAGCCCCTCTGTTTCAGCCCCACTGTTTCTCGGCCTCTGTTTCAGCCCCTCTGTTTTTCGCCCTCTTTTTCAGCCCCTCTGTTTCAGCCCGTCTGTTTCAGCTACTCTGTTTCTCGCCCACTGTTTCAGCCCCTCTGTTTCAGCCCCTCTGATTCAGCCCCTCTGTTTCAGCCACTCTGTGTCAGCCCCTCTGTTTCAACCCCTCTGTTTCAGCCCCACTGTTTCTCGGCCTCTGTTTCAGCCCCTCTGTTTTTCGCCCTCTTTTTCAGCCCCTCTGTTTCAGCCCGTCTGTTTCAGCTACTCTGTTTCTCGCCCACTGTTTCAGCCCCTCTGTTTCAGCCCCTCTGATTCAGCCCCTCTGTTTCAGCCCCTCTGATTCAGCCCCTCTGTTTCAGCCCCTCTGATTCAGTACCTTAGTTTCTCGCCCTCTGTTTCAGCCCCTCTGTTTCAGCCCCTCTATTTCAGCCCCTCTGTTTCAGCCCCTCTGTTTCAGGCTCTCTGTTTCAGCCCGTCTGTTTCAGCCCCACTGTTTCAGCCCCTCTGATTCAGTCCCTTAGTTTCTCGCCCTCTGTTGTAGCCGCTCTGTTTCAGCCCCTCTGATTCAGCCCCTCTGATTCAGCCCCTCTGTTTCTCGCCCTCTGTTTCAGCCCCTCTGTTTCAGCCCCTCTGATTCAGCCCCTCTGATTCAGCCCCTCTGTTTCTCGCCCTCTGTTTCTGCCCCTCTGTTTCAGCCCCTCTGTTTCAGCCCCTCTGTTTCTTGCCCTCTGTTTCAGCCCCTCTGTTTCAGCCCCTCTGTTTCAGCCCCTCCGATTCAGCCCCTCTGTTTCAGCCCCTCTGTTTCTGCCCCTCTGTTTCCGCCCCTCTGTTTCTCGCCCTTTGTTTCAGCCCCTCTGTTTGTCGCCCTCTGTTTCAGCCCCTCTGTTTCAGCCCCTCTGTTTCAGCCCCTCTGTTTCTCGCCCTCTGTTTCAGCCCCTCTGTTTCTTGCCCTCTGTTTCAGCCCCTCTGTTTCAGCCCCACTGTTTCTCGCCCTCTGTTTCTGCCCCTCTGTTTCTCGCCCTCTGTTTCAGCCCGTCTGTTTCTCGCCTTCTGTTTCAGCACCTCTGATTCAGCCCCTCTGTTTCAGCCCCTCTGTTTCAGCCCCTCTGATTCAGCTCCTCTGTTTCTCGCCCTCTGTTTCAGCCCCTCTGTTTCAGCCCTTCTGTTTCAGCCACTCGGTTTCAGCCCCTCTGTTTCTTGCCCTCTGTTTCAGCCCCTCTGTTTCAGCCCCTCTGTTTCATCCCCTCTGTTTCTCGCCCTCTGTTTCTCACCCTCTGTTTCCCGCCCTCAGTTTCAGCCCCTCTGTTTCTCGCCCTCTGTTTCAGCCCCTCTGTTTCAGCCCCTCTGTTTCTCGCCCTTTGTTTCTGCCCCTCTGTTTCTCGCCCTCTGTTTCAGCCCCTCTGTTTCTCGCCCTGTTTCAGCCCCTCTGATTCAGCCCCTCTGTTTCAGCCCCTCTGTTTCTCCCCCTCTGTTTCAGCCCCTCTGATTCAGGCCCTCTGTTTCAGCCCCTCTGATTCAGCCCCTCTGTTTCTCGCCCTCTGTTTCATCCCCTCTGTTTCTCGCTCTCTGTTTCAGCCCCTCTGTTTCAGCCCCTCTGATTCAGGCCCTCTGTTTCAGCCACTCGGTTTCAGCCCCTCTGTTTCTGGCCCTCTGTTTCAGCCCCTCTGTTTCTCGCTCTCTGTTTCAGCCCCTCTGTTTCAGCCCCTCTGTTTCAGCCCCTCTGTTTCTCGCCCTCTGTTTCATCCCCTCTGTTTCTTGCCCTCTGTTTCAGCCCCTCTGTTTCAGCCCCTCTGTTTCAGCCCCTCTGTTTCTCGCCCTCTGTTTCAGCCCCTCTGTTCCAGCCCCTCTGTTTCAGCCCCTCTGTTTCAGCCACTCTGTGTCAGCCCCTCTGTTTCAACCCCTCTGTTTCAGCCCCACTGTTTCTCGGCCTCTGTTTCAGCCCCTCTGTTTTTCGCCCTCTTTTTCAGCCCCTCTGTTTCAGCCCGTCTGTTTCAGCTACTCTGTTTCTCGCCCACTGTTTCAGCCCCTCTGTTTCAGCCCCTCAGATTCAGCCCCTCTGTTTCAGCCCCTCTGATTCAGCCCCTCTGTTTCAGCCCCTCTGATTCAGTACCTTAGTTTCTCGCCCTCTGTTTCAGCCCCTCTGTTTCAGCCCCTCTATTTCAGCCCCTCTGTTTCAGCCCCTCTGTTTCAGGCTCTCTGTTTCAGCCCGTCTGTTTCAGCCCCACTGTTTCAGCCCCTCTGATTCAGTCCCTTAGTTTCTCGCCCTCTGTTTTAGCCGCTCTGTTTCAGCCCCTCTGATTCAGCCCCTCTGATTCAGCCCCTCTGTTTCTCGCCCTCTGTTTCAGCCCCTCTGTTTCAGCCCCTCTGATTCAGCCCCTCTGATTCAGCCCCTCTGTTTCTCGCCCTCTGTTTCTGCCCCTCTGTTTCAGCCCCTCTGTTTCAGCCCCTCTGTTTCTTGCCCTCTGTTTCAGCCCCTCTGTTTCAGCCCCTCTGTTTCAGCCCCTCCGATTCAGCCCCTCTGTTTCAGCCCCTCTGTTTCTGCCCCCTGTTTCCGCCCCTCTGTTTCTCGCCCTTTGTTTCAGCCCCTCTGTTTCTCGCCCTCTGTTTCAGCCCCTCTGTTTCAGCCCCTCTGTTTCAGCCCCTCTGTTTCTCGCCCTCTGTTTCAGCCCCTCTGTTTCTTGCCCTCTGTTTCAGCCCCTCTGTTTCAGCCCCACTGTTTCTCGCCCTCTGTTTCTGCCCCTCTGTTTCTCGCCCTCTGTTTCAGCCCGTCTGTTTCTCGCCTTCTGTTTCAGCACCTCTGATTCAGCCCCTCTGTTTCAGCCCCTCTGTTTCAGCCCCTCTGATTCAGCTCCTCTGTTTCTCGCCCTCTGTTTCAGCCCCTCTGTTTCAGCCCTTCTGTTTCAGCCACTCGGTTTCAGCCCCTCTGTTTCTTGCCCTCTGTTTCAGCCCCTCTGTTTATCGCCCTCTGTTTTAGCCCCTCTGTTTCTCGCCCTCTGTTTCAGCCCCTCTGTTTCGCACTCTCTGTTTCAGCCCCTCTGTTTCAGCCCCTCTGTTTCAGCCCCTCCGATTCAGCCCCTCTGTTTCAGCCCCTCTGTTTCTGCCCCTCTGTTTCAGCCCCTCTGTTTCTCGCCCTTTGTTTCAGCCCCTCTGTTTCTCGCCCTCTGTTTCAGATCCTCTGCTTCAGCTCCTCTGTTTCAGACCCTCTGTTTCTCGCTCTCTGTTTCAGCCCCTCTGTTTCTTGCCCTCTGTTTCAGCCCCTCTGTTTCAGCCCCACTGTTTCTCGCCCTCTGTTTCTGCCCCTCTGTTTCTCGCCTTCTGTTTCAGCCCCTCTGATTCAGGCCCTCTCTTTCTGCCCCTCTGTTTCTCGCCTTCTGTTTCAGCCCCTCTGATTCAGGCCCTCTGTTTCAGCCCCTCTGATTCAGCCCCTCTGATTCAGCCCCTCTGTTTCTCGCCCTCTGTTTCAGCCCCTCTGTTTCAGCCCTTCTGTTTCAGCCACTCGGTTTCAGCCCCTCTGTTTCTGGCCCTCTGTTTCAGCCCCTTTGTTTCTCGCTCTCTGTTTCAGCCCCTCTGTTTCAGCCCCTCTGTTTCAGCCCCTCTGTTTCTCGCCCTCTGTTTCAGCCCCTCTGTTTCTTGCCCTCTGTTTCAGCCCCTCTGTTTCAGCCCCTCTGTTTCAGCACCTCTGTTTCTCGCCCTCTGTTTCAGCCCCTCTGATTCAGCCCCTCTGTTTCTCGCCCTCTGTTTCAGCCCCTCTGTTTCTCGCCCTCTGTTTCAGCCCCTCTGTTTCAGCCCCTCTGTTTCTCGCCCTCTGTTTCAGCCCCTCTGATTCAGCCCCTCTGTTTCTCGCCCTCTGTTTCAGCCCCTCTGTTTCTCGCCATCTGTTTCAGCCCCTCTGTTTCTCGCCCTCTGTTTCAGCCCCTCTGTTTCAGCCCCTCTGTTTCAGCCCCTCTGTTTCTCGCCCTCTGTTTCAGCCCCTCTGTTTCTCGCCCTCTGTTTCAGCCTCTCTGTTTCTCGCCCTCTGTTTCAGCCCCTCTGTTTCAGCCCCTCTGATTCAGCCCCTCTGTTTCAGCCCCTCTGAATCAGCCCCTCTGTTTCAGACCCTCTATTTCAGCCCCTCTGTTTCAGCCACTCTGTTTCAGGCTCTCTGTTTCAGCCCGTCTGTTTCAGCCCCTCTGTTTCAGCCCCTCTGATTCAGTACCTTAGTTTCACGCCCTCTGTTTCAGCCCCTCTGTTTCAGCCCCTCTATTTCAGCCCCTCTGTTTCAGCCCCTCTGTTTCAGGCTCTCTGTTTCAGCCCGTCTGTTTCAGCCCCTCTGTTTCTCTCCCTCTGTTTCAGCCCCTCTGTTTCTCGCCCACTGTTTCAGCCCCTCTGTTTCAGCCCCTCTGATTCAGCCCCTCTGATTCAGCCCCTCTGTTTCTCACCCTCTGTTTCAGCCCCTCTGTTTCAGCCCCTCTGATTCAGCCCCTCTGATTCAGCCCCTCTGTTTCTCGCCCTCTGTTTCTGCCCCTCTGTTTCAGCCCCTCTGTTTCAGCCCCTCTGTTTCTCACCCTCTGTTTCAGCCCCTCTGTTTCAGCCCCTCTGTTTCAGCCCCTCCGATTCAGCCCCTCTGTTTCTCACCCTCTGTTTCTGCCCCTCTGTTTCAGCCCCTCTGTTTCTCGCCCTCTGTTTCAGCCCCTCTGTTTCTCGCCTTCTGTTTCAGCCCCTCTGTTTCAGCCCCTCTGTTTCTCGCCTTCTGTTTCAGCCCCTCTGATTCAGCCCCTCTGTTTCTCGCCCTCTGTTTCAGCCCCTCTGTTTCAGCCCTTCTGTTTCAGCCACTCGGTTTCAGCCCCTCTGTTTCTTGCCCTCTGTTTCAGCCCCTCTGTTTCTCGCCCTCTGTTTCAGCCCCTCTGTTTCTCGCCCTCTGTTTCAGCCCCTCTGTTTCGCACTCTCTGTTTCAGCCCCTCTGTTTCAGCCCCTCTGTTTCTCGCCCTCTGTTTCTGCTCCTCTGTTTCTCGCCCTCTGTTTCAGCCGCTCTGTTTCTCGCCCTCTGTTTCAGCCCCTCTGATTCAGCCCCTCTGTTTCAGCCCCTCTGAATCAGCCCCTCTGTTTCAGCCCCTCTGATTCAGCCCCTCTGTTTCTCGCCCTCTGTTTCAGCCCCTCTGTTTCTCACCCTCTGTTTCAGCACCTCTGTTTCAGCCCCTCTGTTTCTCGCCCTCTGTTTCAGCCCCTCTGTTTCTCGCCCTCTGTTTCAGCCCCTCTGATTCAGCCCCTCTGTTTCTCGCTCTCTGTTTCAGCCCCTCTGTTATTCGCCATCTCTTTCAGCCCCTCTGTTTCTCGCCCTCTGTTTCAGCCCCTCTGTTTCAGCCCCTCTGTTTCAGCCCCTCTGTTTCTCGCCCTCTGTTTCAGCCCCTCTGTTTCTCGCCCTCTGTTTCAGCCCCTCTGTTTCTTGCCCTCTGTTTCAGCCCCTCTGTTTCAGCCCCACTGTTTCTCGCCCTCTGTTTCTGCCCCTCTGTTTCTCGCCTTCTGTTTCAGCCCCTCTGATTCAGGCCCTCTCTTTCAGCCCCTCTGTTTCTCGCCTTCTGTTTCAGCCCCTCTGATTCAGGCCCTCTGTTTCAGCCCCTCTGATTCAGCCCCTCTGTTTCTCGCCCTCTGTTTCAGCCCCTCTGTTTCAGCCCTTCTGTTTCAGCCACTCGGTTTCAGCCCCTCTGTTTCTGGCCCTCTGTTTCAGCCCCTCTGTTTCTCGCTCTCTGTTTCAGCCCCTCTGTTTCAGCCCCTCTGTTTCAGCCCCTCTGTTTCTCGCCCTCTGTTTCATCCCCTCTGTTTCTTGCCCTCTGTTTCAGCCCCTCTGTTTCAGCCCCTCTGTTTCAGCCCCTCTGTTTCTCGCCCTCTGTTTCAGCCCCTCTGATTCAGCCCCTCTGTTTCTCGCCCTCTGTTTCAGCCCCTCTGTTTCTCGCCCTCTGTTTCAGCCCCTCTGTTTCAGCCCCTCTGTTTCAGCCCCTCTGTTTCTCGCCCTCTGTTTCAGCCCCTCTGATTCAGCCCCTCTGTTTCTCGCCCTCTGTTTCAGCCCCTCTGTTTCAGCCCCTCTGATTCAGCCCCTCTGTTTCAGCCCCTCTGATTCAGCCCCTCTGTTTCAGCCCCTCTGATTCAGTACCTTAGTTTCTCGCCCTCTGTTTCAGCCCCTCTGTTTCAGCCCCTCTATTTCAGCCCCTCTGTTTCAGCCCCTCTGTTTCAGGCTCTCTGTTTCAGCCCGTCTGTTTCAGCCCCACTGTTTCAGCCCCTCTGATTCAGTCCCTTAGTTTCTCGCCCTCTGTTTTAGCCGCTCTGTTTCAGCCCCTCTGATTCAGCCCCTCTGATTCAGCCCCTCTGTTTCTCGCCCTCTGTTTCAGCCCCTCTGTTTCAGCCCCTCTGATTCAGCCCCTCTGATTCAGCCCCTCTGTTTCTCGCCCTCTGTTTCTGCCCCTCTGTTTCAGCCCCTCTGTTTCAGCCCCTCTGTTTCTTGCCCTCTGTTTCAGCCCCTCTGTTTCAGCCCCTCTGTTTCAGCCCCTCCGATTCAGCCCCTCTGTTTCAGCCCCTCTGTTTCTGCCCCTCTGTTTCCGCCCCTCTGTTTCTCGCCCTTTGTTTCAGCCCCTCTGTTTGTCGCCCTCTGTTTCAGCCCCTCTGTTTCAGCCCCTCTGTTTCAGCCCCTCTGTTTCTCGCCCTCTGTTTCAGCCCCTCTGTTTCTTGCCCTCTGTTTCAGCCCCTCTGTTTCAGCCCCACTGTTTCTCGCCCTCTGTTTCTGCCCCTCTGTTTCTCGCCCTCTGTTTCAGCCCGTCTGTTTCTCGCCTTCTGTTTCAGCATTCTGATTCAGCCCCTCTGTTTCAGCCCCTCTGTTTCAGCCCCTCTGATTCAGCTCCTCTGTTTCTCGCCCTCTGTTTCAGCCCCTCTGTTTCAGCCCTTCTGTTTCAGCCACTCGGTTTCAGCCCCTCTGTTTCTTGCCCTCTGTTTCAGCCCCTCTGTTTATCGCCCTCTGTTTTAGCCCCTCTGTTTCTCGCCCTCTGTTTCAGCCCCTCTGTTTCGCACTCTCTGTTTCAGCCCCTCTGTTTCAGCCCCTCTGTTTCAGCCCCTCCGATTCAGCCCCTCTGTTTCAGCCCCTCTGTTTCTGCCCCTCTGTTTCAGCCCCTCTGTTTCTCGCCCTTTGTTTCAGCCCCTCTGTTTCTCGCCCTCTGTTTCAGATCCTCTGCTTCAGCCCCTCTGTTTCAGCCCCTCTGTTTCTCGCTCTCTGTTTCAGCCCCTCTGTTTCTTGCCCTCTGTTTCAGCCCCTCTGTTTCAGCCCCACTGTTTCTCGCCCTCTGTTTCTGCCCCTCTGTTTCTCGCCTTCTGTTTCAGCCCCTCTGATTCAGGCCCTCTCTTTCTGCCCCTCTGTTTCTCGCCTTCTGTTTCAGCCCCTCTGATTCAGGCCCTCTGTTTCAGCCCCTCTGATTCAGCCCCTCTGATTCAGCCCCTCTGTTTCTCGCCCTCTGTTTCAGCCCCTCTGTTTCAGCCCTTCTGTTTCAGCCACTCGGTTTCAGCCCCTCTGTTTCTGGCCCTCTGTTTCAGCCCCTTTGTTTCTCGCTCTCTGTTTCAGCCCCTCTGTTTCAGCCCCTCTGTTTCAGCCCCTCTGTTTCTCGCCCTCTGTTTCAGCCCCTCTGTTTCTTGCCCTCTGTTTCAGCCCCTCTGTTTCAGCCCCTCTGTTTCAGCACCTCTGTTTCTCGCCCTCTGTTTCAGCCCCTCTGATTCAGCCCCTCTGTTTCTCGCCCTCTGTTTCAGCCCCTCTGTTTCTCGCCCTCTGTTTCAGCCCCTCTGTTTCAGCCCCTCTGTTTCAGCCCCTCTGTTTCTCGCCCTCTGTTTCAGCCCCTCTGATTCAGCCCCTCTGTTTCTCGCCCTCTGTTTCAGCCCCTCTGTTTCTCGCCATCTGTTTCAGCCCCTCTGTTTCTCGCCCTCTGTTTCAGCCCCTCTGTTTCAGCCCCTCTGTTTCAGCCCCTCTGTTTCTCGCCCTCTGTTTCAGCCCCTCTGTTTCTCGCCCTCTGTTTCTGCCTCTCTGTTTCTCGCCCTCTGTTTCAGCCCCTCTGTTTCAGCCCCTCTGATTCAGCCCCTCTGTTTCAGCCCCTCTGAATCAGCCCCTCTGTTTCAGACCCTCTATTTCAGCCCCTCTGTTTCAGCCACTCTGTTTCAGGCTCTCTGTTTCAGCCCGTCTGTTTCAGCCCCTCTGTTTCAGCCCCTCTGATTCAGTACCTTAGTTTCACGCCCTCTGTTTCAGCCCCTCTGTTTCAGCCCCTCTATTTCAGCCCCTCTGTTTCAGCCCCTCTGTTTCAGGCTCTCTGTTTCAGCCCGTCTGTTTCAGCCCCTCTGTTTCTCTCCCTCTGTTTCAGCCCCTCTGTTTCTCGCCCACTGTTTCAGCCCCTCTGTTTCAGCCCCTCTGATTCAGCCCCTCTGATTCAGCCCCTCTGTTTCTCACCCTCTGTTTCAGCCCCTCTGTTTCAGCCCCTCTGATTCAACCCCTCTGATTCAGCCCCTCTGTTTCTCGCCCTCTGTTTCTGCCCCTCTGTTTCAGCCCCTCTGTTTCAGCCCCTCTGTTTCTTGCCCTCTGTTTCAGCCCCTCTGTTTCAGCCCCTCTGTTTCAGCCCCTCCGATTCAGCCCCTCTGTTTCTCACCCTCTGTTTCTGCCCCTCTGTTTCAGCCCCTCTGTTTCTCGCCCTCTGTTTCAGCCCCTCTGTTTCTCGCCTTCTGTTTCAGCCCCTCTGTTTCAGCCCCTCTGTTTCTCGCCTTCTGTTTCAGCCCCTCTGATTCAGCCCCTCTGTTTCTCGCCCTCTGTTTCAGCCGCTCTGTTTCAGCCCTTCTGTTTCAGCCACTCGGTTTCAGCCCCTCTGTTTCTTGCCCTCTGTTTCAGCCCCTCTGTTTCTCGCCCTCTGTTTCAGCCCCTCTGTTTCTCGCCCTCTGTTTCAGCCCCTCTGTTTCGCACTCTCTGTTTCAGCCCCTCTGTTTCAGCCCCTCTGTTTCTCGCCCTCTGTTTCTGCTCCTCTGTTTCTCGCCCTCTGTTTCAGCCGCTCTGTTTCTCGCCCTCTGTTTCAGCCCCTCTGATTCAGCCCCTCTGTTTCAGCCCCTCTGAATCAGCCCCTCTGTTTCAGCCCCTCTGATTCAGCCCCTCTGTTTCTCGCCCTCTGTTTCAGCCCCTCTGTTTCTCACCCTCTGTTTCAGCACCTCTGTTTCAGCCCCTCTGTTTCTCGCCCTCTGTTTCAGCCCCTCTGTTTCTCGCCCTCTGTTTCAGCCCCTCTGATTCAGCCCCTCTGTTTCTCGCTCTCTGTTTCAGCCCCTCTGTTATTCGCCATCTCTTTCAGCCCCTCTGTTTCTCGCCCTCTGTTTCAGCCCCTCTGTTTCAGCCCCTCTGTTTCAGCCCCTCTGTTTCTCGCCCTCTGTTTCAGCCCCTCTGTTTCTCGCCCTCTGTTTCAGCCTCTCTGTTTCTCGCCCTCTGTTTCAGCCCCTCTGTTTCAGCCCCTCAGATTCAGCCCCTCTGTTTCAGCCCCTCTGTTTCTCGCCCTCTGTTTCAGCCCCTCTGATTCAGCCCCTCTGTTTCAGCCCCCCTGATTCAGCCCCTCTGTTTCAGACCCTCTATTTCAGCCCCTCTGTTTCAGCCACTCTGTTTCAGGCTCTCTGTTTCAGCCCGTCTGTTTCAGCCCCTCTGTTTCAGCCCCTCTGATTCAGTACCTTAGTTTCTCGCCCTCTGTTTCAGCCCTTCTGTTTCAGCCCCTCTGATTCAGCCCCTCTGATTCAGCCCCTCTGATTCAGCCCCTCTGTTTCTCGCCCTCTGTTTCTGCCCCTCTGTTTCAGCCCCTCTGTTTCAGCCCCTCTGTTTCTTGCCCTCTGTTTGAGCCCCTCTGTTTCAGCCCCTCCGATTTAGCCCCTCTGTTTCAGCCCCTCTGTTTCTGCCCCTCTGTTTCAGCCCCTCTGTTTCTCGCCCTTTGTTTCTGCCCCTCTGTTTCTCGCCCTCTGTTTCAGCCCCTCTGCTTCAGCCCCACTGTTTCAGCCCCTCTGTTTCTCGCCCTCTGTTTCAGCCCCTCTGTTTCTTGCCCTCTGTTTCAGGCCCTCTGTTTCAGCCCCACTGTTTCTCGCCCTCTGTTTCTGCCCCTCTGTTTCTCGCCCTCTGTTTCAGCCCCTCTGATTCAGGCCCTCTGTTTCAGCCCCTCTGATTCAGCTCCTCTGATTCAGCCCCTCTGTTTCTCGCCCTCTGTTTCAGCCCCTCTGTTTCAGCCCTTCTGTTTCAGCCACTCGGTTTCAGCCCCTCTGTTTCTTGCCCTCTGTTTCAGCCCCCCTGCTTCTCGACCTCTGTTTCAGCCCCTCTGATTCTCGCCCTCTGTTTCAGCCCCTCTGTTTCGCATTCTCTGTTTCAGCCCCTCTGTTTCTTGCCCTCTGTTTCAGCCCCTCTGTTTCAGCCCTTCTGTTTCAGCCACTCGGTTTCAGCCCCTCTGTTTCTTGCCCTCTGTTTCAGCCCCTCTGCTTCTCGACCTCTGTTTCAGCCCCTCTGTTTCTCGCCCTCTGTTACAGCCCCTCTGTTTCTCGCTCTCTGTTTCAGCCCCTCTGTTTCTTGCCCTCTGTTTCAGCCCCTCTGTTTCAGCCCCACTGTTTCTCGCCCTCTGTTTCTGCCCCTCTGTTTCTCGCCTTCTGTTTCAGCCCCTCTGATTCAGGCCCTCTCTTTCTGCCCCTCTGTTTCTCGCCTTCTGTTTCAGCCCCTCTGATTCAGGCCCTCTGTTTCAGCCCCTCTGATTCAGCCCCTCTGATTCAGCCCCTCTGTTTCTCGCCCTCTGTTTCAGCCCCTCTGTTTCAGCCCTTCTGTTTCAGCCACTCGGTTTCAGCCCCTCTGTTTCTGGCCCTCTGTTTCAGCCCCTTTGTTTCTCGCTCTCTGTTTCAGCCCCTCTGTTTCAGCCCCTCTGTTTCAGCCCCTCTGTTTCTCGCCCTCTGTTTCAGCCCCTCTGTTTCTTGCCCTCTGTTTCAGCCCCTCTGTTTCAGCCCCTCTGTTTCAGCACCTCTGTTTCTCGCCCTCTGTTTCAGCCCCTCTGATTCAGCCCCTCTGTTTCTCGCCCTCTGTTTCAGCCCCTCTGTTTCTCGCCCTCTGTTTCAGCCCCTCTGTTTCAGCCCCTCTGTTTCAGCCCCTCTGTTTCTCGCCCTCTGTTTCAGCACCTCTGATTCAGCCCCTCTGTTTCTCGCCCTCTGTTTCAGCCCCTCTGTTTCTCGCCATCTGTTTCAGCCCCTCTGTTTCTCGCCCTCTGTTTCAGCCCCTCTGTTTCAGCCCCTCTGTTTCAGCCCCTCTGTTTCTCGCCCTCTGTTTCAGCCCCTCTGTTTCTCGCCCTCTGTTTCTGCCTCTCTGTTTCTCGCCCTCTGTTTCAGCCCCTCTGTTTCAGCCCCTCTGATTCAGCCCCTCTGTTTCAGCCCCTCTGAATCAGCCCCTCTGTTTCAGACCCTCTATTTCAGCCCCTCTGTTTCAGCCACTCTGTTTCAGGCTCTCTGTTTCAGCCCGTCTGTTTCAGCCCCTCTGTTTCAGCCCCTCTGATTCAGTACCTTAGTTTCACGCCCTCTGTTTCAGCCCCTCTGTTTCAGCCCCTCTATTTCAGCCCCGCTGTTTCAGCCCCTCTGTTTCAGGCTCTCTGTTTCAGCCCGTCTGTTTCAGCCCCTCTGTTTCTCTCCCTCTGTTTCAGCCCCTCTGTTTCTCGCCCACTGTTTCAGCCCCTCTGTTTCAGCCCCTCTGATTCAGCCCCTCTGATTCAGCCCCTCTGTTTCTCACCCTCTGTTTCAGCCCCTCTGTTTCAGCCCCTCTGATTCAGCCCCTCTGATTCAGCCCCTCTGTTTCTCGCCCTCTGTTTCTGCCCCTCTGTTTCAGCCCCTCTGTTTCAGCCGCTCTGTTTCTCGCCCTCTGTTTCAGCCCCTCTGATTCAGCCCCTCTGTTTCAGCCCCTCTGAATCAGCCCCTCTGTTTCAGCCCCTCTGATTCAGCCCCTCTGTTTCTCGCCCTCTGTTTCAGCCCCTCTGATTCAGCCCCTCTGTTTCTCGCTCTCTGTTTCAGCCCCTCTGTTATTCGCCATCTCTTTCAGCCCCTCTGTTTCTCGCCCTCTGTTTCAGCCCCTCTGTTTCAGCCCCTCTGTTTCAGCCCCTCTGTTTCTCGCCCTCTGTTTCAGCCCCTCTGTTTCTCGCCCTCTGTTTCAGCCCCTCTGTTTCTTGCCCTCTGTTTCAGCCCCTCTGTTTCAGCCCCACTGTTTCTCGCCCTCTGTTTCTGCCCCTCTGTTTCTCGCCTTCTGTTTCAGCCCCTCTGATTCAGGCCCTCTCTTTCAGCCCCTCTGTTTCTCGCCTTCTGTTTCAGCCCCTCTGATTCAGGCCCTCTGTTTCAGCCCCTCTGATTCAGCCCCTCTGTTTCTCGCCCTCTGTTTCAGCCCCTCTGTTTCAGCCCTTCTGTTTCAGCCCCTCGGTTTCAGCCCCTCTGTTTCTGGCTCTCTGTTTCAGCCCCTCTGTTTCTCGCTCTCTGTTTCAGCCCCTCTGTTTCAGCCCCTCTGTTTCAGCCCCTCTGTTTCTCGCCCTCTGTTTCATCCCCTCTGTTTCTTGCCCTCTGTTTCAGCCCCTCTGTTTCAGCCCCTCTGTTTCAGCCCCTCTGTTTCTCGCCCTCTGTTTCAGCCCCTCTGATTCAGCCCCTCTGTTTCTCGCCCTCTGTTTCAGCCCCTCTGTTTCTCGCCCTCTGTTTCAGCCCCTCTGTTTCAGCCCCTCTGTTTCAGCCCCTCTGTTTCTCGCCCTCTGTTTCAGCCCCTCTGATTCAGCCCCTCTGTTTCTCGCCCTCTGTTTCAGCCCCTCTGTTTCTCGCCCTCTGTTTCAGCCCCTCTGTTTCAGCCCCTCTGATTCAGCCCCTCTGTTTCAGCCCCTCTGATTCAGCCCCTCTGTTTCAGCCCCTCTGATTCAGTACCTTAGTTTCTCGCCCTCTGTTTCAGCCCCTCTGTTTCAGCCCCTCTATTTCAGCCCCTCTGTTTCAGCCCCTCTGTTTCAGGCTCTCTGTTTCAGCCCGTCTGTTTCAGCCCCACTGTTTCAGCCCCTCTGATTCAGTCCCTTAGTTTCTCGCCCTCTGTTTTAGCCGCTCTGTTTCAGCCCCTCTGATTCAGCCCCTCTGATTCAGCCCCTCTGTTTCTCGCCCTCTGTTTCAGCCCCTCTGTTTCAGCCCCTCTGATTCAGCCCCTCTGATTCAGCCCCTCTGTTTCTCGCCCTCTGTTTCTGCCCCTCTGTTTCAGCCCCTCTGTTTCAGCCCCTCTGTTTCTTGCCCTCTGTTTCAGCCCCTCTGTTTCAGCCCCTCTGTTTCAGCCCCTCCGATTCAGCCCCTCTGTTTCAGCCCCTCTGTTTCTGCCCCTCTGTTTCCGCCCCTCTGTTTCTCGCCCTTTGTTTCAGCCCCTCTGTTTCTCGCCCTCTGTTTCAGCCCCTCTGTTTCAGCCCCTCTGTTTCAGCCCCTCTGTTTCTCGCCCTCTGTTTCAGCCCCTCTGTTTCTTGCCCTCTGTTTCAGCCCCTCTGTTTCAGCCCCACTGTTTCTCGCCCTCTGTTTCTGCCCCTCTGTTTCTCGCCCTCTGTTTCAGCCCGTCTGTTTCTCGCCTTCTGTTTCAGCACCTCTGATTCAGCCCCTCTGTTTCAGCCCCTCTGTTTCAGCCCCTCTGATTCAGCTCCTCTGTTTCTCGCCCTCTGTTTCAGCCCCTCTGTTTCTCGCCCTCTGTTTCTGCCTCTCTGTTTCTCGCCCTCTGTTTCAGCCCCTCTGTTTCAGCCCCTCTGATTCAGCCCCTCTGTTTCAGCCCCTCTGAATCAGCCCCTCTGTTTCAGACCAACTATTTCAGCCCCTCTGTTTCAGCCACTCTGTTTCAGGCTCTCTGTTTCAGCCCGTCTGTTTCAGCCCCTCTGTTTCAGCCCCTCTGATTCAGTACCTTAGTTTCACGCCCTCTGTTTCAGCCCCTCTGTTTCAGCCCCTCTATTTCAGCCCCTCTGTTTCAGCCCCTCTGTTTCAGGCTCTCTGTTTCAGCCCGTCTGTTTCAGCCCCTCTGTTTCTCTCCCTCTGTTTCAGCCCCTCTGTTTCTCGCCCACTGTTTCAGCCCCTCTGTTTCAGCCCCTCTGATTCAGCCCCTCTGATTCAGCCCCTCAGTTTCTCACCCTCTGTTTCAGCCCCTCTGTTTCAGCCCCTCTGATTCAGCCCCTCTGATTCAGCCCCTCTGTTTCTCGCCCTCTGTTTCTGCCCCTCTGTTTCAGCCCCTCTGTTTCAGCCCCTCTGTTTCTTGCCCTCTGTTTCAGCCCCTCTGTTTCAGCCCCTCTGTTTCAGCCCCTCCGATTCAGCCCCTCTGTTTCTCACCCTCTGTTTCTGCCCCTCTGTTTCAGCCCCTCTGTTTCTCGCCCTCTGTTTCAGCCCCTCTGTTTCTCGCCTTCTGTTTCAGCCCCTCTGTTTCAGCCCCTCTGTTTCTCGCCTTCTGTTTCAGCCCCTCTGATTCAGCCCCTCTGTTTCTCGCCCTCTGTTTCAGCCGCTCTGTTTCAGCCCTTCTGTTTCAGCCACTCGGTTTCAGCCCCTCTGTTTCTTGCCCTCTGTTTCAGCCCCTCTGTTTCTCGCCCTCTGTTTCAGCCCCTCTGTTTCTCGCCCTCTGTTTCAGCCCCTCTGTTTCGCACTCTCTGTTTCAGCCCCTCTGTTTCAGCCCCTCTGTTTCTCGCCCTCTGTTTCAGCCCCTCTGTTTCTCGCCCTCTGTTTCAGCCGCTCTGTTTCTCGCCCTCTGTTTCAGCCCCTCTGATTCAGCCCCTCTGTTTCAGCCCCTCTGAATCAGCCCCTCTGTTTCAGCCCCTCTGTTTCAGCCCCTCTGTTTCTCGCCCTTTGTTTCAGCCCCTCTGTTTCTCGCCCTCTGTTTCAGATCCTCTGCTTCAGCCCCTCTGTTTCAGCCCCTCTGTTTCTCGCTCTCTGTTTCAGCCCCTCTGTTTCTTGCCCTCTGTTTCAGCCCCTCTGTTTCAGCCCCACTGTTTCTCGCCCTCTGTTTCTGCCCCTCTGTTTCTCGCCTTCTGTTTCAGCCCCTCTGATTCAGGCCCTCTCTTTCTGCCCCTCTGTTTCTCGCCTTCTGTTTCAGCCCCTCTGATTCAGGCCCTCTGTTTCAGCCCCTCTGATTCAGCCCCTCTGATTCAGCCCCTCTGTTTCTCGCCCTCTGTTTCAGCCCCTCTGTTTCAGCCCTTCTGTTTCAGCCACTCGGTTTCAGCCCCTCTGTTTCTGGCCCTCTGTTTCAGCCCCTTTGTTTCTCGCTCTCTGTTTCAGCCCCTCTGTTTCAGCCCCTCTGTTTCAGCCCCTCTGTTTCTCGCCCTCTGTTTCAGCCCCTCTGTTTCTTGCCCTCTGTTTCAGCCCCTCTGTTTCAGCCCCTCTGTTTCAGCACCTCTGTTTCTCGCCCTCTGTTTCAGCCCCTCTGATTCAGCCCCTCTGTTTCTCGCCCTCTGTTTCAGCCCCTCTGTTTCTCGCCCTCTGTTTCAGCCCCTCTGTTTCAGCCCCTCTGTTTCAGCCCCTCTGTTTCTCGCCCTCTGTTTCAGCCCCTCTGATTCAGCCCCTCTGTTTCTCGCCCTCTGTTTCAGCCCCTCTGTTTCTCGCCATCTGTTTCAGCCGCTCTGTTTCTCGCCCTCTGTTTCAGCCACTCTGTTTCAGCCCCTCTGTTTCAGCCCCTCTGTTTCTCGCCCTCTGTTTCAGCCCCTCTGTTTCTCGCCCTCTGTTTCTGCCTCTCTGTTTCTCGCCCTCTGTTTCAGCCCCTCTGTTTCAGCCCCTCTGATTCAGCCCCTCTGTTTCAGCCCCTCTGTTTCTCGCCCTCTGTTTCAGCCCCTCTGTTTCAGCCCCTCTGTTTCTCGCCCTCTGTTTCAGCCCCTCTGTTTCTCGCCCTCTGTTTCTGCCTCTCTGTTTCTCGCCCTCTGTTTCAGCCCCTCTGTTTCAGCCCCTCTGATTCAGCCCCTCTGTTTCAGCCCCTCTGAATCAGCCCCTCTGTTTCAGACCAACTATTTCAGCCCCTCTGTTTCAGCCACTCTGTTTCAGGCTCTCTGTTTCAGCCCGTCTGTTTCAGCCCCTCTGTTTCAGCCCCTCTGATTCAGTACCTTAGTTTCACGCCCTCTGTTTCAGCCCCTCTGTTTCAGCCCCTCTATTTCAGCCCCTCTGTTTCAGCCCCTCTGTTTCAGGCTCTCTGTTTCAGCCCGTCTGTTTCAGCCCCTCTGTTTCTCTCCCTCTGATTCAGCCCCTCTGATTCAGCCCCTCTGTTTCTCACCCTCTGTTTCAGCCCCTCTGTTTCAGCCCCTCTGATTCAGCCCCTCTGATTCAGCCCCTCTGTTTCTCGCCCTCTGTTTCTGCCCCTCTGTTTCAGCCCCTCTGTTTCAGCCCCTCTGTTTCTTGCCCTCTGTTTCAGCCCCTCTGTTTCAGCCCCTCTGTTTCAGCCCCTCCGATTCAGCCCCTCTGTTTCTCACCCTCTGTTTCTGCCCCTCTGTTTCAGCCCCTCTGTTTCTCGCCCTCTGTTTCAGCCCCTCTGTTTCTCGCCTTCTGTTTCAGCCCCTCTGTTTCAGCCCCTCTGTTTCTCGCCTTCTGTTTCAGCCCCTCTGATTCAGCCCCTCTGTTTCTCGCCCTCTGTTTCAGCCGCTCTGTTTCAGCCCTTCTGTTTCAGCCACTCGGTTTCAGCCCCTCTGTTTCTTGCCCTCTGTTTCAGCCCCTCTGTTTCTCGCCCTCTGTTTCAGCCCCTCTGTTTCTCGCCCTCTGTTTCAGCCCCTCTGTTTCGCACTCTCTGTTTCAGCCCCTCTGTTTCAGCCCCTCTGTTTCTCGCCCTCTGTTTCAGCCCCTCTGTTTCTCGCCCTCTGTTTCAGCCGCTCTGTTTCTCGCCCTCTGTTTCAGCCCCTCTGATTCAGCCCCTCTGTTTCAGCCCCTCTGAATCAGCCCCTCTGTTTCAGCCCCTCTGTTTCAGCCCCTCTGTTTCTCGCCCTTTGTTTCAGCCCCTCTGTTTCTCGCCCTCTGTTTCAGATCCTCTGCTTCAGCCCCTCTGTTTCAGCCCCTCTGTTTCTCGCTCTCTGTTTCAGCCCCTCTGTTTCTTGCCCTCTGTTTCAGCCCCTCTGTTTCAGCCCCACTGTTTCTCGCCCTCTGTTTCTGCCCCTCTGTTTCTCGCCTTCTGTTTCAGCCCCTCTGATTCAGGCCCTCTCTTTCTGCCCCTCTGTTTCTCGCCTTCTGTTTCAGCCCCTCTGATTCAGGCCCTCTGTTTCAGCCCCTCTGATTCAGCCCCTCTGATTCAGCCCCTCTGTTTCTCGCCCTCTGTTTCAGCCCCTCTGTTTCAGCCCTTCTGTTTCAGCCACTCGGTTTCAGCCCCTCTGTTTCTGGCCCTCTGTTTCAGCCCCTTTGTTTCTCGCTCTCTGTTTCAGCCCCTCTGTTTCAGCCCCTCTGTTTCAGCCCCTCTGTTTCTCGCCCTCTGTTTCAGCCCCTCTGTTTCTTGCCCTCTGTTTCAGCCCCTCTGTTTCAGCCCCTCTGTTTCAGCACCTCTGTTTCTCGCCCTCTGTTTCAGCCCCTCTGATTCAGCCCCTCTGTTTCTCGCCCTCTGTTTCAGCCCCTCTGTTTCTCGCCCTCTGTTTCAGCCCCTCTGTTTCAGCCCCTCTGTTTCAGCCCCTCTGTTTCTCGCCCTCTGTTTCAGCCCCTCTGATTCAGCCCCTCTGTTTCTCGCCCTCTGTTTCAGCCCCTCTGTTTCTCGCCATCTGTTTCAGCCGCTCTGTTTCTCGCCCTCTGTTTCAGCCACTCTGTTTCAGCCCCTCTGTTTCAGCCCCTCTGTTTCTCGCCCTCTGTTTCAGCCCCTCTGTTTCTCGCCCTCTGTTTCTGCCTCTCTGTTTCTCGCCCTCTGTTTCAGCCCCTCTGTTTCAGCCCCTCTGATTCAGCCCCTCTGTTTCAGCCCCTCTGAATCAGCCCCTCTGTTTCAGACCCTCTATTTCAGCCCCTCTGTTTCAGCCACTCTGTTTCAGGCTCTCTGTTTCAGCCCGTCTGTTTCAGCCCCTCTGTTTCAGCCCCTCTGATTCAGTACCTTAGTTTCACGCCCTCTGTTTCAGCCCCTCTGTTTCAGCCCCTCTATTTCAGCCCCTCTGTTTCAGCCCCTCTGTTTCAGGCTCTCTGTTTCAGCCCGTCTGTTTCAGCCCCTCTGTTTCTCTCCCTCTGTTTCAGCCCCTCTGTTTCTCGCCCACTGTTTCAGCCCCTCTGTTTCAGCCCCTCTGATTCAGCCCCTCTGATTCAGCCCCTCAGTTTCTCACCCTCTGTTTCAGCCCCTCTGTTTCAGCCCCTCTGATTCAGCCCCTCTGATTCAGCCCCTCTGTTTCTCGCCCTCTGTTTCTGCCCCTCTGTTTCAGCCCCTCTGTTTCAGCCCCTCTGTTTCTTGCCCTCTGTTTCAGCCCCTCTGTTTCAGCCCCTCTGTTTCAGCCCCTCCGATTCAGCCCCTCTGTTTCTCACCCTCTGTTTCTGCCCCTCTGTTTCAGCCCCTCTGTTTCTCGCCCTCTGTTTCAGCCCCTCTGTTTCTCGCCTTCTGTTTCAGCCCCTCTGTTTCAGCCCCTCTGTTTCTCGCCTTCTGTTTCAGCCCCTTTGATTCAGCCCCTCTGTTTCTCGCCCTCTGTTTCAGCCGCTCTGTTTCAGCCCTTCTGTTTCAGCCACTCGGTTTCAGCCCCTCTGTTTCTTGCCCTCTGTTTCAGCCCCTCTGTTTCTCGCCCTCTGTTTCAGCCCCTCTGTTTCTCGCCCTCTGTTTCAGCCCCTCTGTTTCGCACTCTCTGTTTCAGCCCCTCTGTTTCAGCCCCTCTGTTTCTCGCCCTCTGTTTCTGCTCCTCTGTTTCTCGCCCTCTGTTTCAGCCGCTCTGTTTCTCGCCCTCTGTTTCAGCCCCTCTGATTCAGCCCCTCTGTTTCAGCCCCTCTGAATCAGCCCCTCTGTTTCAGCCCCTCTGATTCAGCCCCTCTGTTTCTCGCCCTCTGTTTCAGCCCCTCTGTTTCTCACCCTCTGTTTCAGCACCTCTGTTTCAGCCCCTCTGTTTCTCGCCCTCTGTTTCAGCCCCTCTGTTTCTCGCCCTCTGTTTCAGCCCCTCTGATTCAGCCCCTCTGTTTCTCGCTCTCTGTTTCAGCCCCTCTGTTATTCGCCATCTCTTTCAGCCCCTCTGTTTCTCGCCCTCTGTTTCAGCCCCTCTGTTTCAGCCCCTCTGTTTCAGCCCCTCTGTTTCTCGCCCTCTGTTTCAGCCCCTCTGTTTCTCGCCCTCTGTTTCAGCCTCTCTGTTTCTCGCCCTCTGTTTCAGCCCCTCTGTTTCAGCCCCTCTGATTCAGCCCCTCTGTTTCAGCCCCTCTGTTTCTCGCCCTCTGTTTCAGCCCCTCTGATTCAGCCCCTCTGTTTCAGCCCCCCTGATTCAGCCCCTCTGTTTCAGACCCTCTATTTCAGCCCCTCTGTTTCAGCCACTCTGTTTCAGGCTCTCTGTTTCAGCCCGTCTGTTTCAGCCCCTCTGTTTCAGCCCCTCTGATTCAGTACCTTAGTTTCTCGCCCTCTGTTTCAGCCCCTCTGTTTCAGCCCCTCTGATTCAGCCCCTCTGATTCAGCCCCTCTGTTTCAGACCCACTATTTCAGCCCCTCTGTTTCAGCCACTCTGTTTCAGGCTCTCTGTTTCAGCCCGTCTGTTTCAGCCCCTCTGCTTCAGCCCCTCTGATTCAGTACCTTAGTTTCTCGCCCTCTGTTTCAGCCCCTCTGTTTCAGCCCCTCTGATTCTGCCCCTCTGATTCAGCCCTTCTGTTTCTCGCCCTCTGTTTCAGCCCCTCTGATTCAGCCCCTCTGTTTCTCGCCCTCTGTTTCTCGCCCTCTGTTTCTGCCCATCTGTTTCAGCCCCTCTGTTTCAGCCCCTCTGTTTCTTGCCCTCTGTTTCAGCACCTCTGTTCCAGCCCCTCTGTTTCAGCCCCTCCGTTTCAGCCCCTCTGTTTCAGCCCCTCTGGTTCAGCCCCTCTGTTTCAGCCCCTCTGTTTCTCGCCCTTTGTTTCAGCCCCTCTGTTTGTCGCCCTCTGTTTCAGCCCCTCTGTTTCTCGCCCTCTGTTTCAGCCCCTCTGTTTCAGCCCCTCTGTTTCAGCCCCTCTGTTTCTCGCCCTCTGTTTCAGCCCCTCTGTTTCTTGCCCTCTGTTTCATCCCCTCTGTTTCAGCCCCTCTGTTTCTCGCCCTTTGTTTCTGCCCCTCTGTTTCTCGCCCTCTGTTTCAGCCCCTCTGTTTCTCGCCTTCTGTTTCAGCCCCTCTGATTCAGGCCCTCAGTTTCAGCCCCTCTGATTCAGCCCCTCTGATTCAGCCCCTCTGTTTCTCGCCCTCTGTTTCAGCCCCTCTGTTTCAGCCCTTCTGTTTCAGCCACTCGGTTTCAGCCCCTCTGTTTCTTGCCCTCTGTTTCAGCCCCTCTGTTTCAGACCCTCTGTTTCAGCCCCTCTGTTTCTCGCCCTCTGTTTCTGCCTCTCTGTTTCTCGCCCTCTGTTTCAGCCCCTCTGTTTCAGCCCCTCTGATTCAGCCCCTCTGTTTCAGCCCCTCTGAATCAGCCCCTCTGTTTCAGACCAACTATTTCAGCCCCTCTGTTTCAGCCACTCTGTTTCAGGCTCTCTGTTTCAGCCCGTCTGTTTCAGCCCGTCTGTTTCAGCCCCTCTGTTTCAGCCCCTCTGATTCAGTACCTTAGTTTCACGCCCTCTGTTTCAGCCCCTCTGTTTCAGCCCCTCTATTTCAGCCCCTCTGTTTCAGCCCCTCTGTTTCAGGCTCTCTGTTTCAGCTCGTCTGTTTCAGCCCCTCTGTTTCAGCCCCTCTGATTCAGTACCTTAGTTTCTCGCCCTCTGTTTCAGCCCCTCTGTTTCAGCCCCTCTGATTCAGCCCCTCTGATTCAGCCCCTCTGTTTCAGACCCACTATTTCAGCCCCTCTGTTTCAGCCACTCTGTTTCAGGCTCTCTGTTTCAGCCCGTCTGTTTCAGCCCCTCTGCTTCAGCCCCTCTGATTCAGTACCTTAGTTTCTCGCCCTCTGTTTCAGCCCCTCTGTTTCAGCCCCTCTGATTCTGCCCCTCTGATTCAGCCCTTCTGTTTCTCGCCCTCTGTTTCAGCCCCTCTGATTCAGCCCCTCTGTTTCTCGCCCTCTGTTTCTCGCCCTCTGTTTCTGCCCATCTGTTTCAGCCCCTCTGTTTCAGCCCCTCTGTTTCTTGCCCTCTGTTTCAGCACCTCTGTTCCAGCCCCTCTGTTTCAGCCCCTCCGTTTCAGCCCCTCTGTTTCAGCCCCTCTGGTTCAGCCCCTCTGTTTCAGCCCCTCTGTTTCTCGCCCTTTGTTTCAGCCCCTCTGTTTGTCGCCCTCTGTTTCAGCCCCTCTGTTTCTCGCCCTCTGTTTCAGCCCCTCTGTTTCAGCCCCTCTGTTTCAGCCCCTCTGTTTCTCGCCCTCTGTTTCAGCCCCTCTGTTTCTTGCCCTCTGTTTCATCCCCTCTGTTTCAGCCCCTCTGTTTCTCGCCCTTTGTTTCTGCCCCTCTGTTTCTCGCCCTCTGTTTCAGCCCCTCTGTTTCTCGCCTTCTGTTTCAGCCCCTCTGATTCAGGCCCTCAGTTTCAGCCCCTCTGATTCAGCCCCTCTGATTCAGCCCCTCTGTTTCTCGCCCTCTGTTTCAGCCCCTCTGTTTCAGCCCTTCTGTTTCAGCCACTCGGTTTCAGCCCCTCTGTTTCTTGCCCTCTGTTTCAGCCCCTCTGTTTCAGACCCTCTGTTTCAGCCCCTCTGTTTCTCGCCCTCTGTTTCTGCCTCTCTGTTTCTCGCCCTCTGTTTCAGCCCCTCTGTTTCAGCCCCTCTGATTCAGCCCCTCTGTTTCAGCCCCTCTGAATCAGCCCCTCTGTTTCAGACCAACTATTTCAGCCCCTCTGTTTCAGCCACTCTGTTTCAGGCTCTCTGTTTCAGCCCGTCTGTTTCAGCCCGTCTGTTTCAGCCCCTCTGTTTCAGCCCCTCTGATTCAGTACCTTAGTTTCACGCCCTCTGTTTCAGCCCCTCTGTTTCAGCCCCTCTATTTCAGCCCCTCTGTTTCAGCCCCTCTGTTTCAGGCTCTCTGTTTCAGCCCGTCTGTTTCAGCCCCTCTGTTTCTCTCCCTCTGTTTCAGCCCCTCTGTTTCTCGCCCACTGTTTCAGCCCCTCTGTTTCAGCCCCTCTGATTCAGCCCCTCTGATTCAGCCCCTCTGTTTCTCACCCTCTGTTTCAGCCCCTCTGTTTCAGCCCCTCTGATTCAGCCCCTCTGATTCAGCCCCTCTGTTTCTCGCCCTCTGTTTCTGCCCCTCTGTTTCAGCCCCTCTGTTTCAGCCCCTCTGTTTCTTGCCCTCTGTTTCAGCCCCTCTGTTTCAGCCCCTCTGTTTCAGCCCCTCCGATTCAGCCCCTCTGTTTCTCACCCTCTGTTTCTGCCCCTCTGTTTCAGCCCCTCTGTTTCTCGCCCTCTGTTTCAGCCCCTCTGTTTCTCGCCTTCTGTTTCAGCCCCTCTGTTTCAGCCCCTCTGTTTCTCGCCTTCTGTTTCAGCCCCTCTGATTCAGCCCCTCTGTTTCTCGCCCTCTGTTTCAGCCGCTCTGTTTCAGCCCTTCTGTTTCAGCCACTCGGTTTCAGCCCCTCTGTTTCTTGCCCTCTGTTTCAGCCCCTCTGTTTCTCGCCCTCTGTTTCAGCCCCTCTGTTTCTCGCCCTCTGTTTCAGCCCCTCTGTTTCGCACTCTCTGTTTCAGCCCCTCTGTTTCAGCCCCTCTGTTTCTCGCCCTCAGTTTCTGCTCCTCTGTTTCTCGCCCTCTGTTTCAGCCGCTCTGTTTCTCGCCCTCTGTTTCAGCCCCTCTGATTCAGCCCCTCTGTTTCAGCCCCTCTGAATCAGCCCCTCTGTTTCAGCCCCTCTGATTCAGCCCCTCTGTTTCTCGCCCTCTGTTTCAGCCCCTCTGTTTCAGCCCCTCTGTTTCAGCACCTCTGTTTCAGCCCCTCTGTTTCTCGTCCTCTGTTTCAGCCCCTCTGTTTCTCGCCCTCTGTTTCAGCCCCTCTGATTCAGCCCCTCTGTTTCTCGCTCTCTGTTTCAGCCCCTCTGTTATTCGCCATCTCTTTCAGCCCCTCTGTTTCTCGCCCTCTGTTTCAGCCCCTCTGTTTCAGCCCCTCTGTTTCAGCCCCTCTGTTTCTCGCCCTCTGTTTCAGCCCCTCTGTTTCTCGCCCTCTGTTTCAGCCCCTCTGTTTCTTGCCCTCTGTTTCAGCCCCTCTGTTTCAGCCCCACTGTTTCTCGCCCTCTGTTTCTGCCCCTCTGTTTCTCGCCTTCTGTTTCAGCCCCTCTGATTCAGGCCCTCTCTTTCAGCCCCTCTGTTTCTCGCCTTCTGTTTCAGCCCCTCTGATTCAGGCCCTCTGTTTCAGCCCCTCTGATTCAGCCCCTCTGTTTCTCGCCCTCTCTTTCAGCCCCTCTGTTTCAGCCCTTCTGTTTCAGCCACTCGGTTTCAGCCCCTCTGTTTCTGGCCCTCTGTTTCAGCCCCTCTGTTTCTCGCTCTCTGTTTCAGCCCCTCTGTTTCAGCCCCTCTGTTTCAGCCCCTCTGTTTCTCGCCCTCTGTTTCATCCCCTCTGTTTCTTGCCCTCTGTTTCAGCCCCTCTGTTTCAGCCCCTCTGTTTCAGCCCCTCTGTTTCTCGCCCTCTGTTTCAGCCCCTCTGATTCAGCCCCTCTGTTTCTCGCCCTCTGTTTCAGCCCCTCTGTTTCTCGCCCTCTGTTTCAGCCCCTCTGTTTCAGCCCCTCTGTTTCTCGCCCTCTGTTTCAGCCCCTCTGTTTCTCGCCCTCTGTTTCAGCCCCTCTGTTTCAGCCCCTCTGATTCAGCCCCTCTGTTTCAGCCCCTCTGATTCAGTACCTTAGTTTCTCGCCCTCTGTTTCAGCCCCTCTGTTTCAGCCCCTCTATTTCAGCCCCTCTGTTTCAGCCCCTCTGTTTCAGGCTCTCTGTTTCAGCCCGTCTGTTTCAGCCCCACTGTTTCAGCCCCTCTGATTCAGTCCCTTAGTTTCTCGCCCTCTGTTTTAGCCGCTCTGTTTCAGCCCCTCTGATTCAGCCCCTCTGATTCAGCCCCTCTGTTTCTCGCCCTCTGTTTCAGCCCCTCTGTTTCAGCCCCTCTGATTCAGCCCCTCTGATTCAGCCCCTCTGTTTCTCGCCCTCTGTTTCTGCCCCTCTGTTTCAGCCCCTCTGTTTCAGCCCCTCTGTTTCTTGCCCTCTGTTTCAGCCCCTCTGTTTCAGCCCCTCTGTTTCAGCCCCTCCGATTCAGCCCCTCTGTTTCAGCCCCTCTGTTTCTGCCCCTCTGTTTCCGCCCCTCTGTTTCTCGCCCTTTGTTTCAGCCCCTCTGTTTCTCGCCCTCTGTTTCAGCCCCTCTGTTTCAGCCCCTCTGTTTCAGCCCCTCTGTTTCTCGCCCTCTGTTTCAGCCCCTCTGTTTCTTGCCCTCTGTTTCAGCCCCTCTGTTTCAGCCCCACTGTTTCTCGCCCTCTGTTTCTGCCCCTCTGTTTCTCGCCCTCTGTTTCAGCCCGTCTGTTTCTCGCCTTCTGTTTCAGCACCTCTGATTCAGCCCCTCTGTTTCAGCCCCTCTGTTTCAGCCCCTCTGATTCAGCTCCTCTGTTTCTCGCCCTCTGTTTCAGCCCCTCTGTTTCAGCCCTTCTGTTTCAGCCACTCGGTTTCAGCCGCTCTGTTTCTTGCCCTCTGTTTCAGCCCCTCTGTTTATCGCCCTCTGTTTTAGCCCCTCTGTTTCTCGCCCTCTGTTTCAGCCCCTCTGTTTCGCACTCTCTGTTTCAGCCCCTCTGTTTCAGCCCCTCTGTTTCAGCCCCTCCGATTCAGCCCCTCTGTTTCAGCCCCTCTGTTTCTGCCCCTCTGTTTCAGCCCCTCTGTTTCTCGCCCTTTGTTTCAGCCCCTCTGTTTCTCGCCCTCTGTTTCAGATCCTCTGCTTCAGCCCCTCTGTTTCAGCCCCTCTGTTTCTCGCTCTCTGTTTCAGCCCCTCTGTTTCTTGCCCTCTGTTTCAGCCCCTCTGTTTCAGCCCCACTGTTTCTCGCCCTCTGTTTCTGCCCCTCTGTTTCTCGCCTTCTGTTTCAGCCCCTCTGATTCAGGCCCTCTCTTTCTGCCCCTCTGTTTCTCGCCTTCTGTTTCAGCCCCTCTGATTCAGGCCCTCTGTTTCAGCCCCTCTGATTCAGCCCCTCTGATTCAGCCCCTCTGTTTCTCGCCCTCTGTTTCAGCCCCTCTGTTTCAGCCCTTCTGTTTCAGCCACTCGGTTTCAGCCCCTCTGTTTCTGGCCCTCTGTTTCAGCCCCTTTGTTTCTCGCTCTCTGTTTCAGCCCCTCTGTTTCAGCCCCTCTGTTTCAGCCCCTCTGTTTCTCGCCCTCTGTTTCAGCCCCTCTGTTTCTTGCCCTCTGTTTCAGCCCCTCTGTTTCAGCCCCTCTGTTTCAGCACCTCTGTTTCTCGCCCTCTGTTTCAGCCCCTCTGATTCAGCCCCTCTGTTTCTCGCCCTCTGTTTCAGCCCCTCTGTTTCTCGCCCTCTGTTTCAGCCCCTCTGTTTCAGCCCCTCTGTTTCAGCCCCTCTGTTTCTCGCCCTCTGTTTCAGCCCCTCTGATTCAGCCCCTCTGTTTCTCGCCCTCTGTTTCAGCCCCTCTGTTTCTCGCCATCTGTTTCAGCCCCTCTGTTTCTCGCCCTCTGTTTCAGCCCCTCTGTTTCAGCCCCTCTGTTTCAGCCCCTCTGTTTCTCGCCCTCTGTTTCAGCCCCTCTGTTTCTCGCCCTCTGTTTCTGCCTCTCTGTTTCTCGCCCTCTGTTTCAGCCCCTCTGTTTCAGCCCCTCTGATTCAACCCCTCTGTTTTAGCCCCTCTGAATCAGCCCCTCTGTTTCAGACCCTCTATTTCAGCCCCTCTGTTTCAGCCACTCTGTTTCAGGCTCTCTGTTTCAGCCCGTCTGTTTCAGCCCCTCTGTTTCAGCCCCTCTGATTCAGTACCTTAGTTTCACGCCCTCTGTTTCAGCCCCTCTGTTTCAGCCCCTCTATTTCAGCCCCTCTGTTTCAGCCCCTCTGTTTCAGGCTCTCTGTTTCAGCCCGTCTGTTTCAGCCCCTCTGTTTCTCTCCCTCTGTTTCAGCCCCTCTGTTTCTCGCCCACTGTTTCAGCCCCTCTGTTTCAGCCCCTCTGATTCAGCCCCTCTGATTCAGCCCCTCTGTTTCTCACCCTCTGTTTCAGCCCCTCTGTTTCAGCCCCTCTGATTCAGCCCCTCTGATTCAGCCCCTCTGTTTCTCGCCCTCTGTTTCTGCCCCTCTGTTTCAGCCCCTCTGTTTCAGCCCCTCTGTTTCTTGCCCTCTGTTTCAGCCCCTCTGTTTCAGCCCCTCTGTTTCAGCCCCTCCGATTCAGCCCCTCTGTTTCTCACCCTCTGTTTCTGCACCTCTGTTTCAGCCCCTCTGTTTCTCGCCCTCTGTTTCAGCCCCTCTGTTTCTCGCCTTCTGTTTCAGCCCCTCTGTTTCAGCCCCTCTGTTTCTCGCCTTCTGTTTCAGCCCCTCTGATTCAGCCCCTCTGTTTCTCGCCCTCTGTTTCAGCCGCTCTGTTTCAGCCCTTCTGTTTCAGCCACTCGGTTTCAGCCCCTCTGTTTCTTGCCCTCTGTTTCAGCCCCTCTGTTTCTCGCCCTCTGTTTCAGCCCCTCTGTTTCTCGCCCTCTGTTTCAGCCCCTCTGTTTCGCACTCTCTGTTTCAGCCCCTCTGTTTCAGCCCCTCTGTTTCTCGCCCTCTGTTTCTGCTCCTCTGTTTCTCGCCCTCTGTTTCAGCCGCTCTGTTTCTCGCCCTCTGTTTCAGCCCCTCTGATTCAGCCCCTCTGTTTCAGCCCCTCTGAATCAGCCCCTCTGTTTCAGCCCCTCTGATTCAGCCCCTCTGTTTCTCGCCCTCTGTTTCAGCCCCTCTGTTTCTCACCCTCTGTTTCAGCACCTCTGTTTCAGCCCCTCTGTTTCTCGCCCTCTGTTTCAGCCCCTCTGTTTCTCGCCCTCTGTTTCAGCCCCTCTGATTCAGCCCCTCTCTTTCTCGCTCTCTGTTTCAGCCCCTCTGTTATTCGCCATCTCTTTCAGCCCCTCTGTTTCTCGCCCTCTGTTTCAGCCCCTCTGTTTCAGCCCGTCTGTTTCAGCCCCTCTGTTTCTCGCCCTCTGTTTCAGCCCCTCTGTTTCTCGCCCTCTGTTTCAGCCTCTCTGTTTCTCGCCCTCTGTTTCAGCCCCTCTGTTTCAGCCCCTCAGATTCAGCCCCTCTGTTTCAGCCCCTCTGTTTCTCGCCCTCTGTTTCAGCCCCTCTGATTCAGCCCCTCTGTTTCAGCCCCCCTGATTCAGCCCCTCTGTTTCAGACCCTCTATTTCAGCCCCACTGTTTCAGCCACTCTGTTTCAGGCTCTCTGTTTCAGCCCGTCTGTTTCAGCCCCTCTGTTTCAGCCCCTCTGTTTCAGCCCCTCTGATTCAGTACCTTAGTTTCTCGCCCTCTGTTTCAGCCCCTCTGTTTCAGCCCCTCTGCTTCAGCCCCTCTGATTCAGCCCCTCTGATTCAGCCCCTCTGTTTCTCGCCCTCTGTTTCTGCCCCTCTGTTTCAGCCCCTCTGTTTCAGCCCCTCTGTTTCTTGCCCTCTGTTTGAGCCCCTCTGTTTCAGCCCCTCCGATTTAGCCCCTCTGTTTCAGCCCCTCTGTTTCTGCCCCTCTGTTTCAGCCCCTCTGTTTCTCGCCCTTTGTTTCAGCCCCTCTGTTTCTCGCCCTCTGTTTCAGCCCCTCTGCTTCAGCCCCACTGTTTCAGCCCCTCTGTTTCTCGCCCTCTGTTTCAGCCCCTCTCTTTCTTGCCCTCTGTTTCAGGCCCTCTGTTTCAGCCCCACTGTTTCTCGCCCTCTGTTTCTGCCCCTCTGTTTCTCGCCCTCTGTTTCAGCCCCTCTGATTCAGGCCCTCTGTTTCAGCCCCTCTGATTCAGCTCCTCTGATTCAGCCCCTCTGTTTCTCGCCCTCTGTTTCAGCCCCTCTGTTTCAGCCCTTCTGTTTCAGCCACTCGGTTTCAGCCCCTCTGTTTCTTGCCCTCTGTTTCAGCCCCCCTGCTTCTCGACCTCTGTTTCAGCCCCTCTGTTTCTCGCCCTCTGTTTCAGCCCCTCTGTTTCGCATTCTCTGTTTCAGCCCCTCTGTTTCTTGCCCTCTGTTTCAGCCCCTCTGTTTCAGCCCTTCTGTTTCAGCCACTCGGTTTCAGCCCCTCTGTTTCTTGCCCTCTGTTTCAGCCCCTCTGCTTCTCGACCTCTGTTTCAGCCCCTCTGTTTCTCGCCCTCTGTTTCAGCCCCTCTGTTTCTCGCTCTCTGTTTCAGCCCCTCTGTTTCTTGCCCTCTGTTTCAGCCCCTCTGTTTCAGCCCCACTGTTTCTCGCCCTCTGTTTCTGCCCCTCTGTTTCTCGCCTTCTGTTTCAGCCCCTCTGATTCAGGCCCTCTCTTTCTGCCCCTCTGTTTCTCGCCTTCTGTTTCAGCCCCTCTGATTCAGGCCCTCTGTTTCAGCCCCTCTGATTCAGCCCCTCTGATTCAGCCCCTCTGTTTCTCGCCCTCTGTTTCAGCCCCTCTGTTTCAGCCCTTCTGTTTCAGCCACTCGGTTTCAGCCCCTCTGTTTCTGGCCCTCTGTTTCAGCCCCTTTGTTTCTCGCTCTCTGTTTCAGCCCCTCTGTTTCAGCCCCTCTGTTTCAGCCCCTCTGTTTCTCGCCCTCTGTTTCAGCCCCTCTGTTTCTTGCCCTCTGTTTCAGCCCCTCTGTTTCAGCCCCTCTGTTTCAGCACCTCTGTTTCTCGCCCTCTGTTTCAGCCCCTCTGATTCAGCCCCTCTGTTTCTCGCCCTCTGTTTCAGCCCCTCTGTTTCTCGCCCTCTGTTTCAGCCCCTCTGTTTCAGCCCCTCTGTTTCAGCCCCTCTGTTTCTCGCCCTCTGTTTCAGCCCCTCTGATTCAGCCCCTCTGTTTCTCGCCCTCTGTTTCAGCCCCTCTGTTTCTCGCCATCTGTTTCAGCCCCTCTGTTTCTCGCCCTCTGTTTCAGCCCCTCTGTTTCAGCCCCTCTGTTTCAGCCCCTCTGTTTCTCGCCCTCTGTTTCAGCCCCTCTGTTTCTCGCCCTCTGTTTCTGCCTCTCTGTTTCTCGCCCTCTGTTTCAGCCCCTCTGTTTCAGCCCCTCTGATTCAGCCCCTCTGTTTCAGCCCCTCTGAATCAGCCCCTCTGTTTCAGACCCTCTATTTCAGCCCCTCTGTTTCAGCCACTCTGTTTCAGGCTCTCTGTTTCAGCCCGTCTGTTTCAGCCCCTCTGTTTCAGCCCCTCTGATTCAGTACCTTAGTTTCACGCCCTCTGTTTCAGCCCCTCTGTTTCAGCCCCTCTATTTCAGCCCCGCTGTTTCAGCCCCTCTGTTTCAGGCTCTCTGTTTCAGCCCGTCTGTTTCAGCCCCTCTGTTTCTCTCCCTCTGTTTCAGCCCCTCTGTTTCTCGCCCACTGTTTCAGCCCCTCTGTTTCAGCCCCTCTGATTCAGCCCCTCTGATTCAGCCCCTCTGTTTCTCACCCTCTGTTTCAGCCCCTCTGTTTCAGCCCCTCTGATTCAGCCCCTCTGATTCAGCCCCTCTGTTTCTCGCCCTCTGTTTCTGCCCCTCTGTTTCAGCCCCTCTGTTTCAGACCCTCTGTTTCTTGCCCTCTGTTTCAGCCCCTCTGTTTCAGCCCCTCTGTTTCAGCCCCTCCGATTCAGCCCCTCTGTTTCTCACCCTCTGTTTCTGCCCCTCTGTTTCAGCCCCTCTGTTTCTCGCCCTCTGTTTCAGCCCCTCTGTTTCTCGCCTTCTGTTTCAGCCCCTCTGTTTCAGCCCCTCTGTTTCTCGCCTTCTGTTTCAGCCCCTCTGATTCAGCCCCTCTGTTTCTCGCCCTCTGTTTCAGCCCCTCTGTTTCAGCCCTTCTGTTTCAGCCACTCGGTTTCAGCCCCTCTGTTTCTTGCCCTCTGTTTCAGCCCCTCTGTTTCTCGCCCTCTGTTTCAGCCCCTCTGTTTCTCGCCCTCTGTTTCAGCCCCTCTGTTTCGCACTCTCTGTTTCAGCCCCTCTGTTTCAGCCCCTCTGTTTCTCGCCCTCTGTTTCTGCTCCTCTGTTTCTCGCCCTCTGTTTCAGCCGCTCTGTTTCTCGCCCTCTGTTTCAGCCCCTCTGATTCAGCCCCTCTGTTTCAGCCCCTCTGAATCAGCCCCTCTGTTTCAGCCCCTCTGATTCAGCCCCTCTGTTTCTCGCCCTCTGTTTCAGCCCCTCTGTTTCTCACCCTCTGTTTCAGCACCTCTGTTTCAGCCCCTCTGTTTCTCGCCCTCTGTTTCAGCCCCTCTGTTTCTCGCCCTCTGTTTCAGCCCCTCTGATTCAGCCCCTCTGTTTCTCGCTCTCTGTTTCAGCCCCTCTGTTATTCGCCATCTCTTTCAGCCCCTCTGTTTCTCGCCCTCTGTTTCAGCCCCTCTGTTTCAGCCCCTCTGTTTCAGCCCCTCTGTTTCTCGCCCTCTGTTTCAGCCCCTCTGTTTCTCGCCCTCTGTTTCAGCCCCTCTGTTTCTTGCCCTCTGTTTCAGCCCCTCTGTTTCAGCCCCACTGTTTCTCGCCCTCTGTTTCTGCCCCTCTGTTTCTCGCCTTCTGTTTCAGCCCCTCTGATTCAGGCCCTCTCTTTCAGCCCCTCTGTTTCTCGCCTTCTGTTTCAGCCCCTCTGATTCAGGCCCTCTGTTTCAGCCCCTCTGATTCAGCCCCTCTGTTTCTCGCCCTCTGTTTCAGCCCCTCTGTTTCAGCCCTTCTGTTTCAGCCACTCGGTTTCAGCCCCTCTGTTTCTGGCCCTCTGTTTCAGCCCCTCTGTTTCTCGCTCTCTGTTTCAGCCCCTCTGTTTCAGCCCCTCTGTTTCAGCCCCTCTGTTTCTCGCCCTCTGTTTCATCCCCTCTGTTTCTTGCCCTCTGTTTCAGCCCCTCTGTTTCAGCCCCTCTGTTTCAGCCCCTCTGTTTCTCGCCCTCTGTTTCAGCCCCTCTGATTCAGCCCCTCTGTTTCTCGCCCTCTGTTTCAGCCCCTCTGTTTCTCGCCCTCTGTTTCAGCCCCTCTGTTTCAGCCCCTCTGTTTCAGCCCCTCTGTTTCTCGCCCTCTGTTTCAGCCCCTCTGATTCAGCCCCTCTGTTTCTCGCCCTCTGTTTCAGCCCCTCTGTTTCTCGCCCTCTGTTTCAGCCCCTCTGTTTCAGCCCCTCTGATTCAGCCCCTCTGTTTCAGCCCCTCTGATTCAGCCCCTCTGTTTCAGCCCCTCTGATTCAGTACCTTAGTTTCTCGCCCTCTGTTTCAGCCCCTCTGTTTCAGCCCCTCTATTTCAGCCCCTCTGTTTCAGCCCCTCTGTTTCAGGCTCTCTGTTTCAGCCCGTCTGTTTCAGCCCCACTGTTTCAGCCCCTCTGATTCAGTCCCTTAGTTTCTCGCCCTCTGTTTTAGCCGCTCTGTTTCAGCCCCTCTGATTCAGCCCCTCTGATTCAGCCCCTCTGTTTCTCGCCCTCTGTTTCAGCCCCTCTGTTTCAGCCCCTCTGATTCAGCCCCTCTGATTCAGCCCCTCTGTTTCTCGCCCTCTGTTTCTGCCCCTCTGTTTCAGCCCCTCTGTTTCAGCCCCTCTGTTTTTTGCCCTCTGTTTCAGCCCCTCTGTTTCAGCCCCTCTGTTTCAGCCCCTCCGATTCAGCCCCTCTGTTTCAGCCCCTCTGTTTCTGCCCCTCTGTTTCCGCCCCTCTGTTTCTCGCCCTTTGTTTCAGCCCCTCTGTTTCTCGCCCTCTGTTTCAGCCCCTCTGTTTCAGCCCCTCTGTTTCAGCCCCTCTGTTTCTCGCCCTCTGTTTCAGCCCCTCTGTTTCTTGCCCTCTGTTTCAGCCCCTCTGTTTCAGCCCCACTGTTTCTCGCCCTCTGTTTCTGCCCCTCTGTTTCTCGCCCTCTGTTTCAGCCCGTCTGTTTCTCGCCTTCTGTTTCAGCACCTCTGATTCAGCCCCTCTGTTTCAGCCCCTCTGTTTCAGCCCCTCTGATTCAGCTCCTCTGTTTCTCGCCCTCTGTTTCAGCCCCTCTGTTTCAGCCCTTCTGTTTCAGCCACTCGGTTTCAGCCCCTCTGTTTCTTGCCCTCTGTTTCAGCCCCTCTGTTTATCGCCCTCTGTTTTAGCCCCTCTGTTTCTCGCCCTCTGTTTCAGCCCCTCTGTTTCGCACTCTCTGTTTCAGCCCCTCTGTTTCAGCCCCTCTGTTTCAGCCCCTCCGATTCAGCCCCTCTGTTTCAGCCCCTCTGTTTCTGCCCCTCTGTTTCAGCCCCTCTGTTTCTCGCCCTTTGTTTCAGCCCCTCTGTTTCTCGCCCTCTGTTTCAGCCCCTCTGTTTCTTGCCCTCTGCTTCAGCCCCTCTGTTTCAGCCCCTCTGTTTCTCGCTCTCTGTTTCAGCCCCTCTGTTTCTTGCCCTCTGTTTCAGCCCCTCTGTTTCAGCCCCACTGTTTCTCGCCCTCTGTTTCTGCCCCTCTGTTTCTCGCCTTCTGTTTCAGCCCCTCTGATTCAGGCCCTCTCTTTCTGCCCCTCTGTTTCTCGCCTTCTGTTTCAGCCCCTCTGATTCAGGCCCTCTGTTTCAGCCCCTCTGATTCAGCCCCTCTGATTCAGCCCCTCTGTTTCTCGCCCTCTGTTTCAGCCCCTCTGTTTCAGCCCTTCTGTTTCAGCCACTCGGTTTCAGCCCCTCTGTTTCTGGCCCTCTGTTTCAGCCCCTTTGTTTCTCGCTCTCTGTTTCAGCCCCTCTGTTTCAGCCCCTCTGTTTCAGCCCCTCTGTTTCTCGCCCTCTGTTTCAGCCCCTCTGTTTCTTGCCCTCTATTTCAGCCCCTCTGTTTCAGCCCCTCTGTTTCAGCACCTCTGTTTCTCGCCCTCTGTTTCAGCCCCTCTGATTCAGCCCCTCTGTTTCTCGCCCTCTGTTTCAGCCCCTCTGTTTCTCGCCCTCTGTTTCAGCCCCTCTGTTTCAGCCCCTCTGTTTCAGCCCCTCTGTTTCTCGCCCTCTGTTTCAGCCCCTCTGATTCAGCCCCTCTGTTTCTCGCCCTCTGTTTCAGCCCCTCTGTTTCTCGCCATCTGTTTCAGCCCCTCTGTTTCTCGCCCTCTGTTTCAGCCCCTCTGTTTCAGCCCCTCTGTTTCAGCCCCTCTGTTTCTCGCCCTCTGTTTCAGCCCCTCTGTTTCTCGCCCTCTGTTTCTGCCTCTCTGTTTCTCGCCCTCTGTTTCAGCCCCTCTGTTTCAGCCCCTCTGATTCAGCCCCTCTGTTTCAGCCCCTCTGAATCAGCCCCTCTGTTTCAGACCAACTATTTCAGCCCCTCTGTTTCAGCCACTCTGTTTCAGGCTCTCTGTTTCAGCCCGTCTGTTTCAGCCCGTCTGTTTCAGCCCCTCTGTTTCAGCCCCTCTGATTCAGTACCTTAGTTTCACGCCCTCTGTTTCAGCCCCTCTGTTTCAGCCCCTCTATTTCAGCCCCTCTGTTTCAGCCCCTCTGTTTCAGGCTCTCTGTTTCAGCCCGTCTGTTTCAGCCCCTCTGTTTCTCTCCCTCTGTTTCAGCCCCTCTGTTTCTCGCCCACTGTTTCAGCCCCTCTGTTTCAGCCCCTCTGATTCAGCCCCTCTGATTCAGCCCCTCTGTTTCTCACCCTCTGTTTCAGCCCCTCTGTTTCAGCCCCTCTGATTCAGCCCCTCTGATTCAGCCCCTCTGTTTCTCGCCCTCTGTTTCTGCCCCTCTGTTTCAGCCCCTCTGTTTCAGCCCCTCTGTTTCTTGCCCTCTGTTTCAGCCCCTCTGTTTCAGCCCCTCTGTTTCAGCCCCTCCGATTCAGCCCCTCTGTTTCTCACCCTCTGTTTCTGCCCCTCTGTTTCAGCCCCTCTGTTTCTCGCCCTCTGTTTCAGCCCCTCTGTTTCTCGCCTTCTGTTTCAGCCCCTCTGTTTCAGCCCCTCTGTTTCTCGCCTTCTGTTTCAGCCCCTCTGATTCAGCCCCTCTGTTTCTCGCCCTCTGTTTCAGCCCCTCTGTTTCAGCCCTTCTGTTTCAGCCACTCGGTTTCAGCCCCTCTGTTTCTTGCCCTCTGTTTCAGCCCCTCTGTTTCTCGCCCTCTGTTTCAGCCCCTCTGTTTCTCGCCCTCTGTTTCAGCCCCTCTGTTTCGCACTCTCTGTTTCAGCCCCTCTGTTTCAGCCCCTCTGTTTCTCGCCCTCTGTTTCTGCTCCTCTGTTTCTCGCCCTCTGTTTCAGCCCCTCTGTTTCTCGCCCTCTGTTTCAGCCCCTCTGATTCAGCCCCTCTGTTTCAGCCCCTCTGAATCAGCCCCTCTGTTTCAGCCCCTCTGATTCAGCCCCTCTGTTTCTCGCCCTCTGTTTCAGCCCCTCTGTTTCTCACCCTCTGTTTCAGCACCTCTGTTTCAGCCCCTCTGTTTCTCGCCCTCTGTTTCAGCCCCTCTGTTTCTCGCCCTCTGTTTCAGCCCCTCTGATTCAGCCCCTCTGTTTCTCGCTCTCTGTTTCAGCCCCTCTGTTATTCGCCATCTCTTTCAGCCTCTCTGTTTCTCGCCCTCTGTTTCAGCCCCTCTGTTTCAGCCCCTCTGTTTCAGCCCCTCTGTTTCTCGCCCTCTGTTTCAGCCCCTCTGTTTCTCGCCCTCTGTTTCAGCCTCTCTGTTTCTCGCCCTCTGTTTCAGCCCCTCTGTTTCAGCCCCTCTGATTCAGCCCCTCTGTTTCAGCCCCTCTGTTTCTCGCCCTCTGTTTCAGCCCCTCTGATTCAGCCCCTCTGTTTCAGCCCCCCTGATTCAGCCCCTCTGTTTCAGACCCTCTATTTCAGCCCCTCTGTTTCAGCCACTCTGTTTCAGGCTCTCTGTTTCAGCCCGTCTGTTTCAGCCCCTCTGTTTCAGCCCCTCTGATTCAGTACCTTAGTTTCTCGCCCTCTGTTTAAGCCCCTCTGTTTCAGCCCCTCTGATTCAGCCCCTCTGATTCAGCCCCTCTGTTTCAGACCCACTATTTCAGCCCCTCTGTTTCAGCCACTCTGTTTCAGGCTCTCTGTTTCAGCCCGTCTGTTTCAGCCCCTCTGCTTCAGCCCCTCTGATTCAGTACCTTAGTTTCTCGCCCTCTGTTTCAGCCCCTCTGTTTCAGCCCCTCTGATTCTGCCCCTCTGATTCAGCCCCTCTGTTTCTCGCCCTCTGTTTCAGCCCCTCTGATTCAGCCCCTCTGTTTCTCGCCCTCTGTTTCTCGCCCTCTGTTTCTGCCCATCTGTTTCAGCCCCTCTGTTTCAGCCCCTCTGTTTCTTGCCCTCTGTTTCAGCACCTCTGTTCCAGCCCCTCTGTTTCAGCCCCTCCGTTTCAGCCCCTCTGTTTCAGCCCCTCTGGTTCAGCCCCTCTGTTTCAGCCCCTCTGTTTCTCGCCCTTTGTTTCAGCCCCTCTGTTTGTCGCCCTCTGTTTCAGCCCCTCTGTTTCTCGCCCTCTGTTTCAGCCCCTCTGTTTCAGCCCCTCTGTTTCAGCCCCTCTGTTTCTCGCCCTCTGTTTCAGCCCCTCTGTTTCTTGCCCTCTGTTTCATCCCCTCTGTTTCAGCCCCTCTGTTTCTCGCCCTTTGTTTCTGCCCCTCTGTTTCTCGCCCTCTGTTTCAGCCCCTCTGTTTCTCGCCTTCTGTTTCAGCCCCTCTGATTCAGGCCCTCAGTTTCAGCCCCTCTGATTCAGCCCCTCTGATTCAGCCCCTCTGTTTCTCGCCCTCTGTTTCAGCCCCTCTGTTTCAGCCCTTCTGTTTCAGCCACTCGGTTTCAGCCCCTCTGTTTCTTGCCCTCTGTTGCAGCCCCTCTGTTTCAGACCCTCTGTTTCAGCCCCTCTGTTTCTCGCCCACTGTTTCTGCCTCTCTGTTTCTCGCCCTCTGTTTCAGCCCCTCTGTTTCAGCCCCTCTGATTCAGCCCCTCTGTTTCAGCCCCTCTGAATCAGCCCCTCTGTTTCAGACCAACTATTTCAGCCCCTCTGTTTCAGCCACTCTGTTTCAGGCTCTCTGTTTCAGCCCGTCTGTTTCAGCCCGTCTGTTTCAGCCCCTCTGTTTCAGCCCCTCTGATTCAGTACCTTAGTTTCACGCCCTCTGTTTCAGCCCCTCTGTTTCAGCCCCTCTATTTCAGCCCCTCTGTTTCAGCCCCTCTGTTTCAGGCTCTCTGTTTCAGCCCGTCTGTTTCAGCCCCTCTGTTTCTCTCCCTCTGTTTCAGCCCCTCTGTTTCTCGCCCACTGTTTCAGCCCCTCTGTTTCAGCCCCTCTGATTCAGCCCCTCTGATTCAGCCCCTCTGTTTCTCACCCTCTGTTTCAGCCCCTCTGTTTCAGCCCCTCTGATTCAGCCCCTCTGATTCAGCCCCTCTGTTTCTCGCCCTCTGTTTCTGCCCCTCTGTTTCAGCCCCTCTGTTTCAGCCCCTCTGTTTCTTGCCCTCTGTTTCAGCCCCTCTGTTTCAGCCCCTCTGTTTCAGCCCCTCCGATTCAGCCCCTCTGTTTCTCACCCTCTGTTTCTGCCCCTCTGTTTCAGCCCCTCTGTTTCTCGCCCTCTGTTTCAGCCCCTCTGTTTCTCGCCTTCTGTTTCAGCCCCTCTGTTTCAGCCCCTCTGTTTCTCGCCTTCTGTTTCAGCCCCTCTGATTCAGCCCCTCTGTTTCTCGCCCTCTGTTTCAGCCGCTCTGTTTCAGCCCTTCTGTTTCAGCCACTCGGTTTCAGCCCCTCTGTTTCTTGCCCTCTGTTTCAGCCCCTCTGTTTCTCGCCCTCTGTTTCAGCCCCTCTGTTTCTCGCCCTCTGTTTCAGCCCCTCTGTTTCGCACTCTCTGTTTCAGCCCCTCTGTTTCAGCCCCTCTGTTTCTCGCCCTCTGTTTCTGCTCCTCTGTTTCTCGCCCTCTGTTTCAGCCGCTCTGTTTCTCGCCCTCTGTTTCAGCCCCTCTGATTCAGCCCCTCTGTTTCAGCCCCTCTGAATCAGCCCCTCTGTTTCAGCCCCTCTGATTCAGCCCCTCTGTTTCTCGCCCTCTGTTTCAGCCCCTCTGTTTCAGCCCCTCTGTTTCAGCACCTCTGTTTCAGCCCCTCTGTTTCTCGTCCTCTGTTTCAGCCCCTCTGTTTCTCGCCCTCTGTTTCAGCCCCTCTGATTCAGCCCCTCTGTTTCTCGCTCTCTGTTTCAGCCCCTCTGTTATTCGCCATCTCTTTCAGCCCCTCTGTTTCTCGCCCTCTGTTTCAGCCCCTCTGTTTCAGCCCCTCTGTTTCAGCCCCTCTGTTTCTCGCCCTCTGTTTCAGCCCCTCTGTTTCTCGCCCTCTGTTTCAGCCCCTCTGTTTCTTGCCCTCTGTTTCAGCCCCTCTGTTTCAGCCCCACTGTTTCTCGCCCTCTGTTTCTGCCCCTCTGTTTCTCGCCTTCTGTTTCAGCCCCTCTGATTCAGGCCCTCTCTTTCAGCCCCTCTGTTTCTCGCCTTCTGTTTCAGCCCCTCTGATTCAGGCCCTCTGTTTCAGCCCCTCTGATTCAGCCCCTCTGTTTCTCGCCCTCTGTTTCAGCCCCTCTGTTTCAGCCCTTCTGTTTCAGCCACTCGGTTTCAGCCCCTCTGTTTCTGGCCCTCTGTTTCAGCCCCTCTGTTTCTCGCTCTCTGTTTCAGCCCCTCTGTTTCAGCCCCTCTGTTTCAGCCCCTCTGTTTCTCGCCCTCTGTTTCATCCCCTCTGTTTCTTGCCCTCTGTTTCAGCCCCTCTGTTTCAGCCCCTCTGTTTCAGCCCCTCTGTTTCTCGCCCTCTGTTTCAGCCCCTCTGATTCAGCCCCTCTGTTTCTCGCCCTCTGTTTCAGCCCCTCTGTTTCTCGCCCTCTGTTTCAGCCCCTCTGTTTCAGCCCCTCTGTTTCAGCCCCTCTGTTTCTCGCCCTCTGTTTCAGCCCCTCTGATTCAGCCCCTCTGTTTCTCGCCCTCTGTTTCAGCCCCTCTGTTTCTCGCCCTCTGTTTCAGCCCCTCTGTTTCAGCCCCTCTGATTCAGCCCCTCTGTTTCAGCCCCTCTGATTCAGTACCTTAGTTTCTCGCCCTCTGTTTCAGCCCCTCTGTTTCAGCCCCTCTATTTCAGCCCCTCTGTTTCAGCCCCTCTGTTTCAGGCTCTCTGTTTCAGCCCGTCTGTTTCAGCCCCACTGTTTCAGCCCCTCTGATTCAGTCCCTTAGTTTCTCGCCCTCTGTTTTAGCCGCTCTGTTTCAGCCCCTCTGATTCAGCCCCTCTGATTCAGCCCCTCTGTTTCTCGCCCTCTGTTTCAGCCCCTCTGTTTCAGCCCCTCTGATTCAGCCCCTCTGATTCAGCCCCTCTGTTTCTCGCCCTCTGTTTCTGCCCCTCTGTTTCAGCCCCTCTGTTTCAGCCCCTCTGTTTCTTGCCCTCTGTTTCAGCCCCTCTGTTTCAGCCCCTCTGTTTCAGCCCCTCCGATTCAGCCCCTCTGTTTCAGCCCCTCTGTTTCTGCCCCTCTGTTTCCGCCCCTCTGTTTCTCGCCCTTTGTTTCAGCCCCTCTGTTTCTCGCCCTCTGTTTCAGCCCCTCTGTTTCAGCCCCTCTGTTTCAGCCCCTCTGTTTCTCGCCCTCTGTTTCAGCCCCTCTGTTTCTTGCCCTCTGTTTCAGCCCCTCTGTTTCAGCCCCACTGTTTCTCGCCCTCTGTTTCTGCCCCTCTGTTTCTCGCCCTCTGTTTCAGCCCGTCTGTTTCTCGCCTTCTGTTTCAGCACCTCTGATTCAGCCCCTCTGTTTCAGCCCCTCTGTTTCAGCCCCTCTGATTCAGCTCCTCTGTTTCTCGCCCTCTGTTTCAGCCCCTCTGTTTCAGCCCTTCTGTTTCAGCCACTCGGTTTCAGCCGCTCTGTTTCTTGCCCTCTGTTTCAGCCCCTCTGTTTATCGCCCTCTGTTTTAGCCCCTCTGTTTCTCGCCCTCTGTTTCAGCCCCTCTGTTTCGCACTCTCTGTTTCAGCCCCTCTGTTTCAGCCCCTCTGTTTCAGCCCCTCCGATTCAGCCCCTCTGTTTCAGCCCCTCTGTTTCTGCCCCTCTGTTTCAGCCCCTCTGTTTCTCGCCCTTTGTTTCAGCCCCTCTGTTTCTCGCCCTCTGTTTCAGATCCTCTGCTTCAGCCCCTCTGTTTCAGCCCCTCTGTTTCTCGCTCTCTGTTTCAGCCCCTCTGTTTCTTGCCCTCTGTTTCAGCCCCTCTGTTTCAGCCCCACTGTTTCTCGCCCTCTGTTTCTGCCCCTCTGTTTCTCGCCTTCTGTTTCAGCCCCTCTGATTCAGGCCCTCTCTTTCTGCCCCTCTGTTTCTCGCCTTCTGTTTCAGCCCCTCTGATTCAGGCCCTCTGTTTCAGCCCCTCTGATTCAGCCCCTCTGATTCAGCCCCTCTGTTTCTCGCCCTCTGTTTCAGCCCCTCTGTTTCAGCCCTTCTGTTTCAGCCACTCGGTTTCAGCCCCTCTGTTTCTGGCCCTCTGTTTCAGCCCCTTTGTTTCTCGCTCTCTGTTTCAGCCCCTCTGTTTCAGCCCCTCTGTTTCAGCCCCTCTGTTTCTCGCCCTCTGTTTCAGCCCCTCTGTTTCTTGCCCTCTGTTTCAGCCCCTCTGTTTCAGCCCCTCTGTTTCAGCACCTCTGTTTCTCGCCCTCTGTTTCAGCCCCTCTGATTCAGCCCCTCTGTTTCTCGCCCTCTGTTTCAGCCCCTCTGTTTCTCGCCCTCTGTTTCAGCCCCTCTGTTTCAGCCCCTCTGTTTCAGCCCCTCTGTTTCTCGCCCTCTGTTTCAGCCCCTCTGATTCAGCCCCTCTGTTTCTCGCCCTCTGTTTCAGCCCCTCTGTTTCTCGCCATCTGTTTCAGCCCCTCTGTTTCTCGCCCTCTGTTTCAGCCCCTCTGTTTCAGCCCCTCTGTTTCAGCCCCTCTGTTTCTCGCCCTCTGTTTCAGCCCCTCTGTTTCTCGCCCTCTGTTTCTGCCTCTCTGTTTCTCGCCCTCTGTTTCAGCCCCTCTGTTTCAGCCCCTCTGATTCAGCCCCTCTGTTTTAGCCCCTCTGAATCAGCCCCTCTGTTTCAGACCCTCTATTTCAGCCCCTCTGTTTCAGCCACTCTGTTTCAGGCTCTCTGTTTCAGCCCGTCTGTTTCAGCCCCTCTGTTTCAGCCCCTCTGATTCAGTACCTTAGTTTCACGCCCTCTGTTTCAGCCCCTCTGTTTCAGCCCCTCTATTTCAGCCCCTCTGTTTCAGCCCCTCTGTTTCAGGCTCTCTGTTTCAGCCCGTCTGTTTCAGCCCCTCTGTTTCTCTCCCTCTGTTTCAGCCCCTCTGTTTCTCGCCCACTGTTTCAGCCCCTCTGTTTCAGCCCCTCTGATTCAGCCCCTCTGATTCAGCCCCTCTGTTTCTCACCCTCTGTTTCAGCCCCTCTGTTTCAGCCCCTCTGATTCAGCCCCTCTGATTCAGCCCCTCTGTTTCTCGCCCTCTGTTTCTGCCCCTCTGTTTCAGCCCCTCTGTTTCAGCCCCTCTGTTTCTTGCCCTCTGTTTCAGCCCCTCTGTTTCAGCCCCTCTGTTTCAGCCCCTCCGATTCAGCCCCTCTGTTTCTCACCCTCTGTTTCTGCCCCTCTGTTTCAGCCCCTCTGTTTCTCGCCCTCTGTTTCAGCCCCTCTGTTTCTCGCCTTCTGTTTCAGCCCCTCTGTTTCAGCCCCTCTGTTTCTCGCCTTCTGTTTCAGCCCCTCTGATTCAGCCCCTCTGTTTCTCGCCCTCTGTTTCAGCCGCTCTGTTTCAGCCCTTCTGTTTCAGCCACTCGGTTTCAGCCCCTCTGTTTCTTGCCCTCTGTTTCAGCCCCTCTGTTTCTCGCCCTCTGTTTCAGCCCCTCTGTTTCTCGCCCTCTGTTTCAGCCCCTCTGTTTCGCACTCTCTGTTTCAGCCCCTCTGTTTCAGCCCCTCTGTTTCTCGCCCTCTGTTTCTGCTCCTCTGTTTCTCGCCCTCTGTTTCAGCCGCTCTGTTTCTCGCCCTCTGTTTCAGCCCCTCTGATTCAGCCCCTCTGTTTCAGCCCCTCTGAATCAGCCCCTCTGTTTCAGCCCCTCTGATTCAGCCCCTCTGTTTCTCGCCCTCTGTTTCAGCCCCTCTGTTTCTCACCCTCTGTTTCAGCACCTCTGTTTCAGCCCCTCTGTTTCTCGCCCTCTGTTTCAGCCCCTCTGTTTCTCGCCCTCTGTTTCAGCCCCTCTGATTCAGCCCCTCTCTTTCTCGCTCTCTGTTTCAGCCCCTCTGTTATTCGCCATCTCTTTCAGCCCCTCTGTTTCTCGCCCTCTGTTTCAGCCCCTCTGTTTCAGCCCCTCTGTTTCAGCCCCTCTGTTTCTCGCCCTCTGTTTCAGCCCCTCTGTTTCTCGCCCTCTGTTTCAGCCTCTCTGTTTCTCGCCCTCTGTTTCAGCCCCTCTGTTTCAGCCCCTCAGATTCAGCCCCTCTGTTTCAGCCCCTCTGTTTCTCGCCCTCTGTTTCAGCCCCTCTGATTCAGCCCCTCTGTTTCAGCCCCCCTGATTCAGCCCCTCTGTTTCTGACCCTCTATTTCAGCCCCACTGTTTCAGCCACTCTGTTTCAGGCTCTCTGTTTCAGCCCGTCTGTTTCAGCCCCTCTGTTTCAGCCCCTCTGTTTCAGCCCCTCTGATTCAGTACCTTAGTTTCTCGCCCTCTGTTTCAGCCCCTCTGTTTCAGCCCCTCTGATTCAGCCCCTCTGATTCAGCCCCTCTGATTCAGCCCCTCTGTTTCTCGCCCTCTGTTTCTGCCCCTCTGTTTCAGCCCCTCTGTTTCAGCCCCTCTGTTTCTTGCCCTCTGTTTGAGCCCCTCTGTTTCAGCCCCTCCGATTTAGCCCCTCTGTTTCAGCCCCTCTGTTTCTGCCCCTCTGTTTCAGCCCCTCTGTTTCTCGCCCTTTGTTTCAGCCCCTCTGTTTCTCGCCCTCTGTTTCAGCCCCTCTGCTTCAGCCCCACTGTTTCAGCCCCTCTGTTTCTCGCCCTCTGTTTCAGCCCCTCTGTTTCTTGCCCTCTGTTTCAGGCCCTCTGTTTCAGCCCCACTGTTTCTCGCCCTCTGTTTCTGCCCCTCTGTTTCTCGCCCTCTGTTTCAGCCCCTCTGATTCAGGCCCTCTGTTTCAGCCCCTCTGATTCAGCTCCTCTGATTCAGCACCTCTGTTTCTCGCCCTCTGTTTCAGCCCCTCTGTTTCAGCCCTTCTGTTTCAGCCACTCGGTTTCAGCCCCTCTGTTTCTTGCCCTCTGTTTCAGCCCCCCTGCTTCTCGACCTCTGTTTCAGCCCCTCTGTTTCTCGCCCTCTGTTTCAGCCCCTCTGTTTCGCATTCTCTGTTTCAGCCCCTCTGTTTCTTGCCCTCTGTTTCAGCCCCTCTGTTTCAGCCCTTCTGTTTCAGCCACTCGGTTTCAGCCCCTCTGTTTCTTGCCCTCTGTTTCAGCCCCTCTGCTTCTCGACCTCTGTTTCAGCCCCTCTGTTTCTCGCCCTCTGTTTCAGCCCCTCTGTTTCTCGCTCTCTGTTTCAGCCCCTCTGTTTCTTGCCCTCTGTTTCAGCCCCACTGTTTCTCGCCCTCTGTTTCTGCCCCTCTGTTTCTCGCCTTCTGTTTCAGCCCCTCTGATTCAGGCCCTCTGTTTCAGCCCCTCTGATTCAGCCCCTCTGATTCAGCCCCTCTGTTTCTCGCCCTCTGTTTCAGCCCCTCTGTTTCAGCCCTTCTGTTTCAGCCACTCGGTTTCAGCCCCTCTGTTTCTGGCCCTCTGTTTCAGCCCCTTTGTTTCTCGCTCTCTGTTTCAGCCCCTCTGTTTCAGCCCCTCTGTTTCAGCCCCTCTGTTTCTCGCCCTCTGTTTCAGCCCCTCTGTTTCTTGCCCTCTGTTTCAGCCCCTCTGTTTCAGCCCCTCTGTTTCAGCACCTCTGTTTCTCGCCCTCTGTTTCAGCCCCTCTGATTCAGCCCCTCTGTTTCTCGCCCTCTGTTTCAGCCCCTCTGTTTCTCGCCCTCTGTTTCAGCCCCTCTGTTTCAGCCCCTCTGTTTCAGCCCCTCTGTTTCTCGCCCTCTGTTTCAACCCCTCTGATTCAGCCCCTCTGTTTCTCGCCCTCTGTTTCAGCCCCTCTGTTTCTCGCCATCTGTTTCAGCCCCTCTGTTTCTCGCCCTCTGTTTCAGCCCCTCTGTTTCAGCCCCTCTGTTTCAGCCCCTCTGTTTCTCGCCCTCTGTTTCAGCCCCTCTGTTTCTCGCCCTCTGTTTCTGCCTCTCTGTTTCTCGCCCTCTGTTTCAGCCCCTCTGTTTCAGCCCCTCTGATTCAGCCCCTCTGTTTCAGCCCCTCTGAATCAGCCCCTCTGTTTCAGTACCTTAGTTTCACGCCCTCTGTTTCTCGCCCTCTGTTTCTGCCCCTCTGTTTCTCGCCTTCTGTTTCAGCCCCTCTGATTCAGGCCCTCTCTTTCAGCCCCTCTGTTTCTCGCCTTCTGTTTCAGCCCCTCTGATTCAGGCCCTCTGTTTCAGCCCCTCTGATTCAGCCCCTCTGTTTCTCGCCCTCTGTTTCAGCCCCTCTGTTTCAGCCCTTCTGTTTCAGCCACTCGGTTTCAGCCCCTCTGTTTCTGGCCCTCTGTTTCAGCCCCTCTGTTTCTCGCTCTCTGTTTCAGCCCCTCTGTTTCAGCCCCTCTGTTTCATCCCCTCTGTTTCTTGCCCTCTGTTTCAGCCCCTCTGTTTCAGCCCCTCTGTTTCAGCCCCTCTGTTTCTCGCCCTCTGTTTCAGCCCCTCTGATTCAGCCCCTCTGTTTCTCGCCCTCTGTTTCAGCCCCTCTGTTTCAGCCCCTCTGTTTCAGCCCCTCTGTTTCTCGCCCTCTGTTTCAGCCCCTCTGATTCAGCCCCTCTGTTTCTCGCCCTCTGTTTCAGCCCCTCTGTTTCTCGCCCTCTGTTTCAGCCCCTCTGTTTCAGCCCCTCTGATTCAGCCCCTCTGTTTCAGCCCCTCTGATTCAGCCCCTCTGTTTCAGCCCCTCTGATTCAGTACCTTAGTTTCTCGCCCTCTGTTTCAGCCCCTCTGTTTCAGCCCCACTGTTTCTCGCCCTCTGTTTCAGCCCCTCTGTTTCAGGCTCTCTGTTTCAGCCCGTCTGTTTCAGCCCCACTGTTTCAGCCCCTCTGATTCAGTCCCTTAGTTTCTCGCCCTCTGTTTTAGCCGCTCTGTTTCAGCCCCTCTGATTCAGCCCCTCTGATTCAGCCCCTCTGTTTCTCGCCCTCTGTTTCAGCCCCTCTGTTTCAGCCCCTCTGATTCAGCCCCTCTGATTCAGCCCCTCTGTTTCTCGCCCTCTGTTTCTGCCCCTCTGTTTCAGCCCCTCTGTTTCAGCCCCTCTGTTTCTTGCCCTCTGTTTCAGCCCCTCTGTTTCAGCCCCTCTGTTTCAGCCCCTCCGATTCAGCCCCTCTGTTTCAGCCCCTCTGTTTCTGCCCCTCTGTTTCCGCCCCTCTGTTTCTCGCCCTTTGTTTCAGCCCCTCTGTTTCTCGCCCTCTGTTTCAGCCCCTCTGTTTCAGCCCCTCTGTTTCAGCCCCTCTGTTTCTCGCCCTCTGTTTCAGCCCCTCTGTTTCTTGCCCTCTGTTTCAGCCCCTCTGTTTCAGCCCCACTGTTTCTCGCCCTCTGTTTCTGCCCCTCTGTTTCTCGCCCTCTGTTTCAGCCCGTCTGTTTCTCGCCTTCTGTTTCAGCACCTCTGATTCAGCCCCTCTGTTTCAGCCCCTCTGTTTCAGCCCCTCTGATTCAGCTCCTCTGTTTCTCGCCCTCTGTTTCAGCCCCTCTGTTTCAGCCCTTCTGTTTCAGCCACTCGGTTTCAGCCCCTCTGTTTCTTGCCCTCTGTTTCAGCCCCTCTGTTTATCGCCCTCTGTTTTAGCCCCTCTGTTTCTCGCCCTCTGTTTCAGCCCCTCTGTTTCGCACTCTCTGTTTCAGCCCCTCTGTTTCAGCCCCTCTGTTTCAGCCCCTCCGATTCAGCCCCTCTGTTTCAGCCCCTCTGTTTCTGCCCCTCTGTTTCAGCCCCTCTGTTTCTCGCCCTTTGTTTCAGCCCCTCTGTTTCTCGCCCTCTGTTTCAGATCCTCTGCTTCAGCCCCTCTGTTTCAGCCCCTCTGTTTCTCGCTCTCTGTTTCAGCCCCTCTGTTTCTTGCCCTCTGTTTCAGCCCCTCTGTTTCAGCCCCACTGTTTCTCGCCCTCTGTTTCTGCCCCTCTGTTTCTCGCCTTCTGTTTCAGCCCCTCTGATTCAGGCCCTCTCTTTCTGCCCCTCTGTTTCTCGCCTTCTGTTTCAGCCCCTCTGATTCAGGCCCTCTGTTTCAGCCCCTCTGATTCAGCCCCTCTGATTCAGCCCCTCTGTTTCTCGCCCTCTGTTTCAGCCCCTCTGTTTCAGCCCTTCTGTTTCAGCCACTCGGTTTCAGCCCCTCTGTTTCTGGCCCTCTGTTTCAGCCCCTTTGTTTCTCGCTCTCTGTTTCAGCCCCTCTGTTTCAGCCCCTCTGTTTCAGCCCCTCTGTTTCTCGCCCTCTGTTTCAGCCCCTCTGTTTCTTGCCCTCTGTTTCAGCCCCTCTGTTTCAGCCCCTCTGTTTCAGCACCTCTGTTTCTCGCCCTCTGTTTCAGCCCCTCTGATTCAGCCCCTCTGTTTCTCGCCCTCTGTTTCAGCCCCTCTGTTTCTCGCCCTCTGTTTCAGCCCCTCTGTTTCAGCCCCTCTGTTTCAGCCCCTCTGTTTCTCGCCCTCTGTTTCAGCCCCTCTGATTCAGCCCCTCTGTTTCTCGCCCTCTGTTTCAGCCCCTCTGTTTCTCGCCATCTGTTTCAGCCCCTCTGTTTCTCGCCCTCTGTTTCAGCCCCTCTGTTTCAGCCCCTCTGTTTCAGCCCCTCTGTTTCTCGCCCTCTGTTTCAGCCCCTCTGTTTCTCGCCCTCTGTTTCTGCCTCTCTGTTTCTCGCCCTCTGTTTCAGCCCCTCTGTTTCAGCCCCTCTGATTCAGCCCCTCTGTTTTAGCCCCTCTGAATCAGCCCCTCTGTTTCAGACCCTCTATTTCAGCCCCTCTGTTTCAGCCACTCTGTTTCAGGCTCTCTGTTTCAGCCCGTCTGTTTCAGCCCCTCTGTTTCAGCCCCTCTGATTCAGTACCTTAGTTTCACGCCCTCTGTTTCAGCCCCTCTGTTTCAGCCCCTCTATTTCAGCCCCTCTGTTTCAGCCCCTCTGTTTCAGGCTCTCTGTTTCAGCCCGTCTGTTTCAGCCCCTCTGTTTCTCTCCCTCTGTTTCAGCCCCTCTGTTTCTCGCCCACTGTTTCAGCCCCTCTGTTTCAGCCCCTCTGATTCAGCCCCTCTGATTCAGCCCCTCTGTTTCTCACCCTCTGTTTCAGCCCCTCTGTTTCAGCCCCTCTGATTCAGCCCCTCTGATTCAGCCCCTCTGTTTCTCGCCCTCTGTTTCTGCCCCTCTGTTTCAGCCCCTCTGTTTCAGCCCCTCTGTTTCTTGCCCTCTGTTTCAGCCCCTCTGTTTCAGCCCCTCTGTTTCAGCCCCTCCGATTCAGCCCCTCTGTTTCTCACCCTCTGTTTCTGCCCCTCTGTTTCAGCCCCTCTGTTTCTCGCCCTCTGTTTCAGCCCCTCTGTTTCTCGCCTTCTGTTTCAGCCCCTCTGTTTCAGCCCCTCTGTTTCTCGCCTTCTGTTTCAGCCCCTCTGATTCAGCCCCTCTGTTTCTCGCCCTCTGTTTCAGCCGCTCTGTTTCAGCCCTTCTGTTTCAGCCACTCGGTTTCAGCCCCTCTGTTTCTTGCCCTCTGTTTCAGCCCCTCTGTTTCTCGCCCTCTGTTTCAGCCCCTCTGTTTCTCGCCCTCTGTTTCAGCCCCTCTGTTTCGCACTCTCTGTTTCAGCCCCTCTGTTTCAGCCCCTCTGTTTCTCGCCCTCTGTTTCTGCTCCTCTGTTTCTCGCCCTCTGTTTCAGCCGCTCTGTTTCTCGCCCTCTGTTTCAGCCCCTCTGATTCAGCCCCTCTGTTTCAGCCCCTCTGAATCAGCCCCTCTGTTTCAGCCCCTCTGATTCAGCCCCTCTGTTTCTCGCCCTCTGTTTCAGCCCCTCTGTTTCTCACCCTCTGTTTCAGCACCTCTGTTTCAGCCCCTCTGTTTCTCGCCCTCTGTTTCAGCCCCTCTGTTTCTCGCCCTCTGTTTCAGCCCCTCTGATTCAGCCCCTCTCTTTCTCGCTCTCTGTTTCAGCCCCTCTGTTATTCGCCATCTCTTTCAGCCCCTCTGTTTCTCGCCCTCTGTTTCAGCCCCTCTGTTTCAGCCCCTCTGTTTCAGCCCCTCTGTTTCTCGCCCTCTGTTTCAGCCCCTCTGTTTCTCGCCCTCTGTTTCAGCCTCTCTGTTTCTCGCCCTCTGTTTCAGCCCCTCTGTTTCAGCCCCTCAGATTCAGCCCCTCTGTTTCAGCCCCTCTGTTTCTCGCCCTCTGTTTCAGCCCCTCTGATTCAGCCCCTCTGTTTCAGCCCCCCTGATTCAGCCCCTCTGTTTCTGACCCTCTATTTCAGCCCCACTGTTTCAGCCACTCTGTTTCAGGCTCTCTGTTTCAGCCCGTCTGTTTCAGCCCCTCTGTTTCAGCCCCTCTGTTTCAGCCCCTCTGATTCAGTACCTTAGTTTCTCGCCCTCTGTTTCAGCCCCTCTGTTTCAGCCCCTCTGATTCAGCCCCTCTGATTCAGCCCCTCTGATTCAGCCCCTCTGTTTCTCGCCCTCTGTTTCTGCCCCTCTGTTTCAGCCCCTCTGTTTCAGCCCCTCTGTTTCTTGCCCTCTGTTTGAGCCCCTCTGTTTCAGCCCCTCCGATTTAGCCCCTCTGTTTCAGCCCCTCTGTTTCTGCCCCTCTGTTTCAGCCCCTCTGTTTCTCGCCCTTTGTTTCAGCCCCTCTGTTTCTCGCCCTCTGTTTCAGCCCCTCTGCTTCAGCCCCACTGTTTCAGCCCCTCTGTTTCTCGCCCTCTGTTTCAGCCCCTCTGTTTCTTGCCCTCTGTTTCAGGCCCTCTGTTTCAGCCCCACTGTTTCTCGCCCTCTGTTTCTGCCCCTCTGTTTCTCGCCCTCTGTTTCAGCCCCTCTGATTCAGGCCCTCTGTTTCAGCCCCTCTGATTCAGCTCCTCTGATTCAGCACCTCTGTTTCTCGCCCTCTGTTTCAGCCCCTCTGTTTCAGCCCTTCTGTTTCAGCCACTCGGTTTCAGCCCCTCTGTTTCTTGCCCTCTGTTTCAGCCCCCCTGCTTCTCGACCTCTGTTTCAGCCCCTCTGTTTCTCGCCCTCTGTTTCAGCCCCTCTGTTTCGCATTCTCTGTTTCAGCCCCTCTGTTTCTTGCCCTCTGTTTCAGCCCCTCTGTTTCAGCCCTTCTGTTTCAGCCACTCGGTTTCAGCCCCTCTGTTTCTTGCCCTCTGTTTCAGCCCCTCTGCTTCTCGACCTCTGTTTCAGCCCCTCTGTTTCTCGCCCTCTGTTTCAGCCCCTCTGTTTCTCGCTCTCTGTTTCAGCCCCTCTGTTTCTTGCCCTCTGTTTCAGCCCCACTGTTTCTCGCCCTCTGTTTCTGCCCCTCTGTTTCTCGCCTTCTGTTTCAGCCCCTCTGATTCAGGCCCTCTGTTTCAGCCCCTCTGATTCAGCCCCTCTGATTCAGCCCCTCTGTTTCTCGCCCTCTGTTTCAGCCCCTCTGTTTCAGCCCTTCTGTTTCAGCCACTCGGTTTCAGCCCCTCTGTTTCTGGCCCTCTGTTTCAGCCCCTTTGTTTCTCGCTCTCTGTTTCAGCCCCTCTGTTTCAGCCCCTCTGTTTCAGCCCCTCTGTTTCTCGCCCTCTGTTTCAGCCCCTCTGTTTCTTGCCCTCTGTTTCAGCCCCTCTGTTTCAGCCCCTCTGTTTCAGCACCTCTGTTTCTCGCCCTCTGTTTCAGCCCCTCTGATTCAGCCCCTCTGTTTCTCGCCCTCTGTTTCAGCCCCTCTGTTTCTCGCCCTCTGTTTCAGCCCCTCTGTTTCAGCCCCTCTGTTTCAGCCCCTCTGTTTCTCGCCCTCTGTTTCAACCCCTCTGATTCAGCCCCTCTGTTTCTCGCCCTCTGTTTCAGCCCCTCTGTTTCTCGCCATCTGTTTCAGCCCCTCTGTTTCTCGCCCTCTGTTTCAGCCCCTCTGTTTCAGCCCCTCTGTTTCAGCCCCTCTGTTTCTCGCCCTCTGTTTCAGCCCCTCTGTTTCTCGCCCTCTGTTTCTGCCTCTCTGTTTCTCGCCCTCTGTTTCAGCCCCTCTGTTTCAGCCCCTCTGATTCAGCCCCTCTGTTTCAGCCCCTCTGAATCAGCCCCTCTGTTTCAGTACCTTAGTTTCACGCCCTCTGTTTCTCGCCCTCTGTTTCTGCCCCTCTGTTTCTCGCCTTCTGTTTCAGCCCCTCTGATTCAGGCCCTCTCTTTCAGCCCCTCTGTTTCTCGCCTTCTGTTTCAGCCCCTCTGATTCAGGCCCTCTGTTTCAGCCCCTCTGATTCAGCCCCTCTGTTTCTCGCCCTCTGTTTCAGCCCCTCTGTTTCAGCCCTTCTGTTTCAGCCACTCGGTTTCAGCCCCTCTGTTTCTGGCCCTCTGTTTCAGCCCCTCTGTTTCTCGCTCTCTGTTTCAGCCCCTCTGTTTCAGCCCCTCTGTTTCATCCCCTCTGTTTCTTGCCCTCTGTTTCAGCCCCTCTGTTTCAGCCCCTCTGTTTCAGCCCCTCTGTTTCTCGCCCTCTGTTTCAGCCCCTCTGATTCAGCCCCTCTGTTTCTCGCCCTCTGTTTCAGCCCCTCTGTTTCAGCCCCTCTGTTTCAGCCCCTCTGTTTCTCGCCCTCTGTTTCAGCCCCTCTGATTCAGCCCCTCTGTTTCTCGCCCTCTGTTTCAGCCCCTCTGTTTCTCGCCCTCTGTTTCAGCCCCTCTGTTTCAGCCCCTCTGATTCAGCCCCTCTGTTTCAGCCCCTCTGATTCAGCCCCTCTGTTTCAGCCCCTCTGATTCAGTACCTTAGTTTCTCGCCCTCTGTTTCAGCCCCTCTGTTTCAGCCCCACTGTTTCTCGCCCTCTGTTTCAGCCCCTCTGTTTCAGGCTCTCTGTTTCAGCCCGTCTGTTTCAGCCCCACTGTTTCAGCCCCTCTGATTCAGTCCCTTAGTTTCTCGCCCTCTGTTTTAGCCGCTCTGTTTCAGCCCCTCTGATTCAGCCCCTCTGATTCAGCCCCTCTGTTTCTCGCCCTCTGTTTCAGCCCCTCTGTTTCAGCCCCTCTGATTCAGCCCCTCTGATTCAGCCCCTCTGTTTCTCGCCCTCTGTTTCTGCCCCTCTGTTTCAGCCCCTCTGTTTCAGCCCCTCTGTTTTTTGCCCTCTGTTTCAGCCCCTCTGTTTCAGCCCCTCTGTTTCAGCCCCTCCGATTCAGCCCCTCTGTTTCAGCCCCTCTGTTTCTGCCCCTCTGTTTCCGCCCCTCTGTTTCTCGCCCTTTGTTTCAGCCCCTCTGTTTCTCGCCCTCTGTTTCAGCCCCTCTGTTTCAGCCCCTCTGTTTCAGCCCCTCTGTTTCTCGCCCTCTGTTTCAGCCCCTCTGTTTCTTGCCCTCTGTTTCAGCCCCTCTGTTTCAGCCCCACTGTTTCTCGCCCTCTGTTTCTGCCCCTCTGTTTCTCGCCCTCTGTTTCAGCCCGTCTGTTTCTCGCCTTCTGTTTCAGCACCTCTGATTCAGCCCCTCTGTTTCAGCCCCTCTGTTTCAGCCCCTCTGATTCAGCTCCTCTGTTTCTCGCCCTCTGTTTCAGCCCCTCTGTTTCAGCCCTTCTGTTTCAGCCACTCGGTTTCAGCCCCTCTGTTTCTTGCCCTCTGTTTCAGCCCCTCTGTTTATCGCCCTCTGTTTTAGCCCCTCTGTTTCTCGCCCTCTGTTTCAGCCCCTCTGTTTCGCACTCTCTGTTTCAGCCCCTCTGTTTCAGCCCCTCTGTTTCAGCCCCTCCGATTCAGCCCCTCTGTTTCAGCCCCTCTGTTTCTGCCCCTCTGTTTCAGCCCCTCTGTTTATCGCCCTTTGTTTCAGCCCCTCTGTTTCTCGCCCTCTGTTTCAGATCCTCTGCTTCAGCCCCTCTGTTTCAGCCCCTCTGTTTCTCGCTCTCTGTTTCAGCCCCTCTGTTTCTTGCCCTCTGTTTCAGCCCCTCTGTTTCAGCCCCACTGTTTCTCGCCCTCTGTTTCTGCCCCTCTGTTTCTCGCCTTCTGTTTCAGCCCCTCTGATTCAGGCCCTCTCTTTCTGCCCCTCTGTTTCTCGCCTTCTGTTTCAGCCCCTCTGATTCAGGCCCTCTGTTTCAGCCCCTCTGATTCAGCCCCTCTGATTCAGCCCCTCTGTTTCTCGCCCTCTGTTTCAGCCCCTCTGTTTCAGCCCTTCTGTTTCAGCCACTCGGTTTCAGCCCCTCTGTTTCTGGCCCTCTGTTTCAGCCCCTTTGTTTCTCGCTCTCTGTTTCAGCCCCTCTGTTTCAGCCCCTCTGTTTCAGCCCCTCTGTTTCTCGCCCTCTGTTTCAGCTCCTCTGTTTCTTGCCCTCTATTTCAGCCCCTCTGTTTCAGCCCCTCTGTTTCAGCACCTCTGTTTCTCGCCCTCTGTTTCAGCCCCTCTGATTCAGCCCCTCTGTTTCTCGCCCTCTGTTTCAGCCCCTCTGTTTCTCGCCCTCTGTTTCAGCCCCTCTGTTTCAGCCCCTCTGTTTCAGCCCCTCTGTTTCTCGCCCTCTGTTTCAGCCCCTCTGATTCAGCCCCTCTGTTTCTCGCCCTCTGTTTCAGCCCCTCTGTTTCTCGCCATCTGTTTCAGCCCCTCTGTTTCTCGCCCTCTGTTTCAGCCCCTCTGTTTCAGCCCCTCTGTTTCAGCCCCTCTGTTTCTCGCCCTCTGTTTCAGCCCCTCTGTTTCTCGCCCTCTGTTTCTGCCTCTCTGTTTCTCGCCCTCTGTTTCAGCCCCTCTGTTTCAGCCCCTCTGATTCAGCCCCTCTGTTTCAGCCCCTCTGAATCAGCCCCTCTGTTTCAGACCAACTATTTCAGCCCCTCTGTTTCAGCCACTCTGTTTCAGGCTCTCTGTTTCAGCCCGTCTGTTTCAGCCCGTCTGTTTCAGCCCCTCTGTTTCAGCCCCTCTGATTCAGTACCTTAGTTTCACGCCCTCTGTTTCAGCCCCTCTGTTTCAGCCCCTCTATTTCAGCCCCTCTGTTTCAGCCCCTCTGTTTCAGGCTCTCTGTTTCAGCCCGTCTGTTTCAGCCCCTCTGTTTCTCTCCCTCTGTTTCAGCCCCTCTGTTTCTCGCCCACTGTTTCAGCCCCTCTGTTTCAGCCCCTCTGATTCAGCCCCTCTGATTCAGCCCCTCTGTTTCTCACCCTCTGTTTCAGCCCCTCTGTTTCAGCCCCTCTGATTCAGCCCCTCTGATTCAGCCCCTCTGTTTCTCGCCCTCTGTTTCTGCCCCTCTGTTTCAGCCCCTCTGTTTCAGCCCCTCTGTTTCTTGCCCTCTGTTTCAGCCCCTCTGTTTCAGCCCCTCTGTTTCAGCCCCTCCGATTCAGCCCCTCTGTTTCTCACCCTCTGTTTCTGCCCCTCTGTTTCAGCCCCTCTGTTTCTCGCCCTCTGTTTCAGCCCCTCTGTTTCTCGCCTTCTGTTTCAGCCCCTCTGTTTCAGCCCCTCTGTTTCTCGCCTTCTGTTTCAGCCCCTCTGATTCAGCCCCTCTGTTTCTCGCCCTCTGTTTCAGCCGCTCTGTTTCAGCCCTTCTGTTTCAGCCACTCGGTTTCAGCCCCTCTGTTTCTTGCCCTCTGTTTCAGCCCCTCTGTTTCTCGCCCTCTGTTTCAGCCCCTCTGTTTCTCGCCCTCTGTTTCAGCCCCTCTGTTTCGCACTCTCTGTTTCAGCCCCTCTGTTTCAGCCCCTCTGTTTCTCGCCCTCTGTTTCTGCTCCTCTGTTTCTCGCCCTCTGTTTCAGCCGCTCTGTTTCTCGCCCTCTGTTTCAGCCCCTCTGATTCAGCCCCTCTGTTTCAGCCCCTCTGAATCAGCCCCTCTGTTTCAGCCCCTCTGATTCAGCCCCTCTGTTTCTCGCCCTCTGTTTCAGCCCCTCTGTTTCTCACCCTCTGTTTCAGCACCTCTGTTTCAGCCCCTCTGTTTCTCGCCCTCTGTTTCAGCCCCTCTGTTTCTCGCCCTCTGTTTCAGCCCCTCTGATTCAGCCCCTCTGTTTCTCGCTCTCTGTTTCAGCCCCTCTGTTATTCGCCATCTCTTTCAGCCCCTCTGTTTCTCGCCCTCTGTTTCAGCCCCTCTGTTTCAGCCCCTCTGTTTCAGCCCCTCTGTTTCTCGCCCTCTGTTTCAGCCCCTCTGTTTCTCGCCCTCTGTTTCAGCCTCTCTGTTTCTCGCCCTCTGTTTCAGCCCCTCTGTTTCAGCCCCTCAGATTCAGCCCCTCTGTTTCAGCCCCTCTGTTTCTCGCCCTCTGTTTCAGCCCCTCTGATTCAGCCCCTCTGTTTCAGCCCCCCTGATTCAGCCCCTCTGTTTCAGACCCTCTATTTCAGCCCCTCTGTTTCAGCCACTCTGTTTCAGGCTCTCTGTTTCAGCCCGTCTGTTTCAGCCCCTCTGTTTCAGCCCCTCTGTTTCAGCCCCTCTGATTCAGTACCTTAGTTTCTCGCCCTCTGTTTCAGCCCCTCTGTTTCAGCCCCTCTGATTCAGCCCCTCTGATTCAGCCCCTCTGATTCAGCCCCTCTGTTTCAGACCCACTATTTCAGCCCCTCTGTTTCAGCCACTCTGTTTCAGGCTCTCTGTTTCAGCCCGTCTGTTTCAGCCCCTCTGCTTCAGCCCCTCTGATTCAGTACCTTAGTTTCTCGCCCTCTGTTTCAGCCCCTCTGTTTCAGCCCCTCTGATTCTGCCCCTCTGATTCAGCCCCTCTGTTTCTCGCCCTCTGTTTCAGCCCCTCTGATTCAGCCCCTCTGTTTCTCGCCCTCTGTTTCTCGCCCTCTGTTTCTGCCCATCTGTTTCAGCCCCTCTGTTTCAGCCCCTCTGTTTCTTGCCCTCTGTTTCAGCACCTCTGTTCCAGCCCCTCTGTTTCAGCCCCTCCGTTTCAGCCCCTCTGTTTCAGCCCCTCTGGTTCAGCCCCTCTGTTTCAGCCCCTCTGTTTCTCGCCCTTTGTTTCAGCCCCTCTGTTTGTCGCCCTCTGTTTCAGCCCCTCTGTTTATCGCCCTCTGTTTCAGCCCCTCTGTTTCAGCCCCTCTGTTTCAGCCCCTCTGTTTCTCGCCCTCTGTTTCAGCCCCTCTGTTTCTTGCCCTCTGTTTCATCCCCTCTGTTTCAGCCCCTCTGTTTCTCTCCCTTTGTTTCTGCCCCTCTGTTTCTCGCCCTCTGTTTCAGCCCCTCTGTTTCTCGCCTTCTGTTTCAGCCCCTCTGATTCAGGCCCTCAGTTTCAGCCCCTCTGATTCAGCCCCTCTGATTCAGCCCCTCTGTTTCTCGCCCTCTGTTTCAGCCCCTCTGTTTCAGCCCTTCTGTTTCAGCCACTCGGTTTCAGCCCCTCTGTTTCTTGCCCTCTGTTTCAGCCCCTCTGTTTCAGACCCTCTGTTTCAGCCCCTCTGTTTCTCGCCCTCTGTTTCAGCCCCTTTGTTTCGCACTCTCTGTTTCAGCCCCTCTGTTTCAGCCCCTCTGTTTCTCGCCCTCTGTTTCTGCTCCTCTGTTTCTCGCTCCCTGTTTCAGCCCCTCTGTTTCTCGCCCTCTGTTTCAGCCCCTCCGATTCAGCCCCTCTGTTTCAGCCCCTCTGAATCAGCCCCTCTGTTTCAGCCCCTCTGTTTCAGCCCCTCTGTTTCTCGCCCTCTGTTTCAGCCCCTCTGTTTCTCACCCTCTGTTTCAGCACCTCTGTTTCAGCCCCTCTGTTTCTCGCCCTCTGATTCAGCCCCTCTGTTTCTCGCCCTCTGTTTCAGCCCCTCTGTTTCTCGCCATCTCTTTCAGCCCATCTGTTTCTCGCCCTCTGTTTCAGCCCCTCTGTTTCAGCCCCTCTGTTTCAGCCCCTCTGTTTCTCGCCCTCTGTTTCAGCCCCTCTGTTTCTCGCCCTCTGTTTCAGCCCCTCTATTTCTCGCCCTCTGTTTCAGCCCCTCTGTTTCAGCTCCACTGTTTCAGCCCCTTTGTTTCAGCCCCTCTGTTTCTCGCCCTCTGTTTCAGCCCCTCTGTTTCAGCCCCTCTGTTTCAGCCCCTCTGTTTCTCGCCCTCTGTTTCAGCCCCTCTGTTTCTCGCCCTCTGTTTCAGCCTCTCTGTTTCTTGCCCTCTGTGTCAGCCCCTCTGTTTCAACCCCTCTGATTCAGCCCCTCTGTTTCAGCCCCTCTGTTTCTCGCCCTCTGTTTCAGCCCCTCTGATTCAGCCCCTCTGTTTCAGCCCCTCTGATTCAGCCCCTCTGTTTCAGACCCTCTATTTCAGCCCCTCTGTTTCAGCCACTCTGTTTCAGGCTCTCTGTTTCAGCCCGTCTGTTTCAGCCCCTCTGCTTCAGCCCCTCTGATTCAGTACCTTAGTTTCTCGCCCTCTGTTTCAGCCCCTCTGTTTCAGCCCCTCTGATTCAGCCCCTCTGATTCAGCCCCTCTGTTTCTCGCCCTCTGTTTCAGCCCCTCTGATTCAGCCCCTCTGTTTCTCGCCCTCTGTTTCTCGCCCTCTGTTTCTGCCCATCTGTTTCAGCCCCTCTGTTTCAGCCCCTCTGTTTCTTGCCCTCTGTTTCAGCCCCTCTGTTCCAGCCCCTCTGTTTCAGCCCCTCCGTTTCAGCCCCTCTGTTTCAGCCCCTCTGGTTCAGCCCCTCTGTTTCAGCCCCTCTGTTTCTGCCCCTCTGTTTCAGCCCCTCTGTTTGTCGCCATCTGTTTCAGCCCCTCTGTTTCTCGCCCTCTGTTTCAGCCCCTCTGTTTCAGCCCCTCTGTTTCAGCCCCTCTGTTTCTCGCCCTCTGTTTCAGCCCCTCTGTTTCTTGCCCTCTGTTTCATCCCCTCTGTTTCAGCCCCTCTGTTTCTCGCCCTTTGTTTCTGCCCCTCTGTTTCTCGCCCTCTGTTTCAGCCCCTCTGTTTCTCGCCTTCTGTTTCAGCCCCTCTGATTCAGGCCCTCTGTTTCAGCCCCTCTGATTCAGCCCCTCTGATTCAGCCCCTCTGTTTCTCGCCCTCTGTTTCAGCCCCTCTGTTTCAGCCCTTCTGTTTCAGCCAATCGGTTTCAGCCCCTCTGTTTCTTGCCCTCTGTTTCAGCCCCTCTGTTTCAGACCCTCTGTTTCAGCCCCTCTGTTTCTCGCCCTCTGTTTCAGCCCCTTTGTTTCGCACTCTCTGTTTCAGCCCCTCTGTTTCAGCCCCTCTGTTTCTCGCCCTCTGTTTCAGCCCCTCTGATTCAGCCCCTCTGTTTCTCGCCCTCTGTTTCTCGCCCTCTGTTTCAGCCCCTCTGTTTCAGCCCCTCTGTTTCAGCCCCTCTGTTTCTCGCCTTCTGTTTCAGCCCCTCTGATTCAGCCCCTCTGTTTCTCGCCCTCTGTTTCAGCCGCTCTGTTTCAGCCCTTCTGTTTCAGCCACTCGGTTTCAGCCCCTCTGTTTCTTGCCCTCTGTTTCAGCCCCTCTGTTTCTCGCCCTCTGTTTCAGCCCCTCTGTTTCTCGCCCTCTGTTTCAGCCCCTCTGTTTCGCACTCTCTGTTTCAGCCCCTCTGTTTCAGCCCCTCTGTTTCTCGCCCTCTGTTTCTGCTCCTCTGTTTCTCGCCCTCTGTTTCAGCCGCTCTGTTTCTCGCCCTCTGTTTCAGCCCCTCTGATTCAGCCCCTCTGTTTCAGCCCCTCTGAATCAGCCCCTCTGTTTCAGCCCCTCTGATTCAGCCCCTCTGTTTCTCGCCCTCTGTTTCAGCCCCTCTGTTTCTCACCCTCTGTTTCAGCACCTCTGTTTCAGCCCCTCTGTTTCTCGCCCTCTGTTTCAGCCCCTCTGTTTCTCGCCCTCTGTTTCAGCCCCTCTGATTCAGCCCCTCTGTTTCTCGCTCTCTGTTTCAGCCCCTCTGTTATTCGCCATCTCTTTCAGCCCCTCTGTTTCTCGCCCTCTGTTTCAGCCCCTCTGTTTCAGCCCCTCTGTTTCAGCCCCTCTGTTTCTCGCCCTCTGTTTCAGCCCCTCTGTTTCTCGCCCTCTGTTTCAGCCTCTCTGTTTCTCGCCCTCTGTTTCAGCCCCTCTGTTTCAGCCCCTCAGATTCAGCCCCTCTGTTTCAGCCCCTCTGTTTCTCGCCCTCTGTTTCAGCCCCTCTGATTCAGCCCCTCTGTTTCAGCCCCCCTGATTCAGCCCCTCTGTTTCAGACCCTCTATTTCAGCCCCTCTGTTTCAGCCACTCTGTTTCAGGCTCTCTGTTTCAGCCCGTCTGTTTCAGCCCCTCTGTTTCAGCCCCTCTGTTTCAGCCCCTCTGATTCAGTACCTTAGTTTCTCGCCCTCTGTTTCAGCCCCTCTGTTTCAGCCCCTCTGATTCAGCCCCTCTGATTCAGCCCCTCTGATTCAGCCCCTCTGTTTCTCGCCCTCTGTTTCTGCCCCTCTGTTTCAGCCCCTCTGTTTCAGCCCCTCTGTTTCTTGCCCTCTGTTTGAGCCCCTCTGTTTCAGCCCCTCCGATTTAGCCCCTCTGTTTCAGCCCCTCTGTTTCTGCCCCTCTGTTTCAGCCCCTCTGTTTCTCGCCCTTTGTTTCAGCCCCTCTGTTTCTCGCCCTCTGTTTCAGCCCCTCTGCTTCAGCCCCACTGTTTCAGCCCCTCTGTTTCTCGCCCTCTGTTTCAGCCCCTCTGTTTCTTGCCCTCTGTTTCAGGCCCTCTGTTTCAGCCCCACTGTTTCTCGCCCTCTGTTTCTGCCCCTCTGTTTCTCGCCCTCTGTTTCAGCCCCTCTGATTCAGGCCCTCTGTTTCAGCCCCTCTGATTCAGCTCCTCTGATTCAGCCCCTCTGTTTCTCGCCCTCTGTTTCAGCCCCTCTGTTTCAGCCCTTCTGTTTCAGCCACTCTGTTTCAGCCCCTCTGTTTCTTGCCCTCTGTTTCAGCCCCCCTGCTTCTCGACCTCTGTTTCAGCCCCTCTGTTTCTCGCCCTCTGTTTCAGCCCCTCTGTTTCGCATTCTCTGTTTCAGCCCCTCTGTTTCTTGCCCTCTGTTTCAGCCCCTCTGTTTCAGCCCTTCTGTTTCAGCCACTCGGTTTCAGCCCCTCTGTTTCTTGCCCTCTGTTTCAGCCCCTCTGCTTCTCGACCTCTGTTTCAGCCCCTCTGTTTCTCGCCCTCTGTTTCAGCCCCTCTGTTTCTCGCTCTCTGTTTCAGCCCCTCTGTTTCTTGCCCTCTGTTTCAGCCCCTCTGTTTCAGCCCCACTGTTTCTCGCCCTCTGTTTCTGCCCCTCTGTTTCTCGCCTTCTGTTTCAGCCCCTCTGATTCAGGCCCTCTCTTTCTGCCCCTCTGTTTCTCGCCTTCTGTTTCAGCCCCTCTGATTCAGGCCCTCTGTTTCAGCCCCTCTGATTCAGCCCCTCTGATTCAGCCCCTCTGTTTCTCGCCCTCTGTTTCAGCCCCTCTGTTTCAGCCCTTCTGTTTCAGCCACTCGGTTTCAGCCCCTCTGTTTCTGGCCCTCTGTTTCAGCCCCTTTGTTTCTCGCTCTCTGTTTCAGCCCCTCTGTTTCAGCCCCTCTGTTTCAGCCCCTCTGTTTCTCGCCCTCTGTTTCAGCCCCTCTGTTTCTTGCCCTCTGTTTCAGCACCTCTGTTTCAGCCCCTCTGTTTCAGCACCTCTGTTTCTCGCCCTCTGTTTCAGCCCCTCTGATTCAGCCCCTCTGTTTCTCGCCCTCTGTTTCAGCCCCTCTGTTTCTCGCCCTCTGTTTCAGCCCCTCTGTTTCAGCCCCTCTGTTTCAGCCCCTCTGTTTCTCGCCCTCTGTTTCAGCCCCTCTGATTCAGCCCCTCTGATTCAGCCCCTCTGATTCAGCCCCTCTGTTTCAGACCCACTATTTCAGCTCCTCTGTTTCAGCCACTCTGTTTCAGGCTCTCTGTTTCAGCCCGTCTGTTTCAGCCCCTCTGCTTCAGCCCCTCTGATTCAGTACCTTAGTTTCTCGGCCTCTGTTTCAGCCCCTCTGTTTCAGCCCCTCTGATTCTGCCCCTCTGATTCAGCCCCTCTGTTTCTCGCCCTCTGTTTCAGCCCCTCTGATTCAGCCCCTCTGTTTCTCGCCCTCTGTTTCTCGCCCTCTGTTTCTGCCCATCTGTTTCAGCCCCTCTGTTTCAGCCCCTCTGTTTCTTGCCCTCTGTTTCAGCACCTCTGTTCCAGCCCCTCTGTTTCAGCCCCTCCGTTTCAGCCCCTCTGTTTCAGCCCCTCTGGTTCAGCCCCTCTGTTTCAGCCCCTCTGTTTCTCGCCCTTTGTTTCAGCCCCTCTGTTTGTCGCCCTCTGTTTCAGCCCCTCTGTTTCTCGCCCTCTGTTTCAGCCCCTCTGTTTCAGCCCCTCTGTTTCAGCCCCTCTGTTTCTCGCCCTCTGTTTCAGCCCCTCTGTTTCTTGCCCTCTGTTTCATCCCCTCTGTTTCAGCCCCTCTGTTTCTCGCCCTTTGTTTCTGCCCCTCTGTTTCTCGCCCTCTGTTTCAGCCCCTCTGTTTCTCGCCTTCTGTTTCAGCCCCTCTGATTCAGGCCCTCAGTTTCAGCCCCTCTGATTCAGCCCCTCTGATTCAGCCCCTCTGTTTCTCGCCCTCTGTTTCAGCCCCTCTGTTTCAGCCCTTCTGTTTCAGCCACTCGGTTTCAGCCCCTCTGTTTCTTGCCCTCTGTTTCAGCCCCTCTGTTTCAGACCCTCTGTTTCAGCCCCTCTGTTTCTCGCCCTCTGTTTCAGCCCCTTTGTTTCGCACTCTCTGTTTCAGCCCCTCTGTTTCAGCCCCTCTGTTTCTCGCCCTCTGTTTCTGCTCCTCTGTTTCTCGCTCCCTGTTTCAGCCCCTCTGTTTCTCGCCCTCTGTTTCAGCCCCTCCGATTCAGCCCCTCTGTTTCAGCCCCTCTGAATCAGCCCCTCTGTTTCAGCCCCTCTGTTTCAGCCCCTCTGTTTCTCGCCCTCTGTTTCAGCCCCTCTGTTTCTCACCCTCTGTTTCAGCACCTCTGTTTCAGCCCCTCTGTTTCTCGCCCTCTGTTTCAGCCCCTCTGTTTCTCGCCCTCTGTTTCAGCCCCTCTGATTCAGCCCCTCTGTTTCTCGCCCTCTGTTTCAGCCCCTCTGTTTCTCGCCATCTCTTTCAGCCCATCTGTTTCTCGCCCTCTGTTTCAGCCCCTCTGTTTCAGCCCCTCTGTTTCAGCCCCTCTGTTTCTCGCCCTCTGTTTCAGCCCCTCTGTTTCTCGCCCTCTGTTTCAGCCCCTCTATTTCTCGCCCTCTGTTTCAGCCCCTCTGTTTCAGCTCCACTGTTTCAGCCCCTTTGTTTCAGCCCCTCTGTTTCTCGCCCTCTGTTTCAGCCCCTCTGTTTCAGCCCCTCTGTTTCAGCCCCTCTGTTTCTCGCCCTCTGTTTCAGCCCCTCTGTTTCTCGCCCTCTGTTTCAGCCTCTCTGTTTCTTGCCCTCTGTGTCAGCCCCTCTGTTTCAACCCCTCTGATTCAGCCCCTCTGTTTCAGCCCCTCTGTTTCTCGCCCTTTGTTTCAGCCCCTCTGATTCAGCCCCTCTGTTTCAGCCCCTCTGATTCAGCCCCTCTGTTTCAGACCCTCTATTTCAGCCCCTCTGTTTCAGCCACTCTGTTTCAGGCTCTCTGTTTCAGCCCGTCTGTTTCAGCCCCTCTGCTTCAGCCCCTCTGATTCAGTACCTTAGTTTCTCGCCCTCTGTTTCAGCCCCTCTGTTTCAGCCCCTCTGATTCAGCCCCTCTGATTCAGCCCCTCTGTTTCTCGCCCTCTGTTTCAGCCCCTCTGATTCAGCCCCTCTGTTTCTCGCCCTCTGTTTCTCGCCCTCTGTTTCTGCCCATCTGTTTCAGCCCCTCTGTTTCAGCCCCTCTGTTTCTTGCCCTCTGTTTCAGCCCCTCTGTTCCAGCCCCTCTGTTTCAGCCCCTCCGTTTCAGCCCCTCTGTTTCAGCCCCTCTGGTTCAGCCCCTCTGTTTCAGCCCCTCTGTTTCTGCCCCTCTGTTTCAGCCCCTCTGTTTGTCGCCATCTGTTTCAGCCCCTCTGTTTCTCGCCCTCTGTTTCAGCCCCTCTGTTTCAGCCCCTCTGTTTCAGCCCCTCTGTTTCTCGCCCTCTGTTTCAGCCCCTCTGTTTCTTGCCCTCTGTTTCATCCCCTCTGTTTCAGCCCCTCTGTTTCTCGCCATTTGTTTCTGCCCCTCTGTTTCTCGCCCTCTGTTTCAGCCCCTCTGTTTCTCGCCTTCTGTTTCAGCCCCTCTGATTCAGGCCCTCTGTTTCAGCCCCTCTGATTCAGCCCCTCTGATTCAGCCCCTCTGTTTCTCGCCCTCTGTTTCAGCCCCTCTGATTCAGCCCCTCTGTTTCTCGCTCTCTGTTTCAGCCCCTCTGTTATTCGCCATCTCTTTCAGCCCCTCTGTTTCTCGCCCTCTGTTTCAGCCCCTCTGTTTCAGCCCCTCTGTTTCAGCCCCTCTGTTTCTCGCCCTCTGTTTCAGCCTCTCTGTTTCTCGCCCTCTGTTTCAGCCCCTCTGTTTCAGCCCCTCAGATTCAGCCCCTCTGTTTCAGCCCCTCTGTTTCTCGCCCTCTGTTTCAGCCCCTCTGATTCAGCCCCTCTGTTTCAGCCCCCCTGATTCAGCCCCTCTGTTTCAGACCCTCTATTTCAGCCCCTCTGTTTCAGCCACTCTGTTTCAGGCTCTCTGTTTCAGCCCGTCTGTTTCAGCCCCTCTGTTTCAGCCCCTCTGTTTCAGCCCCTCTGATTCAGTACCTTAGTTTCTCGCCCTCTGTTTCAGCCCCTCTGTTTCAGCCCCTCTGATTCAGCCCCTCTGATTCAGCCCCTCTGATTCAGCCCCTCTGTTTCTCGCCCTCTGTTTCTGCCCCTCTGTTTCAGCCCCTCTGTTTCAGCCCCTCTGTTTCTTGCCCTCTGTTTGAGCCCCTCTGTTTCAGCCCCTCCGATTTAGCCCCTCTGTTTCAGCCCCTCTGTTTCTGCCCCTCTGTTTCAGCCCCTCTGTTTCTCGCCCTTTGTTTCAGCCCCTCTGTTTCTCGCCCTCTGTTTCAGCCCCTCTGCTTCAGCCCCACTGTTTCAGCCCCTCTGTTTCTCGCCCTCTGTTTCAGCCCCTCTGTTTCTTGCCCTCTGTTTCAGGCCCTCTGTTTCAGCCCCACTGTTTCTCGCCCTCTGTTTCTGCCCCTCTGTTTCTCGCCCTCTGTTTCAGCCCCTCTGATTCAGGCCCTCTGTTTCAGCCCCTCTGATTCAGCTCCTCTGATTCAGCCCCTCTGTTTCTCGCCCTCTGTTTCAGCCCCTCTGTTTCAGCCCTTCTGTTTCAGCCACTCTGTTTCAGCCCCTCTGTTTCTTGCCCTCTGTTTCAGCCCCCCTGCTTCTCGACCTCTGTTTCAGCCCCTCTGTTTCTCGCCCTCTGTTTCAGCCCCTCTGTTTCGCATTCTCTGTTTCAGCCCCTCTGTTTCTTGCCCTCTGTTTCAGCCCCTCTGTTTCAGCCCTTCTGTTTCAGCCACTCGGTTTCAGCCCCTCTGTTTCTTGCCCTCTGTTTCAGCCCCTCTGCTTCTCGACCTCTGTTTCAGCCCCTCTGTTTCTCGCCCTCTGTTTCAGCCCCTCTGTTTCTCGCTCTCTGTTTCAGCCCCTCTGTTTCTTGCCCTCTGTTTCAGCCCCTCTGTTTCAGCCCCACTGTTTCTCGCCCTCTGTTTCTGCCCCTCTGTTTCTCGCCTTCTGTTTCAGCCCCTCTGATTCAGGCCCTCTCTTTCTGCCCCTCTGTTTCTCGCCTTCTGTTTCAGCCCCTCTGATTCAGGCCCTCTGTTTCAGCCCCTCTGATTCAGCCCCTCTGATTCAGCCCCTCTGTTTCTCGCCCTCTGTTTCAGCCCCTCTGTTTCAGCCCTTCTGTTTCAGCCACTCGGTTTCAGCCCCTCTGTTTCTGGCCCTCTGTTTCAGCCCCTTTGTTTCTCGCTCTCTGTTTCAGCCCCTCTGTTTCAGCCCCTCTGTTTCAGCCCCTCTGTTTCTCGCCCTCTGTTTCAGCCCCTCTGTTTCTTGCCCTCTGTTTCAGCCCCTCTGTTTCAGCCCCTCTGTTTCAGCACCTCTGTTTCTCGCCCTCTGTTTCAGCCCCTCTGATTCAGCCCCTCTGTTTCTCGCCCTCTGTTTCAGCCCCTCTGTTTCTCGCCCTCTGTTTCAGCCCCTCTGTTTCAGCCCCTCTGTTTCAGCCCCTCTGTTTCTCGCCCTCTGTTTCAGCCCCTCTGATTCAGCCCCTCTGTTTCTCGCCCTCTGTTTCAGCCCCTCTGTTTCTCGCCATCTGTTTCAGCCCCTCTGTTTCTCGCCCTCTGTTTCAGCCCCTCTGTTTCAGCCCCTCTGTTTCAGCCCCTCTGTTTCTCGCCCTCTGTTTCAGCCCCTCTGTTTCTCGCCCTCTGTTTCTGCCTCTCTGTTTCTCGCCCTCTGTTTCAGCCCCTCTGTTTCAGCCCCTCTGATTCAGCCCCTCTGTTTCAGCCCCTCTGAATCAGCCCCTCTGTTTCAGACCCTCTATTTCAGCCCCTCTGTTTCAGCCACTCTGTTTCAGGCTCTCTGTTTCAGCCCGTCTGTTTCAGCCCCTCTGTTTCAGCCCCTCTGATTCAGTACCTTAGTTTCACGCCCTCTGTTTCAGCCCCTCTGTTTCAGCCCCTCTATTTCAGCCCCGCTGTTTCAGCCCCTCTGTTTCAGGCTCTCTGTTTCAGCCCGTCTGTTTCAGCCCCTCTGTTTCTCTCCCTCTGTTTCAGCCCCTCTGTTTCTCGCCCACTGTTTCAGCCCCTCTGTTTCAGCCCCTCTGATTCAGCCCCTCTGATTCAGCCCCTCTGTTTCTCACCCTCTGTTTCAGCCCCTCTGTTTCAGCCCCTCTGATTCAGCCCCTCTGATTCAGCCCCTCTGTTTCTCGCCCTCTGTTTCTGCCCCTCTGTTTCAGCCCCTCTGTTTCAGCCCCTCTGTTTCTTGCCCTCTGTTTCAGCCCCTCTGTTTCAGCCCCTCTGTTTCAGCCCCTCCGATTCAGCCCCTCTGTTTCTCACCCTCTGTTTCTGCCCCTCTGTTTCAGCCCCTCTGTTTCTCGCCCTCTGTTTCAGCCCCTCTGTTTCTCGCCTTCTGTTTCAGCCCCTCTGTTTCAGCCCCTCTGTTTCTCGCCTTCTGTTTCAGCCCCTCTGATTCAGCCCCTCTGTTTCTCGCCCTCTGTTTCAGCCCCTCTGTTTCAGCCCTTCTGTTTCAGCCACTCGGTTTCAGCCCCTCTGTTTCTTGCCCTCTGTTTCAGCCCCTCTGTTTCTCGCCCTCTGTTTCAGCCCCTCTGTTTCTCGCCCTCTGTTTCAGCCCCTCTGTTTCGCACTCTCTGTTTCAGCCCCTCTGTTTCAGCCCCTCTGTTTCTCGCCCTCTGTTTCTGCTCCTCTGTTTCTCGCCCTCTGTTTCAGCCGCTCTGTTTCTCGCCCTCTGTTTCAGCCCCTCTGATTCAGCCCCTCTGTTTCAGCCCCTCTGAATCAGCCCCGCTGTTTCAGCCCCTCTGATTCAGCCCCTCTGTTTCTCGCCCTCTGTTTCAGCCCCTCTGTTTCTCACCCTCTGTTTCAGCACCTCTGTTTCAGCCCCTCTGTTTCTCGCCCTCTGTTTCAGCCCCTCTGTTTCTCGCCCTCTGTTTCAGCCCCTCTGATTCAGCCCCTCTGTTTCTCGCTCTCTGTTTCAGCCCCTCTGTTATTCGCCATCTCTTTCAGCCCCTCTGTTTCTCGCCCTCTGTTTCAGCCCCTCTGTTTCAGCCCCTCTGTTTCAGCCCCTCTGTTTCTCGCCCTCTGTTTCAGCCCCTCTGTTTCTCGCCCTCTGTTTCAGCCCCTCTGTTTCTTGCCCTCTGTTTCAGCCCCTCTGTTTCAGCCCCACTGTTTCTCGCCCTCTGTTTCTGCCCCTCTGTTTCTCGCCTTCTGTTTCAGCCCCTCTGATTCAGGCCCTCTCTTTCAGCCCCTCTGTTTCTCGCCTTCTGTTTCAGCCCCTCTGATTCAGGCCCTCTGTTTCAGCCCCTCTGATTCAGCCCCTCTGTTTCTCGCCCTCTGTTTCAGCCCCTCTGTTTCAGCCCTTCTGTTTCAGCCACTCGGTTTCAGCCCCTCTGTTTCTGGCCCTCTGTTTCAGCCCCTCTGTTTCTCGCTCTCTGTTTCAGCCCCTCTGTTTCAGCCCCTCTGTTTCAGCCCCTCTGTTTCTCGCCCTCTGTTTCATCCCCTCTGTTTCTTGCCCTCTGTTTCAGCCCCTCTGTTTCAGCCCCTCTGTTTCAGCCCCTCTGTTTCTCGCCCTCTGTTTCAGCCCCTCTGATTCAGCCCCTCTGTTTCTCGCCCTCTGTTTCAGCCCCTCTGTTTCTCGCCCTCTGTTTCAGCCCCTCTGTTTCAGCCCCTCTGTTTCAGCCCCTCTGTTTCTCGCCCTCTGTTTCAGCCCCTCTGATTCAGCCCCTCTGTTTCTCGCCCTCTGTTTCAGCCCCTCTGTTTCTCGCCCTCTGTTTCAGCCCCTCTGTTTCAGCCCCTCTGATTCAGCCCCTCTGTTTCAGCCCCTCTGATTCAGCCCCTCTGTTTCAGCCCCTCTGATTCAGTACCTTAGTTTCTCGCCCTCTGTTTCAGCCCCTCTGTTTCAGCCCATCTATTTAAGCCCCTCTGTTTCAGCCCCTCTGTTTCAGGCTCTCTGTTTCAGCCCGTCTGTTTCAGCCCCACTGTTTCAGCCCCTCTGATTCAGTCCCTTAGTTTCTCGCCCTCTGTTTTAGCCGCTCTGTTTCAGCCCCTCTGATTCAGCCCCTCTGATTCAGCCCCTCTGTTTCTCGCCCTCTGTTTCAGCCCCTCTGTTTCAGCCCCTCTGATTCAGCCCCTCTGATTCAGCCCCTCTGTTTCTCGCCCTCTGTTTCTGCCCCTCTGTTTCAGCCCCTCTGTTTCAGCCCCTCTGTTTCTTGCCCTCTGTTTCAGCCCCTCTGTTTCAGCCCCTCTGTTTCAGCCCCTCCGATTCAGCCCCTCTGTTTCAGCCCCTCTGTTTCTGCCCCTCTGTTTCCGCCCCTCTGTTTCTCGCCCTTTGTTTCAGCCCCTCTGTTTCTCGCCCTCTGTTTCAGCCCCTCTGTTTCAGCCCCTCTGTTTCAGCCCCTCTGTTTCTCGCCCTCTGTTTCAGCCCCTCTGTTTCTTGCCCTCTGTTTCAGCCCCTCTGTTTCAGCCCCACTGTTTCTCGCCCTCTGTTTCTGCCCCTCTGTTTCTCGCCCTGTGTTTCAGCCCGTCTGTTTCTCGCCTTCTGTTTCAGCACCTCTGATTCAGCCCCTCTGTTTCAGCCCCTCTGTTTCAGCCCCTCTGATTCAGCTCCTCTGTTTCTCGCCCTCTGTTTCAGCCCCTCTGTTTCAGCCCTTCTGTTTCAGCCACTCGGTTTCAGCCCCTCTGTTTCTTGCCCTCTGTTTCAGCCCCTCTGTTTATCGCCCTCTGTTTTAGCCCCTCTGTTTCTCGCCCTCTGTTTCAGCCCCTCTGTTTCGCACTCTCTGTTTCAGCCCCTCTGTTTCAGCCCCTCTGTTTCAGCCCCTCCGATTCAGCCCCTCTGTTTCAGCCCCTCTGTTTCTGCCCCTCTGTTTCAGCCCCTCTGTTTCTCGCCCTTTGTTTCAGCCCCTCTGTTTCTCGCCCTCTGTTTCAGATCCTCTGCTTCAGCCCCTCTGTTTCAGCCCCTCTGTTTCTCGCTCTCTGTTTCAGCCCCTCTGTTTCTTGCCCTCTGTTTCAGCCCCTCTGTTTCAGCCCCACTGTTTCTCGCCCTCTGTTTCTGCCCCTCTGTTTCTCGCCTTCTGTTTCAGCCCCTCTGATTCAGGCCCTCTCTTTCTGCCCCTCTGTTTCTCGCCTTCTGTTTCAGCCCCTCTGATTCAGGCCCTCTGTTTCAGCCCCTCTGATTCAGCCCCTCTGATTCAGCCCCTCTGTTTCTCGCCCTCTGTTTCAGCCCCTCTGTTTCAGCCCTTCTGTTTCAGCCACTCGGTTTCAGCCCCTCTGTTTCTGGCCCTCTGTTTCAGCCCCTTTGTTTCTCGCTCTCTGTTTCAGCCCCTCTGTTTCAGCCCCTCTGTTTCAGCCCCTCTGTTTCTCGCCCTCTGTTTCAGCCCCTCTGTTTCTTGCCCTCTATTTCAGCCCCTCTGTTTCAGCCCCTCTGTTTCAGCACCTCTGTTTCTCGCCCTCTGTTTCAGCCCCTCTGATTCAGCCCCTCTGTTTCTCGCCCTCTGTTTCAGCCCCTCTGTTTCTCGCCCTCTGTTTCAGCCCCTCTGTTTCAGCCCCTCTGTTTCAGCCCCTCTGTTTCTCGCCCTCTGTTTCAGCCCCTCTGATTCAGCCCCTCTGTTTCTCGCCCTCTGTTTCAGCCCCTCTGTTTCTCGCCATCTGTTTCAGCCCCTCTGTTTCTCGCCCTCTGTTTCAGCCCCTCTGTTTCAGCCCCTCTGTTTCAGCCCCTCTGTTTCTCGCCCTCTGTTTCAGCCCCTCTGTTTCTCGCCCTCTGTTTCTGCCTCTCTGTTTCTCGCCCTCTGTTTCAGCCCCTCTGTTTCAGCCCCTCAGATTCAGCCCCTCTGTTTCAGCCCCTCTGTTTCTCGCCCTCTGTTTCAGCCCCTCTGATTCAGCCCCTCTGTTTCAGCCCCCCTGATTCAGCCCCTCTGTTTCAGACCCTCTATTTCAGCCCCACTGTTTCAGCCACTCTGTTTCAGGCTCTCTGTTTCAGCCCGTCTGTTTCAGCCCCTCTGTTTCAGCCCCTCTGTTTCAGCCCCTCTGATTCAGGACCTTAGTTTCTCGCCCTCTGTTTCATCCCCTCTGTTTCTTGCCCTCTGTTTCAGCCCCTCTGTTTCAGCCCCTCTGTTTCAGCCCCTCTGTTTCTCGCCCTCTGTTTCAGCCCCTCTGATTCAGCCCCTCTGTTTCTCGCCCTCTGTTTCAGCCCCTCTGTTTCTCGCCCTCTGTTTCAGCCCCTCTGTTTCAGCCCCTCTGTTTCAGCCCCTCTGTTTCTCGCCCTCTGTTTCAGCCCCTCTGATTCAGCCCCTCTGTTTCTCGCCCTCTGTTTCAGCCCCTCTGTTTCTCGCCCTCTGTTTCAGCCCCTCTGTTTCAGCCCCTCTGATTCAGCCCCTCTGTTTCAGCCCCTCTGATTCAGCCCCTCTGTTTCAGCCCCTCTGATTCAGTACCTTAGTTTCTCGCCCTCTGTTTCAGCCCCTCTGTTTCAGCCCATCTATTTAAGCCCCTCTGTTTCAGCCCCTCTGTTTCAGGCTCTCTGTTTCAGCCCGTCTGTTTCAGCCCCACTGTTTCAGCCCCTCTGATTCAGTCCCTTAGTTTCTCGCCCTCTGTTTTAGCCGCTCTGTTTCAGCCCCTCTGATTCAGCCCCTCTGATTCAGCCCCTCTGTTTCTCGCCCTCTGTTTCAGCCCCTCTGTTTCAGCCCCTCTGATTCAGCCCCTCTGATTCAGCCCCTCTGTTTCTCGCCCTCTGTTTCTGCCCCTCTGTTTCAGCCCCTCTGTTTCAGCCCCTCTGTTTCTTGCCCTCTGTTTCAGCCCCTCTGTTTCAGCCCCTCTGTTTCAGCCCCTCCGATTCAGCCCCTCTGTTTCAGCCCCTCTGTTTCTGCCCCTCTGTTTCCGCCCCTCTGTTTCTCGCCCTTTGTTTCAGCCCCTCTGTTTCTCGCCCTCTGTTTCAGCCCCTCTGTTTCAGCCCCTCTGTTTCAGCCCCTCTGTTTCTCGCCCTCTGTTTCAGCCCCTCTGTTTCTTGCCCTCTGTTTCAGCCCCTCTGTTTCAGCCCCACTGTTTCTCGCCCTCTGTTTCTGCCCCTCTGTTTCTCGCCCTGTGTTTCAGCCCGTCTGTTTCTCGCCTTCTGTTTCAGCACCTCTGATTCAGCCCCTCTGTTTCAGCCCCTCTGTTTCAGCCCCTCTGATTCAGCTCCTCTGTTTCTCGCCCTCTGTTTCAGCCCCTCTGTTTCAGCCCTTCTGTTTCAGCCACTCGGTTTCAGCCCCTCTGTTTCTTGCCCTCTGTTTCAGCCCCTCTGTTTATCGCCCTCTGTTTTAGCCCCTCTGTTTCTCGCCCTCTGTTTCAGCCCCTCTGTTTCGCACTCTCTGTTTCAGCCCCTCTGTTTCAGCCCCTCTGTTTCAGCCCCTCCGATTCAGCCCCTCTGTTTCAGCCCCTCTGTTTCTGCCCCTCTGTTTCAGCCCCTCTGTTTCTCGCCCTTTGTTTCAGCCCCTCTGTTTCTCGCCCTCTGTTTCAGATCCTCTGCTTCAGCCCCTCTGTTTCAGCCCCTCTGTTTCTCGCTCTCTGATTCAGCCCCTCTGTTTCAGCCCCTCTGATTCAGCCCCTCTGTTTCAGCCCCTCTGATTCAGTACCTTAGTTTCTCGCCCTCTGTTTCAGCCCCTCTGTTTCAGCCCATCTATTTAAGCCCCTCTGTTTCAGCCCCTCTGTTTCAGGCTCTCTGTTTCAGCCCGTCTGTTTCAGCCCCACTGTTTCAGCCCCTCTGATTCAGCCCCTCTGTTTCTCGCCCTCTGTTTCAGCCCCTCTGTTTCAGCCCCTCTGATTCAGCCCCTCTGATTCAGCCCCTCTGTTTCTCGCCCTCTGTTTCTGCCCCTCTGTTTCAGCCCCTCTGTTTCAGCCCCTCTGTTTCTTGCCCTCTGTTTCAGCCCCTCTGTTTCAGCCCCTCTGTTTCAGCCCCTCCGATTCAGCCCCTCTGTTTCAGCCCCTCTGTTTCTGCCCCTCTGTTTCCGCCCCTCTGTTTCTCGCCCTTTGTTTCAGCCCCTCTGTTTCTCGCCCTCTGTTTCAGCCCCTCTGTTTCAGCCCCTCTGTTTCAGCCCCTCTGTTTCTCGCCCTCTGTTTCAGCCCCTCTGTTTCTTGCCCTCTGTTTCAGCCCCTCTGTTTCAGCCCCACTGTTTCTCGCCCTCTGTTTCTGCCCCTCTGTTTCTCGCCCTGTGTTTCAGCCCGTCTGTTTCTCGCCTTCTGTTTCAGCACCTCTGATTCAGCCCCTCTGTTTCAGCCCCTCTGTTTCAGCCCCTCTGATTCAGCTCCTCTGTTTCTCGCCCTCTGTTTCAGCCCCTCTGTTTCAGCCCTTCTGTTTCAGCCACTCGGTTTCAGCCCCTCTGTTTCTTGCCCTCTGTTTCAGCCCCTCTGTTTATCGCCCTCTGTTTTAGCCCCTCTGTTTCTCGCCCTCTGTTTCAGCCCCTCTGTTTCGCACTCTCTGTTTCAGCCCCTCTGTTTCAGCCCCTCTGTTTCAGCCCCTCCGATTCAGCCCCTCTGTTTCAGCCCCTCTGTTTCTGCCCCTCTGTTTCAGCCCCTCTGTTTCTCGCCCTTTGTTTCAGCCCCTCTGTTTCTCGCCCTCTGTTTCAGATCCTCTGCTTCAGCCCCTCTGTTTCAGCCCCTCTGTTTCTCGCTCTCTGTTTCAGCCCCTCTGTTTCTTGCCCTCTGTTTCAGCCCCTCTGTTTCAGCCCCACTGTTTCTCGCCCTCTGTTTCTGCCCCTCTGTTTCTCGCCTTCTGTTTCAGCCCCTCTGATTCAGGCCCTCTCTTTCTGCCCCTCTGTTTCTCGCCTTCTGTTTCAGCCCCTCTGATTCAGGCCCTCTGTTTCAGCCCCTCTGATTCAGCCCCTCTGATTCAGCCCCTCTGTTTCTCGCCCTCTGTTTCAGCCCCTCTGTTTCAGCCCTTCTGTTTCAGCCACTCGGTTTCAGCCCCTCTGTTTCTGGCCCTCTGTTTCAGCCCCTTTGTTTCTCGCTCTCTGTTTCAGCCCCTCTGTTTCAGCCCCTCTGTTTCAGCCCCTCTGTTTCTCGCCCTCTGTTTCAGCCCCTCTGTTTCTTGCCCTCTATTTCAGCCCCTCTGTTTCAGCCCCTCTGTTTCAGCACCTCTGTTTCTCGCCCTCTGTTTCAGCCCCTCTGATTCAGCCCCTCTGTTTCTCGCCCTCTGTTTCAGCCCCTCTGTTTCTCGCCCTCTGTTTCAGCCCCTCTGTTTCAGCCCCTCTGTTTCAGCCCCTCTGTTTCTCGCCCTCTGTTTCAGCCCCTCTGATTCAGCCCCTCTGTTTCTCGCCCTCTGTTTCAGCCCCTCTGTTTCTCGCCATCTGTTTCAGCCCCTCTGTTTCTCGCCCTCTGTTTCAGCCCCTCTGTTTCAGCCCCTCTGTTTCAGCCCCTCTGTTTCTCGCCCTCTGTTTCAGCCCCTCTGTTTCTCGCCCTCTGTTTCTGCCTCTCTGTTTCTCGCCCTCTGTTTCAGCCCCTCTGTTTCAGCCCCTCAGATTCAGCCCCTCTGTTTCAGCCCCTCTGTTTCTCGCCCTCTGTTTCAGCCCCTCTGATTCAGCCCCTCTGTTTCAGCCCCCCTGATTCAGCCCCTCTGTTTCAGACCCTCTATTTCAGCCCCACTGTTTCAGCCACTCTGTTTCAGGCTCTCTGTTTCAGCCCGTCTGTTTCAGCCCCTCTGTTTCAGCCCCTCTGTTTCAGCCCCTCTGATTCAGGACCTTAGTTTCTCGCCCTCTGTTTCATCCCCTCTGTTTCTTGCCCTCTGTTTCAGCCCCTCTGTTTCAGCCCCTCTGTTTCAGCCCCTCTGTTTCTCGCCCTCTGTTTCAGCCCCTCTGATTCAGCCCCTCTGTTTCTCGCCCTCTGTTTCAGCCCCTCTGTTTCTCGCCCTCTGTTTCAGCCCCTCTGTTTCAGCCCCTCTGTTTCAGCCCCTCTGTTTCTCGCCCTCTGTTTCAGCCCCTCTGATTCAGCCCCTCTGTTTCTCGCCCTCTGTTTCAGCCCCTCTGTTTCTCGCCCTCTGTTTCAGCCCCTCTGTTTCAGCCCCTCTGATTCAGCCCCTCTGTTTCAGCCCCTCTGATTCAGCCCCTCTGTTTCAGCCCCTCTGATTCAGTACCTTAGTTTCTCGCCCTCTGTTTCAGCCCCTCTGTTTCAGCCCATCTATTTAAGCCCCTCTGTTTCAGCCCCTCTGTTTCAGGCTCTCTGTTTCAGCCCGTCTGTTTCAGCCCCACTGTTTCAGCCCCTCTGATTCAGTCCCTTAGTTTCTCGCCCTCTGTTTTAGCCGCTCTGTTTCAGCCCCTCTGATTCAGCCCCTCTGATTCAGCCCCTCTGTTTCTCGCCCTCTGTTTCAGCCCCTCTGTTTCAGCCCCTCTGATTCAGCCCCTCTGATTCAGCCCCTCTGTTTCTCGCCCTCTGTTTCTGCCCCTCTGTTTCAGCCCCTCTGTTTCAGCCCCTCTGTTTCTTGCCCTCTGTTTCAGCCCCTCTGTTTCAGCCCCTCTGTTTCAGCCCCTCCGATTCAGCCCCTCTGTTTCAGCCCCTCTGTTTCTGCCCCTCTGTTTCCGCCCCTCTGTTTCTCGCCCTTTGTTTCAGCCCCTCTGTTTCTCGCCCTCTGTTTCAGCCCCTCTGTTTCAGCCCCTCTGTTTCAGCCCCTCTGTTTCTCGCCCTCTGTTTCAGCCCCTCTGTTTCTTGCCCTCTGTTTCAGCCCCTCTGTTTCAGCCCCACTGTTTCTCGCCCTCTGTTTCTGCCCCTCTGTTTCTCGCCCTGTGTTTCAGCCCGTCTGTTTCTCGCCTTCTGTTTCAGCACCTCTGATTCAGCCCCTCTGTTTCAGCCCCTCTGTTTCAGCCCCTCTGATTCAGCTCCTCTGTTTCTCGCCCTCTGTTTCAGCCCCTCTGTTTCAGCCCTTCTGTTTCAGCCACTCGGTTTCAGCCCCTCTGTTTCTTGCCCTCTGTTTCAGCCCCTCTGTTTATCGCCCTCTGTTTTAGCCCCTCTGTTTCTCGCCCTCTGTTTCAGCCCCTCTGTTTCGCACTCTCTGTTTCAGCCCCTCTGTTTCAGCCCCTCTGTTTCAGCCCCTCCGATTCAGCCCCTCTGTTTCAGCCCCTCTGTTTCTGCCCCTCTGTTTCAGCCCCTCTGTTTCTCGCCCTTTGTTTCAGCCCCTCTGTTTCTCGCCCTCTGTTTCAGATCCTCTGCTTCAGCCCCTCTGTTTCAGCCCCTCTGTTTCTCGCTCTCTGTTTCAGCCCCTCTGTTTCTTGCCCTCTGTTTCAGCCCCTCTGTTTCAGCCCCACTGTTTCTCGCCCTCTGTTTCTGCCCCTCTGTTTCTCGCCTTCTGTTTCAGCCCCTCTGATTCAGGCCCTCTCTTTCTGCCCCTCTGTTTCTCGCCTTCTGTTTCAGCCCCTCTGATTCAGGCCCTCTGTTTCAGCCCCTCTGATTCAGCCCCTCTGATTCAGCCCCTCTGTTTCTCGCCCTCTGTTTCAGCCCCTCTGTTTCAGCCCTTCTGTTTCAGCCACTCGGTTTCAGCCCCTCTGTTTCTGGCCCTCTGTTTCAGCCCCTTTGTTTCTCGCTCTCTGTTTCAGCCCCTCTGTTTCAGCCCCTCTGTTTCAGCCCCTCTGTTTCTCGCCCTCTGTTTCAGCCCCTCTGTTTCTTGCCCTCTATTTCAGCCCCTCTGTTTCAGCCCCTCTGTTTCAGCACCTCTGTTTCTTGCCCTCTGTTTCAGCCCCTCTGATTCAGCCCCTCTGTTTCTCGCCCTCTGTTTCAGCCCCTCTGTTTCTCGCCCTCTGTTTCAGCCCCTCTGTTTCAGCCCCTCTGTTTCAGCCCCTCTGTTTCTCGCCCTCTGTTTCAGCCCCTCTGATTCAGCCCCTCTGTTTCTCGCCCTCTGTTTCAGCCCCTCTGTTTCTCGCCATCTGTTTCAGCCCCTCTGTTTCTCGCCCTCTGTTTCAGCCCCTCTGTTTCAGCCCCTCTGTTTCAGCCCCTCTGTTTCTCGCCCTCTGTTTCAGCCCCTCTGTTTCTCGCCCTCTGTTTCTGCCTCTCTGTTTCTCGCCCTCTGTTTCAGCCCCTCTGTTTCAGCCCCTCTGATTCAGCCCCTCTGTTTCAGCCCCTCTGAATCAGCCCCTCTGTTTCAGACCAACTATTTCAGCCCCTCTGTTTCAGCCACTCTGTTTCAGGCTCTCTGTTTCAGCCCGTCTGTTTCAGCCCGTCTGTTTCAGCCCCTCTGTTTCAGCCCCTCTGATTCAGTACCTTAGTTTCACGCCCTCTGTTTCAGCCCCTCTGTTTCAGCCCCTCTATTTCAGCCCCTCTGTTTCAGCCCCTCTGTTTCAGGCTCTCTGTTTCAGCCCGTCTGTTTCAGCCCCTCTGTTTCTCTCCCTCTGTTTCAGCCCCTCTGTTTCTCGCCCACTGTTTCAGCCCCTCTGTTTCAGCCCCTCTGATTCAGCCCCTCTGATTCAGCCCCTCTGTTTCTCACCCTCTGTTTCAGCCCCTCTGTTTCAGCCCCTCTGATTCAGCCCCTCTGATTCAGCCCCTCTGTTTCTCGACCTCTGTTTCTGCCCCTCTGTTTCAGCCCCTCTGTTTCAGCCCCTCTGTTTCTTGCCCTCTGTTTCAGCCCCTCTGTTTCAGCCCCTCTGTTTCAGCCCCTCCGATTCAGCCCCTCTGTTTCTCACCCTCTGTTTCTGCCCCTCTGTTTCAGCCCCTCTGTTTCTCGCCCTCTGTTTCAGCCCCTCTGTTTCTCGCCTTCTGTTTCAGCCCCTCTGTTTCAGCCCCTCTGTTTCTCGCCTTCTGTTTCAGCCCCTCTGATTCAGCCCCTCTGTTTCTCGCCCTCTGTTTCAGCCGCTCTGTTTCAGCCCTTCTGTTTCAGCCACTCGGTTTCAGCCCCTCTGTTTCTTGCCCTCTGTTTCAGCCCCTCTGTTTCTCGCCCTCTGTTTCAGCCCCTCTGTTTCTCGCCCTCTGTTTCAGCCCCTCTGTTTCGCACTCTCTGTTTCAGCCCCTCTGTTTCAGCCCCTCTGTTTCTCGCCCTCTGTTTCTGCTCCTCTGTTTCTCGCCCTCTGTTTCAGCCGCTCTGTTTCTCGCCCTCTGTTTCAGCCCCTCTGATTCAGCCCCTCTGTTTCAGCCCCTCTGAATCAGCCCCTCTGTTTCAGCCCCTCTGATTCAGCCCCTCTGTTTCTCGCCCTCTGTTTCAGCCCCTCTGTTTCTCACCCTCTGTTTCAGCACCTCTGTTTCAGCCCCTCTGTTTCTCGCCCTCTGTTTCAGCCCCTCTGTTTCTCGCCCTCTGTTTCAGCCCCTCTGATTCAGCCCCTCTCTTTCTCGCTCTCTGTTTCAGCCCCTCTGTTATTCGCCATCTCTTTCAGCCCCTCTGTTTCTCGCCCTCTGTTTCAGCCCCTCTGTTTCAGCCCCTCTGTTTCAGCCCCTCTGTTTCTCGCCCTCTGTTTCAGCCCCTCTGTTTCTCGCCCTCTGTTTCAGCCTCTCTGTTTCTCGCCCTCTGTTTCAGCCCCTCTGTTTCAGCCCCTCTGATTCAGCCCCTCTGTTTCAGCCCCTCTGTTTCTCGCCCTCTGTTTCAGCCCCTCTGATTCAGCCCCTCTGTTTCAGCCCCCCTGATTCAGCCCCTCTGTTTCAGACCCTCTATTTCAGCCCCTCTGTTTCAGCCACTCTGTTTCAGGCTCTCTGTTTCAGCCCGTCTGTTTCAGCCCCTCTGTTTCAGCCCCTCTGTTTCAGCCCCTCTGATTCAGTACCTTAGTTTCTCGCCCTCTGTTTCAGCCCCTCTGTTTCAGCCCCTCTGATTCAGCCCCTCTGATTCAGCCCCTCTGATTCAGCCCCTCTGTTTCAGACCCACTATTTCAGCCCCTCTGTTTCAGCCACTCTGTTTCAGGCTCTCTGTTTCAGCCCGTCTGTTTCAGCCCCTCTGCTTCAGCCCCTCTGATTCAGTACCTTAGTTTCTCGCCCTCTGTTTCAGCCCCTCTGTTTCAGCCCCTCTGATTCTGCCCCTCTGATTCAGCCCCTCTGTTTCTCGCCCTCTGTTTCAGCCCCTCTGATTCAGCCCCTCTGTTTCTCGCCCTCTGTTTCTCGCCCTCTGTTTCTGCCCATCTGTTTCAGCCCCTCTGTTTCAGCCCCTCTGTTTCTTGCCCTCTGTTTCAGCACCTCTGTTCCAGCCCCTCTGTTTCAGCCCCTCCGTTTCAGCCCCTCTGTTTCAGCCCCTCTGGTTCAGCCCCTCTGTTTCAGCCCCTCTGTTTCTCGCCCTTTGTTTCAGCCCCTCTGTTTGTCGCCCTCTGTTTCAGCCCCTCTGTTTCTCGCCCTCTGTTTCAGCCCCTCTGTTTCAGCCCCTCTGTTTCAGCCCCTCTGTTTCTCGCCCTCTGTTTCAGCCCCTCTGTTTCTTGCCCTCTGTTTCATCCCCTCTGTTTCAGCCCCTCTGTTTCTCGCCCTTTGTTTCTGCCCCTCTGTTTCTCGCCCTCTGTTTCAGCCCCTCTGTTTCTCGCCTTCTGTTTCAGCCCCTCTGATTCAGGCCCTCAGTTTCAGCCCCTCTGATTCAGCCCCTCTGATTCAGCCCCTCTGTTTCTCGCCCTCTGTTTCAGCCCCTCTGTTTCAGCCCTTCTGTTTCAGCCACTCGGTTTCAGCCCCTCTGTTTCTTGCCCTCTGTTTCAGCCCCTCTGTTTCAGACCCTCTGTTTCAGCCCCTCTGTTTCTCGCCCTCTGTTTCAGCCCCTTTGTTTCGCACTCTCTGTTTCAGCCCCTCTGTTTCAGCCCCTCTGTTTCTCGCCCTCTGTTTCTGCTCCTCTGTTTCTCGCTCCCTGTTTCAGCCCCTCTGTTTCTCGCCCTCTGTTTCAGCCCCTCCGATTCAGCCCCTCTGTTTCAGCCCCTCTGAATCAGCCCCTCTGTTTCAGCCCCTCTGTTTCAGCCCCTCTGTTTCTCGCCCTCTGTTTCAGCCCCTCTGTTTCTCACCCTCTGTTTCAGCACCTCTGTTTCAGCCCCTCTGTTTCTCGCCCTCTGTTTCAGCCCCTCTGTTTCTCGCCCTCTGTTTCAGCCCCTCTGATTCAGCCCCTCTGTTTCTCGCCCTCTGTTTCAGCCCCTCTGTTTCTCGCCATCTCTTTCAGCCCATCAGTTTCTCGCCCTCTGTTTCAGCCCCTCTGTTTCAGCCCCTCTGTTTCAGCCCCTCTGTTTCTCGCCCTCTGTTTCAGCCCCTCTGTTTCTCGCCCTCTGTTTCAGCCCCTCTATTTCTCGCCCTCTGTTTCAGCCCCTCTGTTTCAGCTCCACTGTTTCAGCCCCTTTGTTTCAGCCCCTCTGTTTCTCGCCCTCTGTTTCAGCCCCTCTGTTTCAGCCCCTCTGTTTCAGCCCCTCTGTTTCTCGCCCTCTGTTTCAGCCCCTCTGTTTCTCGCCCTCTGTTTCAGCCTCTCTGTTTCTTGCCCTCTGTGTCAGCCCCTCTGTTTCAACCCCTCTGATTCAGCCCCTCTGTTTCAGCCCCTCTGTTTCTCGCCCTCTGTTTCAGCCCCTCTGATTCAGCCCCTCTGTTTCAGCCCCTCTGATTCAGCCCCTCTGTTTCAGACCCTCTATTTCAGCCCCTCTGTTTCAGCCACTCTGTTTCAGGCTCTCTGTTTCAGCCCGTCTGTTTCAGCCCCACTGCTTCAGCCCCTCTGATTCAGTACCTTAGTTTCTCGCCCTCTGTTTCAGCCCCTCTGTTTCAGCCCCTCTGATTCAGCCCCTCTGATTCAGCCCCTCTGTTTCTCGCCCTCTGTTTCAGCCCCTCTGATTCAGCCCCTCTGTTTCTCGCCCTCTGTTTCTCGCCCTCTGTTTCTGCCCATCTGTTTCAGCCCCTCTGTTTCAGCCCCTCTGTTTCTTGCCCTCTGTTTCAGCCCCTCTGTTCCAGCCCCTCTGTTTCAGCCCCTCCGTTTCAGCCCCTCTGTTTCAGCCCCTCTGGTTCAGCCCCTCTGTTTCAGCCCCTCTGTTTCTGCCCCTCTGTTTCAGCCCCTCTGTTTGTCGCCATCTGTTTCAGCCCCTCTGTTTCTCGCCCTCTGTTTCAGCCCCTCTGTTTCAGCCCCTCTGTTTCAGCCCCTCTGTTTCTCGCCCTCTGTTTCAGCCCCTCTGTTTCTTGCCCTCTGTTTCATCCCCTCTGTTTCAGCCCCTCTGTTTCTCGCCTTCTGTTTCAGCCCCTCTGATTCAGGCCCTCTCTTTCTGCCCCTCTGTTTCTCGCCTTCTGTTTCAGCCCCTCTGATTCAGGCCCTCTGTTTCAGCCCCTCTGATTCAGCCCCTCTGATTCAGCCCCTCTGTTTCTCGCCCTCTGTTTCAGCCCCTCTGTTTCAGCCCTTCTGTTTCAGCCAATCGGTTTCAGCCCCTCTGTTTCTTGCCCTCTGTTTCAGCCCCTCTGTTTCAGACCCTCTGTTTCAGCCCCTCTGTTTCTCGCCCTCTGTTTCAGCCCCTTTGTTTCGCACTCTCTGTTTCAGCCCCTCTGTTTCAGCCCCTCTGTTTCTCGCCCTCTGTTTCTGCTCCTCTGTTTCTCGCTCCCTGTTTCAGCCCCTCTGTTTCTCGCCCTCTGTTTCAGCCCCTCCGATTCAGCCCCTCTGTTTCAGCCCCTCTGAATCATCCCCTCTGTTTCAGCCCCTCTGTTTCAGCCCCTCTGTTTCTCGCCCTCTGTTTCAGCCCCTCTGTTTCTCACCCTCTGTTTCAGCACCTCTGTTTCAGCCCCTCTGTTTCTCGCCCTCTGTTTCAGCCCCTCTGTTTCTCGCCCTCTGTTTCAGCCCCTCTGATTCAGCCCCTCTGTTTCTAGCCCTCTGTTTCAGCCCCTCTGTTTCTCGCCATCTCTTTCAGCCCATCTGTTTCTCGCCCTCTGTTTCAGCCCCTCTGTTTCAGCCCCTCTGTTTCAGCCCCTCTGTTTCTCACCCTCTGTTTCAGCCCCTCTGTTTCTCGCTCTCTGTTTCAGCCCCTCTATTTCTCGCCCTCTCTTTCAGCCCCTCTGTTTCAGCTCCACTGTTTCAGCCCCTTTGTTTCAGCCCCTCTGTTTCTCGCCCTCTGTTTCAGCCCCTCTTATTCAGCCCCACTGTTTCAGCCCCTCTGAATCAGCGCCTCTGATTCAGCCCCTCTGTTTCAGACCCTCTGTTTCAGCCCCCCTGTTTCTCACCCTCTGTTTCAGCCCCTCTGTTTCAGCCCCACTGTTCCTCGCCCTCTGTTTCAGCCCCTCTGTTTCTCGCCCTCTGTTTCAGCTCCTCTGATTCAGCCCCTCTATTTCTCGCCCTCTGTTTCAGCCACTCTGTTTCTCGCCCTCTTTTTCAGCCCCTCTGTTTCTCGCCCTCTGTTTCAGCCCCTCTGTTTCAGCCCCTCTGTTTCAGCCCCTCTGTTTCTCGCCCTCTGTTTCAGCCCCTCTGTTTCTCGCCCTGTGTTTCAGCCCCTCTATTTCTCGCCCTCTGTTTCAGCCGCTCTGTTTCAGCCCCACTGTTTCAGCTCCTCTGTTTCAGCCCCTCTGTTTCTCGCCCTCTGTTTCAGCCCCTCTGTTTCAGCCCCTCTGTTTCAGCCCCTCTGTTTCAGCCCCTCTGTTTCTCGCCCTCTGTTTCAGCCCCTCTGTTTCAGCCCCTCTGTTTCAGTCCCTCTGTTTCTCGCCCTCTGTTTCTCGCACTCTGTTTCAGCCCCTCTGTTTCTCGCCCTCTGTTTCAGCCCCTCTGTTTCTCGCCCTCTGTTTCAGCCCCTCTGTTTCAGCCCCTCTGTTTCAGCCCCTCTGTTTCAGCCCCTCTGTTTCTCGCCCTCTGTTTCAGCCCCTCTGTTTCTTGCCCTCTGTTTCAGCCCCTCTGTTTCTCGCCCTCTGTTTCAGCCTCTCTGTTTCTCGCCCTCGGATTCAGCCCCTCTGTTTCAGCCCCTCTGTTTCAGCCCCTCTGTTTCAGCCCCTCTGTTTCTCGCCCTCTGTTTCAGCCCCTCTGTTTCTCGCCCTCTGTTTCAGCTCCTCTGATTCAGCCACTCTGTTTCAGCCCCTCTGATTCAGCTCCTCTGTTTCAGCCCCTCTATTTCAGCCTCTTTGCTTCAGCCCCTCAGTTTCATCCACTCTGTTTCTCGCCCTCTGTTTCACACCCTCTGTTTCTCGCCCTCTGTTTCAGCCCCTCTGTTTTTTGCCCTCTGTTTCAGCCCCTCTGTTTCTCGCCCTCTGTTTCAGGCTCTCTGTTTCAGCCCGTCTGTTTCAGCCCCTCTGTTTCAGCCCCTCTGTTTCTCGCCCTCTGTTTCTCGCCCGCTGTTTCAGCCCCTTTGTTTCTCGCCCACTGTTTCAGCCCCTCTGTTTCAGTCCCTCTGATTCAGCCCCTCTGATTCAGCCCCTCTGTTTCTCGCCCTCTGTTTCAGCCCCTCTGTTTCAGCCCCTCTGTTTCTGCCCCTCTGTTTCAGCCCCTCTGTTTCGCGCCCTCTGATTCAGCCCCTCTGTTTTTCGCCCTCTGTTTCAGCCCCTCTGTTTCTCGCTCTCTGTTTCAGGCTCTCTGTTTCAGCCCGTCTGTTTCAGCCCCTCTGTTTCATCCCCTCTGTTTCTCGCCCTCTGTTTCTCGCCCGCTGTTTCAGCCCCTTTGTTTCTCGCCCTCTGTTTCAGCCCCTCTGTTTCAGCCCCTCTGATTCAGACCCTCTGTTTCAGCCCCTCTGTTTCAGCCCCTCTGATTCAGACCCTTTGTTTCAGCCCCTCTGTTTCAGCCCCTCTGTTTCAGCCTCTCTGTTTCTCGCCCTCTGTTTCAGCCCCTCTGTTTCAGCCCCTCTGTTTCAGCCCCTTTGTTTCTCGCCCTCTGTTTCAGCCCCTCTGTTTCAGCCCCTCTGATTCAGACCCTCTGTTTCTCGCCCTCTGTTTCAGCCCCTCTGTTTCAGCCCCTCTGTTTCTCGCCCTCTGTTTCAGCCCCTCTGTTTCTCGCCCTCTGTTTCAGACCCTCTGTTTCAGCCCCTCTGTTTCTCGCCCTCTGTTTCTGCCCCTCAGTTTCTCGCCCTCTGTTTCAGCCCCTCTGTTTCTCGCCTTCTGTTTCAGCCCCTCTGATTCAGCCCCTCAGTTTCAGCCCTTCTGATTCAGCCCCTCTGATTCAGCCCCTCTGTTTCTCGCCCTCTGTTTCAGCCCCTCTGTTTCAGCCCTTCTGTTTCAGCCCCTCTGTTTCAGCCCCTCTGTTTCTCGCCCTCTGTTTCAGCCCCTCTGTTTCAGCCCTTCTGTTTCAGCCCCTCTGTGTCAGCCCCTCTGTTTCAGCCCCTCTGTTTCTCGCCCTCTGTTTCAGCCCCTCTGTTTCTCGCCCTCTGTTTCAGCCCCTCTGTTTCTCGCCCTCTGTTTCAGCCCCTCTGTTTCAGCCCCTCTGTTTCAGCCCCTCTGTTTCTCGCCTTCTGTTTCAGCCCCTCTGTTTCTCGCCCTCTGTTTCAGCCCCTCTCTTTCTCGCCCTCTGTTTCAGCCCCTCTATTTCTCGCTCACTGTTTCAGCCCCTCTGGTTTAGCCCCACTGTTTCAGCCCCTTTGTTTCAGCCCCTCTGTTTCTCGCCCTCTGTTTCAGCCGCTCTGTTTCTCGCCCTCTGTATCAGCCCCTCTGTTTCAGCCCCACTGTTTCAGTCCCTCTGTTTCTCGCCCTCTGTTTCTGGCTCTCTGTTTCAGCCCCTCTGTTTCTCGCTCTCTGTTTCAGCCCCTCTGTTTCAGCCCCTCTGTTTCAGCCCCTCTGTTTCTCGCCCTCTGTTTCAGCCCCTCTGTTTCTTGCCCTCTGTTTCAGCCACTCTGTTTCTCGCCCTCTGTTTCAGCCTCTCTGTTTCTCGCCCTCTGTTTCAGACCCTCTGTTTCAGCCCCTCTGTTTCAGCCCCTCTGTTTCAGCCCCTCTGTTTCTCGCCCTCTGTTTCAGCCCCTCTGTTTCTCGCCCTCTGTTTCAGCCTCTCTGTTTCTCGCCCTCTGTTTCAGCCCCTCTGTTTCAGCCCCTCTGTTTCAGCCCCTCTATTTCTCGCCCTCTGCATCAGCCGCTTTGTTTCAGCCCCTCTGTTTCAGCCCCTCTTTTTCAGCCCCTCTGTTTCTCGCCCTCTGTTTCAGCCCCTCTGTTTCTCGCCCTCTGTTTCAGCCCCTCTGTTTCAGCCCCTCTGATTCAGCCCGTCTTATTCAGCCCCTCTGTTTCTCGCCCTCTGTTCCAGCCACTCTGTTTCAGCCCCTCTGTTTCTTGCCCTCTGTTTCAGCCCTTCTGATTCAGCCCCTCTGATTCAGCCCCTCTGTTTCTCGCCCACTGTTTCAGCCTCTCTGTTTCTGCCCTTCTGTTTCTGCCCTTCTGTTTCAGCACCTCTGTTTCTTGCCCTCTGTTTCAGCCCCTCTGTTTCTCGAACTCTGTTTCAGTCCCTCTGTTTCTCGCCATCTGTTTCAGCCCCTCTGTTTCGCGCTCTCTGTTTCAGCCCCTCTGTTTCTGCTCCTCTGTTTCTCGCCCTCTGTTTCTGCCCCTCTGTTTCTCGCCCTCTGTTTCAGCCCCTCTGTTTCTCGCCCTCTGTTTCAGCCCCTCTGATTAAGCCCCTCTGTTTCAGCCCCTCTGATTAAGCCCCTCTGATTCAGCCCCTCTGAATCAGCACCTCTGTTTCAGCCCCTCTGTTTCTCGCCCTCTGTTTCAGCCCCTCTGTTTCTCACCCTCTGTTTCAGCCCCTCTCTTTCAGCCCCTCTGTTTCTCGCTCTCTGTTTCAGCCCATTTGTTTCTCGCCCTCTGTTTCAGCCCCTCTGATTTAGCCCCTCTGTTTCTCGCCCTCAGTTTCAGCCCCTCTGTTTCTCGCCCTTTCTTTCAGCCCCTCTGTTTCTCGCCCTCTGTTTCAGCCCCTCTGTTTCAGCCCCTCTGTTTCTCGCCCTCTGTTTCAGCCCCTCTGTTTTAGCCCCACTGTTTCAGCCCCTTTGTTTCAGCCCCTCTGTTTCTCGCCCTCTGTTTCAGCCACTCTGTTTCTCGCCCTCTGTATCAGCCCCTCTGTTTCAGCCCCTCTGTTTCAGTCCCTCTGTTTCTCGCCCTCTGTTTCAGCCCCTCTGTTTCAGCCCCTCTGTTTCTCGCCCTCTGTTTCAGCCCCTCTGTTTCTTGCCCTCTGTTTCAGCCACTCTGTTTCTCGCCCTCTGTTTCAGCCTCTCTGTATCTCGCCCTCTGTTTCAGCCCCTCTGTTTCAGCCCCTCTGTTTCAGCCCCTCTGTTTCAGCCCTCTGTTTCTCGCCCTCTGTTTCAGGCCCTCTGTTTCTTGCCCTCTGTTTCAGCCCCTCTGTTTCTCGAACTCTGTTTCAGTCCCTCTGTTTCTCGCGATCTGTTTCAGCGCCTCTGTTTCGCGCTCTCTGTTTCAGCCCCTCTGTTTCTGCTCCTCTGTTTCTCGCCCTCTGTTTCTGCCCCTCTGTTTCTCGCCCTCTGTTTCAGCCCCTCTGTTTCTCGCCCTCTGTTTCAGCCCCTCTGATTAAGCCCCTCTGTTTCAGCCCCTCTGTTTCTCGCCCTCTGTTTCAGCCCCTCTGTTTCTTGCCCTCTGTTTCAGCCACTCTGTTTCTCGCCCTCTGTTTCAGCCTCTCTGTATCTTGCCCTCTGTTTCAGCCCCTCTGTTTCAGCCCCTCTGTTTCAGCCCCTCTGTTTCTCGCCCTCTGTTTCAGGCCCTCTGTTTCTTGCCCTCTGTTTCAGCCCCTCTGTTTCTCGAACTCTGTTTCAGTCCCTCTGTTTCTCGCCATCTGTTTCAGCCCCTCTGTTTCGCGCTCTCTGTTTCAGCCCCTCTGTTTCTGCTCCTCTGTTTCTCGCCCTCTGTTTCTGCCCCTCTGTTTCTCGCCCTCTGTTTCAGCCCCTCTGTTTCTCGCCCTCTGTTTCAGCCCCTCTGATTAAGCCCCTCTGTTTCAGCCCCTCTGTTTCTCGCCCTCTGTTTCAGCCCCTCTGATTAAGCCCCTCTGATTCAGCCCCTCTGAATCAGCACCTCTGTTTCAGCCCCTCTGTTTCTCGCCCTCTGTTTCAGCTCCTCTGTTTCTCACCCTCTGTTTCAGCCCCTCTGTTTCAGCCCCTCTGTTTCTCGCTCTCTGTTTCAGCCCATCTGTTTCTCGCCCTCTGTTTCAGCCCCTCTGATTCAGCCCCTCTGTTTCTCGCCCTCTGTTTCAGCCCCTCTGTTTCTAGCCCTTTGTTTCAGCCCCTCTGTTTCTCGCCCTCTGTTTCAGCCCCTCTGTTTCAGCCCCTCTGTTTCTCGCCCTCTGTTTCTCGCCCTCTGTTTCAGCCCCTCTATTTCTCGCCCACTGTTTCAGCCCCTCTGTTTTAGCCCCACTGTTTCAGCCCCTTTGTTTCAGCCCCTCTGTTTCTCGCCCTCTGTTTCAGCCGCTCTGTTTCTCGCCCTCTGTATCAGCCCCTCTGTTTCAGCCCCTCTGTTTCAGTCCCTCTGTTTCTCGCCCTCTGTTTCAGCCCCTCTGTTTCAGCCCCTCTGTTTCTCGCCCTCTGTTTCAGCCCCTCTGTTTCTTGCCCTCTGTTTCAGCCACTCTGTTTCTCGCCCTCTGTTTCAGCCTCTCTGTACCTCGCCCTCTGTTTCAGCCCCTCTGTTTCAGCCCCTCTGTTTCAGCCCCTCTGTTTCAGCCCTCTGTTTCTCGCCCTCTGTTTCAGGCCCTCTGTTTCTCGCCCTCTGTTTCAGCCTCTCTGTTTCTCGCCCTCTGTTTCAGCCCCTCTCTTTCAGCCCCTCTGTTTCTCGCCCTCTGTTTCAGCCCCTCTATTTCTCGCCCTCTGTTTCAGCCCCTCTGTTTTAGCCCCACTGTTTCAGCCCCTTTGTTTCAGCCCCTCTGTTTCTCGCCATCTGTTTCAGCCGCTCTGTTTCTCACCTCTGTATCAGCCCCTCTGTTTCAGCCCCTCTGTTTCAGTCCCTCTGTTTCTCGCCCTCTGTTTCAGCCCCTCTGTTTCAGCCCCTCTGTTTCTCGCCCTCTGTTTCAGCCCCTCTGTTTCTCGCCCTCTGTTTCTGCCCCTCAGTTTCTCGCCCTCTGTTTCAGCCCCTCTGTTTCTCGCCTTCTGTTTCAGCCCCTCTGATTCAGCCCCTCAGTTTCAGCCCTTCTGATTCAGCCCCTCTGATTCAGCCCCTCTGTTTCTCGCCCTCTGTTTCAGCCCCTCTGTTTCAGCCCTTCTGTTTCAGCCCCTCTGTTTCAGCCCCTCTGTTTCTCGCCCTCTGTTTCAGCCCCTCTGTTTCAGCCCTTCTGTTTCAGCCCCTCTGTTTCAGCCCCTCTGTTTCAGCCCCTCTGTTTCTCGCCCTCTGTTTCAGCCCCTCTGTTTCTCGCCCTCTGTTTCAGCCCCTCTGTTTCTCGCCCTCTGTTTCAGCCCCTCTGTTTCAGCCCCTCTGTTTCAGCCCCTCTGTTTCTCGCCCTCTGTTTCAGCCCCTCTGTTTCTCGCCCTCTGTTTCAGCCCCTCTCTTTCTCGCCCTCTGTTTCAGCCCCTCTATTTCTCGCTCACTGTTTCAGCCCCTCTGTTTTAGCCCCACTGTGTCAGCCCCTTTGTTTCAGCCCCTCTGTTTCTCGCCCTCTGTTTCAGCCGCTCTGTTTCTCGCCCTCTGTATCAGCCCCTCTGTTTCAGCCCCACTGTTTCAGTCCCTCTGTTGCTCGCCCTCTGTTTCTGGCCCTCTGTTTCAGCCCCTCTGTTTCTCGCTCTCTGTTTCAGCCCCTCTGTTTCAGCCCCTCTGTTTCAGCCCCTCTGTTTCTCGCCCTCTGTTTCAGCCCCTCTGTTTCTTGCCCTCTGTTTCAGCCACTCTGTTTCTCGCCCTCTGTTTCAGCCTCTCTGTTTCTCGCCCTCTGTTTCAGACCCTCTGTTTCAGCCCCTCTGTTTCAGCCCCTCTGTTTCAGCCCCTCTGTTTCTCGCCCTCTGTTTCAGCCCCTCTGTTTCTCGCCCTCTGTTTCAGCCTCTCTGTTTCTCGCCCTCTGTTTCAGCCCCTCTGTTTCAGCCCCTCTATTTCTCGCCCTCTGCATCAGCCGCTTTGTTTCAGCCCCTCTGTTTCAGCCCCTCTTTTTCAGCCCCTCTGTTTCTCGCCCTCTGTTTCAGCCCCTCTGTTTCTCGCCCTCTGTTTCAGCCCCTCTGTTTCAGCCCCTCTGATTCAGCCCGTCTTATTCAGCCCCTCTGTTTCTCGCCCTCTGTTCCAGCCACTCTGTTTCAGCCCCTCTGTTTCTTGCCCTCTGTTTCAGCCCTTCTGATTCAGCCCCCCTGATTCAGCCCCTCTGTTTCTCGCCCACTGTTTCAGCCTCTCTGTTTCTGCCCTTCTGTTTCAGCCTCTCTGTTTCAGCCCCTCTGTTTCTTGCCCTCTGTTTCAGCCCCTCTGTTTCTCGAACTCTGTTTCAGTCCCTCTGTTTCTCGCCATCTGTTTCAGCCCCTCTGTTTCGCGCTCTCTGTTTCAGCCCCTCTGTTTCTGCTCCTCTGTTTCTCGCCCTCTGTTTCTGCCCCTCTGTTTCTCGCCCTCTGTTTCAGCCCCTCTGTTTCTCGCCCTCTGTTTCAGCCCCTCTGATTAAGCCCCTCTGTTTCAGCCCCTCTGATTAAGCCCCTCTGATTCAGCCCCTCTGAATCAGCACCTCTGTTTCAGCCCCTCTGTTTCTCGCCCTCTGTTTCAGCCCCTCAGTTTCTCACCCTCTGTTTCAGCCCCTCTGCTTCAGCCCCTCTGTTTCTCGCTCTCTGTTTCAGCCCATTTGTTTCTCGCCCTCTGTTTCAGCCCCTCTGATTCAGCCCCTCTGTTTCTCACCCTCTGTTTCAGCCCCTCTGTTTCTCGCCCTTTCTTTCAGCCCCTCTGTTTCTCGCCCTCTGTTTCAGCCCCTCTATTTCAGCCCCTCTATTTCTCGCCCTCTGTTTCAGCCCCTCTGTTTTAGCCCCACTGTTTCAGCCCCTTTGTTTCAGCCCCTCTGTTTCTCGCCGTCTGTTTCAGCCGCTCTGTTTCTCGCCCTCTGTATCAGCCCCTCTGTTTCAGCCCCTCTGTTTCAGTCCCTCTGTTTCTCGCCCTCTGTTTCAGCCCCTCTGTTCCAGCCCCTCTGTTTCTCGCCCTCTGTTTCAGCCCCTCTGTTTCTTGCCCTCTGTTTCAGCCACTCTGTTTCTCGCCCTCTGTTTCAGCCTCTCTGTATCTCGCCCTCTGTTTCAGTCCCTCTGTTTCAGCCCCTCTGTTTCAGCCCCTCTGTTTCAGCCCTCTGTTTCTCGCCCTCTGTTTCAGGCCCTCTGTTTCTTGCCCTCTGTTTCAGCCCCTCTGTTTCTCGAACTCTGTTTCAGTCCCTCTGTTTCTCGCCATCTGTATCAGCCCCTCTGTTTCGCGCTCTCTGTTTCAGCCCCTCTGTTTCTGCTCCTCTGTTTCTCGCCCTCTGTTTCTGCCCCTCTGTTTCTCGCCCTCTGTTTCAGCCCCTCTGTTTCTCGCCCTCTGTTTCAGCCCCTCTGATTAAGCCCCTCTGTTTCAGCCCCTCTGTTTCTCGCCCTCTGTTTCAGGCCCTCTGTTTCTTGCCCTGTGTTTCAGCCACTCTGTTTCTCGCCCTCTGTTTCAGCCTCTCTGTATCTCGCCCTCTGTTTCAGCCCCTCTGTTTCAGCCCCTCTGTTTCTCGCTCTCTGTTTCAGCCCCTCTGTTTCAGCCCCTCTGTTTCTCGCCCTCTGTTTCAGCCCCTCTGTTTCTTGCCCTCTGTTTCAGCCACTCTGTTTCTCGCCCTCTGTTTCAGCCTCTCTGTTTCTCGCCCTCTGTTTCAGACCCTCTGTTTCAGCCCCTCTGTTTCAGCCCCTCTGTTTCAGCCCCTCTGTTTCTCGCCCTCTGTTTCAGCCCCTCTGTTTCTCGCCCTCTGTTTCAGCCTCTCTGTTTCTCGCCCTCTGTTTCAGCCCCTCTGTTTCAGCCCCTCTATTTCTCGCCCTCTGCATCAGCCGCTTTGTTTCAGCCCCTCTGTTTCAGCCCCTCTTTTTCAGCCCCTCTGTTTCTCGCCCTCTGTTTCAGCCCCTCTGTTTCTCGCCTTCTGTTTCAGCCCCTCTGATTCAGGCCCTCAGTTTCAGCCCCTCTGATTCAGCCCCTCTGATTCAGCCCCTCTGTTTCTCGCCCTCTGTTTCAGCCCCTCTGTTTCAGCCCTTCTGTTTCAGCCACTCGGTTTCAGCCCCTCTGTTTCTTGCCCTCTGTTTCAGCCCCTCTGTTTCAGACCCTCTGTTTCAGCCCCTCTGTTTCTCGCCCTCTGTTTCAGCCCCTTTGTTTCGCACTCTCTGTTTCAGCCCCTCTGTTTCAGCCCCTCTGTTTCTCGCCCTCTGTTTCTGCTCCTCTGTTTCTCGCTCCCTGTTTCAGCCCCTCTGTTTCTCGCCCTCTGTTTCAGCCCCTCCGATTCAGCCCCTCTGTTTCAGCCCCTCTGAATCAGCCCCTCTGTTTCAGCCCCTCTGTTTCAGCCCCTCTGTTTCTCGCCCTCTGTTTCAGCCCCTCTGTTTCTCACCCTCTGTTTCAGCACCTCTGTTTCAGCCCCTCTGTATCTCGCCCTCTGTTTCAGCCCCTCTGTTTCTCGCCCTCTGTTTCAGCCCCTCTGATTCAGCCCCTCTGTTTCTCGCCCTCTGTTTCAGCCCCTCTGTTTCTCGCCATCTCTTTCAGCCCATCAGTTTCTCGCCCTCTGTTTCAGCCCCTCTGTTTCAGCCCCTCTGTTTCAGCCCCTCTGTTTCTCGCCCTCTGTTTCAGCCCCTCTGTTTCTCGCCCTCTGTTTCAGCCCCTCTATTTCTCGCCCTCTGTTTCAGCCCCTCTGTTTCAGCTCCACTGTTTCAGCCCCTTTGTTTCAGCCCCTCTGTTTCTCGCCCTCTGTTTCAGCCCCTCTGTTTCAGCCCCTCTGTTTCAGCCCCTCTGTTTCTCGCCCTCTGTTTCAGCCCCTCTGTTTCTCGCCCTCTGTTTCAGCCTCTCTGTTTCTTGCCCTCTGTGTCAGCCCCTCTGTTTCAACCCCTCTGATTCAGCCCCTCTGTTTCAGCCCCTCTGTTTCTCGCCCTCTGTTTCAGCCCCTCTGATTCAGCCCCTCTGTTTCAGCCCCTCTGATTCAGCCCCTCTGTTTCAGACCCTCTATTTCAGCCCCTCTGTTTCAGCCACTCTGTTTCAGGCTCTCTGTTTCAGCCCGTCTGTTTCAGCCCCTCTGCTTCAGCCCCTCTGATTCAGGACCTTAGTTTCTCGCCCTCTGTTTCAGCCCCTCTGTTTCAGCCCCTCTGATTCAGCCCCTCTGATTCAGCCCCTCTGTTTCTCGCCCTCTGTTTCAGCCCCTCTGATTCAGCCCCTCTGTTTCTCGCCCTCTGTTTCTCGCCCTCTGTTTCTGCCCATCTGTTTCAGCCCCTCTGTTTCAGCCCCTCTGTTTCTTGCCCTCTGTTTCAGCCCCTCTGTTCCAGCCCCTCTGTTTCAGCCCCTCCGTTTCAGCCCCTCTGTTTCAGCCCCTCTGGTTCAGCCCCTCTGTTTCAGCCCCTCTGTTTCTGCCCCTCTGTTTCAGCCCCTCTGTTTGTCGCCATCTGTTTCAGCCCCTCTGTTTCTCGCCCTCTGTTTCAGCCCCTCTGTTTCAGCCCCTCTGTTTCAGCCCCTCTGTTTCTCGCCCTCTGTTTCAGCCCCTCTGTTTCTTGCCCTCTGTTTCATCCCCTCTGTTTCAGCCCCTCTGTTTCTCGCCCTTTGTTTCTGCCCCTCTGTTTCTCGCCCTCTGTTTCAGCCCCTCTGTTTCTCGCCTTCTGTTTCAGCCCCTCTGATTCAGGCCCTCTGTTTCAGCCCCTCTGATTCAGCCCCTCTGATTCAGCCCCTCTGTTTCTCGCCCTCTGTTTCAGCCCCTCTGTTTCAGCCCTTCTGTTTCAGCCAATCGGTTTCAGCCCCTCTGTTTCTTGCCCTCTGTTTCAGCCCCTCTGTTTCAGACCCTCTGTTTCAGCCCCTCTGTTTCTCGCCCTCTGTTTCAGCCCCTTTGTTTCGCACTCTCTGTTTCAGCCCCTCTGTTTCAGCCCCTCTGTTTCTCGCCCTCTGTTTCTGCTCCTCTGTTTCTCGCTCCCTGTTTCAGCCCCTCTGTTTCTCGCCCTCTGTTTCAGCCCCTCCGATTCAGCCCCTCTGTTTCAGCCCCTCTGAATCATCCCCTCTGTTTCAGCCCCTCTGTTTCAGCCCCTCTGTTTCTCGCCCTCTGTTTCAGCCCCTCTGTTTCTCACCCTCTGTTTCAGCACCTCTGTTTCAGCCCCTCTGTTTCTCGCCCTCTGTTTCAGCCCCTCTGTTTCTCGCCCTCTGTTTCAGCCCCTCTGATTCAGCCCCTCTGTTTCTAGCCCTCTGTTTCAGCCCCTCTGTTTCTCGCCATCTCTTTCAGCCCATCTGTTTCTCGCCCTCTGTTTCAGCCCCTCTGTTTCAGCCCCTCTGTTTCAGCCCCTCTGTTTCTCACCCTCTGTTTCAGCCCCTCTGTTTCTCGCTCTCTGTTTCAGCCCCTCTATTTCTCGCCCTCTCTTTCAGCCCCTCTGTTTCAGCTCCACTGTTTCAGCCCCTTTGTTTCAGCCCCTCTGTTTCTCGCCCTCTGTTTCAGCCCCTCTTATTCAGCCCCACTGTTTCAGCCCCTCTGAATCAGCGCCTCTGATTCAGCCCCTCTGTTTCAGACCCTCTGTTTCAGCCCCTCTGTTTCTCGCCCTCTGTTTCAGCCCCCCTGTTTCTCACCCTCTGTTTCAGCCCCTCTGTTTCAGCCCCACTGTTCCTCGCCCTCTGTTTCAGCCCCTCTGTTTCTCGCCCTCTGTTTCAGCTCCTCTGATTCAGCCCCTCTATTTCTCGCCCTCTGTTTCAGCCACTCTGTTTCTCGCCCTCTTTTTCAGCCCCTCTGTTTCTCGCCCTCTGTTTCAGCCCCTCTGTTTCAGCCCCTCTGTTTCAGCCCCTCTGTTTCTCGCCCTCTGTTTCAGCCCCTCTGTTTCTCACCCTGTGTTTCAGCCCCTCTATTTCTCGCCCTCTGTTTCAGCCGCTCTGTTTCAGCCCCACTGTTTCAGCTCCTCTGTTTCAGCCCCTCTGTTTCTCGCCCTCTGTTTCAGCCCCTCTGTTTCAGCCCCTCTGTTTCAGCCCCTCTGTTTCAGCCCCTCTGTTTCTCGCCCTCTGTTTCAGCCCCTCTGCTTCAGCCCCTCTGTTTCAGTCACTCTGTTTCTCGCCCTCTGTTTCTCGCACTCTGTTTCAGCCCCTCTGTTTCTCGCCCTCTGTTTCAGCCCCTCTGTTTCTCGCCCTCTGTTTCAGCCCCTCTGTTTCAGCCCCTCTGTTTCAGCCCCTCTGTTTCAGCCCCTCTGTTTCTCGCCCTCTGTTTCAGCCCCTCTGTTTCTTGCCCTCTGTTTCAGCCCCTCTGTTTCTCGCCCTCTGTTTCAGCCTCTCTGTTTCTCGCCCTCGGATTCAGCCCCTCTGTTTCAGCCCCTCTGTTTCAGCCCCTCTGTTTCAGCCCCTCTGTTTCTCGCCCTCTGTTTCAGCCCCTCTGTTTCTCGCCCTCTGTTTCAGCTCCTCTGATTCAGCCACTCTGTTTCAGCCCCTCTGATTCAGCTCCTCTGTTTCAGCCCCTCTATTTCAGCCTCTTTGTTTCAGCCCCTCAGTTTCATCCACTCTGTTTCTCGCCCTCTGTTTCACACCCTCTGTTTCTCGCCCTCTGTTTCAGCCCCTCTGTTTTTTGCCCTCTGTTTCAGCCCCTCTGTTTCTCGCCCTCTGTTTCAGGCTCTCTGTTTCAGCCCGTCTGTTTCAGCCCCTCTGTTTCAGCCCCTCTGTTTCTCGCCCTCTGTTTCTCGCCCGCTGTTTCAGCCCCTTTGTTTCTCGCCCACTGTTTCAGCCCCTCTGTTTCAGTCCCTCTGATTCAGCCCCTCTGATTCAGCCCCTCTGTTTCTCGCCCTCTGTTTCAGCCCCTCTGTTTCAGCCCCTCTGTTTCTGCCCCTCTGTTTCAGCCCCTCTGTTTCGCGCCCTCTGTTTCAGCCCCTCTGTTTTTCGCCCTCTGTTTCAGCCCCTCTGTTTCTCGCTCTCTGTTTCAGGCTCTCTGTTTCAGCCCGTCTGTTTCAGCCCCTCTGTTTCATCCCCTCTGTTTCTCGCCCTCTGTTTCTCGCCCGCTGTTTCAGCCCCTTTGTTTCTCGCCCTCTGTTTCAGCCCCTCTGTTTCAGCCCCTCTGATTCAGACCCTCTGTTTCAGCCGCTCTGTTTCAGCCCCTCTGATTCAGACCCTTTGTTTCAGCCCCTCTGTTTCAGCCCCTCTGTTTCAGCCTCTCTGTTTCTCGCCCTCTGTTTCAGCCCCTCTGTTTCAGCCCCTCTGTTTCAGCCCCTTTGTTTCTCGCCCTCTGTTTCAGCCCCTCTGTTTCAGCCCCTCTGATTCAGACCCTCTGTTTCTCGCCCTCTGTTTCAGCCCCTCTGTTTCAGCCCGTCTGTTTCTCGCCCTCTGTTTCAGCCCCTCTGTTTCTCGCCCTCTGTTTCAGACCCTCTGTTTCAGCCCCTCTGTTTCTCGCCCTCTGTTTCTGCCCCTCAGTTTCTCGCCCTCTGTTTCAGCCCCTCTGTTTCTCGCCTTCTGTTTCAGCCCCTCTGATTCAGCCCCTCAGTTTCAGCCCTTCTGATTCAGCCCCTCTGATTCAGCCCCTCTGTTTCTCGCCCTCTGTTTCAGCCCCTCTGTTTCAGCCCTTCTGTTTCAGCCCCTCTGTTTCAGCCCCTCTGTTTCTCGCCCTCTGTTTCAGCCCCTCTGTTTCAGCCCTTCTGTTTCAGCCCCTCTGTTTCAGCCCCTCTGTTTCAGCCCCTCTGTTTCTCGCCCTCTGTTTCAGCCCCTCTGTTTCTCGCCCTCTGTTTCAGCCCCTCTGTTTCTCGCCCTCTGTTTCAGCCCCTCTGTTTCAGCCCCTCTGTTTCAGCCCCTCTGTTTCTCGCCTTCTGTTTCAGCCCCTCTGTTTCTCGCCCTCTGTTTCAGCCCCTCTCTTTCTCGCCCTCTGTTTCAGCCCCTCTATTTCTCGCTCACTGTTTCAGCCCCTCTGTTTTAGCCCCACTGTTTCAGCCCCTTTGTTTCAGCCCCTCTGTTTCTCGCCCTCTGTTTCAGCCGCTCTGTTTCTCGCCCTCTGTATCAGCCCCTCTGTTTCAGCCCCACTGTTTCAGTCCCTCTGTTTCTCGCCCTCTGTTTCTGGCTCTCTGTTTCAGCCCCTCTGTTTCTCGCTCTCTGTTTCAGCCCCTCTGTTTCAGCCCCTCTGTTTCAGCCCCTCTGTTTCTCGCCCTCTGTTTCAGCCCCTCTGTTTCTTGCCCTCTGTTTCAGCCACTCTGTTTCTCGCCCTCTGTTTCAGCCTCTCTGTTTCTCGCCCTCTGTTTCAGACCCTCTGTTTCAGCCCCTCTGTTTCAGCCCCTCTGTTTCAGCCCCTCTGTTTCTTGCCCTCTGTTTCAGCCCCTCTGTTTCTCGCCCTCTGTTTCAGCCTCTCTGTTTCTCGCCCTCTGTTTCAGCCCCTCTGTTTCAGCCCCTCTGTTTCAGCCCCTCTATTTCTCGCCCTCTGCATCAGCCGCTTTGTTTCAGCCCCTCTGTTTCAGCCCCTCTTTTTCAGCCCCTCTGTTTCTCGCCCTCTGTTTCAGCCCCTCTGTTTCTCGCCCTCTGTTTCAGCCCCTCTGTTTCAGCCCCTCTGATTCAGCCCGTCTTATTCAGCCCCTCTGTTTCTCGCCCTCTGTTCCAGCCACTCTGTTTCAGCCCCTCTGTTTCTTGCCCTCTGTTTCAGCCCTTCTGATTCAGCCCCTCTGATTCAGCCCCTCTGTTTCTCGCCCACTGTTTCAGCCTCTCTGTTTCTGCCCTTCTGTTTCTGCCCTTCTGTTTCAGCACCTCTGTTTCTTGCCCTCTGTTTCAGCCCCTCTGTTTCTCGAACTCTGTTTCAGTCCCTCTGTTTCTCGCCATCTGTTTCAGCCCCTCTGTTTCGCGCTCTCTGTTTCAGCCCCTCTGTTTCTGCTCCTCTGTTTCTCGCCCTCTGTTTCTGCCCCTCTGTTTCTCGCCCTCTGTTTCAGCCCCTCTGTTTCTCGCCCTCTGTTTCAGCCCCTCTGATTAAGCCCCTCTGTTTCAGCCCCTCTGATTAAGCCCCTCTGATTCAGCCCCTCTGAATCAGCACCTCTGTTTCAGCCCCTCTGTTTCTCGCCCTCTGTTTCAGCCCCTCTGTTTCTCACCCTCTGTTTCAGCCCCTCTCTTTCAGCCCCTCTGTTTCTCGCTCTCTGTTTCAGCCCATTTGTTTCTCGCCCTCTGTTTCAGCCCCTCTGATTTAGCCCCTCTGTTTCTCGCCCTCTGTTTCAGCCCCTCTGTTTCTCGCCCTTTCTTTCAGCCCCTCTGTTTCTCGCCCTCTGTTTCAGCCCCTCTGTTTCAGCCCCTCTGTTTCTCGCCCTCTGTTTCAGCCCCTATGTTTTAGCCCCACTGTTTCAGCCCCTTTGTTTCAGCCCCTCTGTTTCTCGCCCTCTGTTTCAGCCACTCTGTTTCTCGCCCTCTGTATCAGCCCCTCTGTTTCAGCCCCTCTGTTTCAGTCCCTCTGTTTCTCGCCCTCTGTTTCAGCCCCTCTGTTTCAGCCCCTCTGTTTCTCGCCCTCTGTTTCAGCCCCTCTGTTTCTTGCCCTCTGTTTCAGCCACTCTGTTTCTCGCCCTCTGTTTCAGCCTCTCTGTATCTTGCCCTCTGTTTCAGCCCCTCTGTTTCAGCCCCTCTGTTTCAGCCCCTCTGTTTCAGCCCTCTGTTTCTCGCCCTCTGTTTCAGGCCCTCTGTTTCTTGCCCTCTGTTTCAGCCCCTCTGTTTCTCGAACTCTGTTTCAGTCCCTCTGTTTCTCGCCATCTGTTTCAGCCCCTCTGTTTCGCGCTCTCTGTTTCAGCACCTCTGTTTCTGCTCCTCTGTTTCTCGCCCTCTGTTTCTGCCCCTCTGTTTCTCGCCCTCTGTTTCAGCCCCTCTGTTTCTCGCCCTCTGTTTCAGCCCCTCTGATTAAGCCCCTCTGTTTCAGCCCCTCTGTTTCTCGCCCTCTGTTTCAGCCCCTCTGATTAAGCCCCTCTGATTCAGCCCCTCTGAATCAGCACCTCTGTTTCAGCCCCTCTGTTTCTCGCCCTCTGTTTCAGCTCCTCTGTTTCTCACCCTCTGTTTCAGCCCCTCTGTTTCAGCCCCTCTGTTTCTCGCTCTCTGTTTCAGCCCATCTGTTTCTCGCCCTCTGTTTCAGCCCCTCTGATTCAGCCCCTCTGTTTCTCGCCCTCTGTTTCAGCCCCTCTGTTTCTCGCCCTTTGTTTCAGCCCCTCTGTTTCTCGCCCTCTGTTTCAGCCCCTCTGTTTCAGCCCCTCTGTTTCTCGCCCTCTGTTTCTCGCCCTCTGTTTCAGCCCCTCTATTTCTCGCCCACTGTTTCAGCCCCTCTGTTTTAGCCCCACTGTTTCAGCCCCTTTGTTTCAGCCCCTCTGTTTCTCGCCCTCTGTTTCAGCCGCTCTGTTTCTCGCCCTCTGTATCAGCCCCTCTGTTTCAGCCCCTCTGTTTCAGTCCCTCTGTTTCTCGCCCTCTGTTTCAGCCCCTCTGTTTCAGCCCCTCTGTTTCTCGCCCTCTGTTTCAGCCCCTCTGTTTCTTGCCCTCTGTTTCAGCCACTCTGTTTCTCGCCCTCTGTTTCAGCCTCTCTGTACCTCGCCCTCTGTTTCAGCCCCTCTGTTTCAGCCCCTCTGTTTCAGCCCCTCTGTTTCAGCCCTCTGTTTCTCGCCCTCTGTTTCAGGCCCTCTGTTTCTCGCCCTCTGTTTCAGCCTCTCTGTTTCTCGCCCTCTGTTTCAGCCCCTCTCTTTCAGCCCCTCTGTTTCTCGCCCTCTGTTTCAGCCCCTCTATTTCTCGCCCTCTGTTTCAGCCCCTCTGTTTTAGCCCCACTGTTTCAGCCCCTTTGTTTCAGCCCCTCTGTTTCTCGCCATCTGTTTCAGCCGCTCTGTTTCTCACCTCGGTATCAGCCCCTCTGTTTCAGCCCCTCTGTTTCAGTCCCTCTGTTTCTCGCCCTCTGTTTCAGCCCCTCTGTTTCAGCCCCTCTGTTTCTCGCCCTCTGTTTCAGCCCCTCTGTTTCTCGCCCTCTGTTTCTGCCCCTCAGTTTCTCGCCCTCTGTTTCAGCCCCTCTGTTTCTCGCCTTCTGTTTCAGCCCCTCTGATTCAGCCCCTCAGTTTCAGCCCTTCTGATTCAGCCCCTCTGATTCAGCCCCTCTGTTTCTCGCCCTCTGTTTCAGCCCCTCTGTTTCAGCCCTTCTGTTTCAGCCCCTCTGTTTCAGCCCCTCTGTTTCTCGCCCTCTGTTTCAGCCCCTCTGTTTCAGCCCTTCTGTTTCAGCCCCTCTGTTTCAGCCCCTCTGTTTCAGCCCCTCTGTTTCTCGCCCTCTGTTTCAGCCCCTCTGTTTCTCGCCCTCTGTTTCAGCCCCTCTGTTTCTCGCCCTCTGTTTCAGCCCCTCTGTTTCAGCCCCTCTGTTTCAGCCCCTCTGTTTCTCGCCCTCTGTTTCAGCCCCTCTGTTTCTCGCCCTCTGTTTCAGCCCCTCTCTTTCTCGCCCTCTGTTTCAGCCCCTCTATTTCTCGCTCACTGTTTCAGCCCCTCTGTTTTAGCCCCACTGTTTCAGCCCCTTTGTTTCAGCCCCTCTGTTTCTCGCCCTCTGTTTCAGCCGCTCTGTTTCTCGCCCTCTGTATCAGCCCCTCTGTTTCAGCCCCACTGTTTCAGTCCCTCTGTTGCTCGCCCTCTGTTTCTGGCCCTCTGTTTCAGCCCCTCTGTTTCTCGCTCTCTGTTTCAGCCCCTCTGTTTCAGCCCCTCTGTTTCAGCCCCTCTGTTTCTCGCCCTCTGTTTCAGCCCCTCTGTTTCTTGCCCTCTGTTTCAGCCACTCTGTTTCTCGCCCTCTGTTTCAGCCTCTCTGTTTCTCGCCCTCTGTTTCAGACCCTCTGTTTCAGCCCCTCTGTTTCAGCCCCTCTGTTTCAGCCCCTCTGTTTCTCGCCCTCTGTTTCAGCCCCTCTGTTTCTCGCCCACTGTTTCAGCCTCTCTGTTTCTCGCCCTCTGTTTCAGCCCCTCTGTTTCAGCCCCTCTATTTCTCGCCCTCTGCATCAGCCGCTTTGTTTCAGCCCCTCTGTTTCAGCCCCTCTTTTTCAGCCCCTCTGTTTCTCGCCCTCTGTTTCAGCCCCTCTGTTTCTCGCCCTCTGTTTCAGCCCCTCTGTTTCAGCCCCTCTGATTCAGCCCGTCTTATTCAGCCCCTCTGTTTCTCGCCCTCTGTTCCAGCCACTCTGTTTCAGCCCCTCTGTTTCTTGCCCTCTGTTTCAGCCCTTCTGATTCAGCCCCTCTGAT